>NW_004955510.1:4688849-4838920 GCF_000276665.1 Chinchilla lanigera | reverse complement strand
TATAAGAACTTTATATTAAAAACTACAGTACTCTGAAAAAGGAGATTGAAGACCATATCAGAAAATGGAAAGCTATCCCTTGCTCTTGGTTAGGAAGAACGAACATAGTGAAAATGGACGTACTCCCAAAATTGTTACACAGATTTAACGCAATCCCCATCAAAATACCATTAGCATACCTCACAGAAGTAGAGAAAACAATCTTAAAATTCATTTGGAACCAGAAGAGGTCTAGAATAGCAAAGACAATTCTGGGCAACAAAGGAAAGTCAGGGAGCATCACAATCCCTACTGTTACAAAACAGCGTAGTACTGGCAAAAAAGCAGACCTGAGGACAATGGAACAGATTAGAAGTGCAGTAGCAACTCCAAACACATTCAACCACCTGATCTTTGACACAGGGGCTAAACACTTTCACTAGAAGAAAAATAGCCCTTTTAATAAATGGTGCTGGAAAAACTGACTTTCCACATGCCAAAGATTAAAATTAGAACCATGTCTCTCACCATGCACTAAAGTAAAACCAAAATGGATCAAAGACCTGAATATTAAAACAAAAACACTACATCTGCTACAAGATAGAATAGATAGAACTCTTGAATACGTAGCTGTAGGCAAAGACTTCATGAACAAAACTCTGATGGCATAGGCAATACTCCAAAGAATTAACAACTGGAATCTCCTCTTATTACAAAGCTTTTGCACAGCAAAAGAAATCACCAAAAGAGTGAAAAGACAACACACAGAGTAGGAAAAGTTTTTAGCTGGCTGTTCCTCAGACAAAGGCCTAATATCTAGTACATATAAGAACTGAAAAAATCACACTGGCAAAATTCAAATACCCAATTGAAAAATAGGCATCTGATATGAAGAGACACTCTTCAGAAGAAGTACAAATTTCAAATAAATGTATGTAAAATGTTCAGCATCACTTGTCATTTGAGAAATGCAAATTAAAACAACTGAGATTGCATTTTACTCCAGAAAGAATGGCTATTATCACGAAAACAACCAAAACAAATGCTGACGGGGATTGGGAGGAGGAAGGAGCCCTTCTCCACTGTTGGTGAGAGCATAGACTGGCAACCACTGTGGAAATCAGTGTAGAGATTCCTCAAAAAACTAGAATTAGAGGATTTGACCCAGTTATTCCTCTTCTTTCTATCTTCCTGAAAGAATTTAAAGCATCATACCACAATGATATATAAATACCTATGTTTATAGTAGCACAGTTTGTAATAGCTAAATCTTGGAAACAACCCAAATGCCCATCAACCAAGGAATGTATAAAAAGTTTTATACAATGGAGTACTACTCAGCCATAAGGAAGGATACACTTGAGACATTAATAGCTAAATGGATGGATCTTGAGACTACATTCTTAAGTGAAACAAATTGGACACCTGTAAATATTGCATTGTCTCTCTGGTGTGAGAAACTGAAAGTGTAAAAAAGGACCAAAATATATAATAGATATTGTGAAACTGGAAGTAATCATTCAAAAGGCAAAGGGAACTAGGTGAGGGGGAAGGAATGAAGGAAAAGGAAAAATAAGAAAAGAAGGATAAAATGGAAACAAAGCTTTGTGAATAAGGAGAGGAAGAGGGATTGAAGGGAAGAGAGGGGAGTGGGGGAAAAAAGAGGAATCAAGATATGTCATACAAGGTACAAATTCCCTGTGATGAATGTGATAATTATGTATACCCAAATTGTATCAATAAACTTAAATAAAAATGAAATACTATCAATAATGATAAAAATATGAAAAAAATCCTTAACATTTTTAGTCACCAGGGAGATGCAAATCACCAAGATTCTCCTTTATTGCTATGTTTTAATGAAATGCATGTTAAATCTTTTGTTATTACCCTACAAATCCCTGGGGCTCTGATCACCCCTCTCCCAATCTTTTTTTCCCCTATTGTAGCTATCTAGCCCTCTGGTGAGTGTTAAATTCTTGTTAACATTTTTCAGTTCTAATACGCACATTTGACTTTTCTTTATACATTCTGCTTCTTTGTTGACTTCCTGGTTCTCTACTGCTTTTGAGAATGGATTTTACTATTTCTTTTCAACTATATGTTTAATAGCTGCTCCATAGTCTTAACCGGCTAATTACAAGCAGAGTGTCAACCTAGCATTTGTGTCTGTTAGTTGTCTTCTGTCAAACTACCTGAGAATTTCCTAGTATTGTTTTTGTTTTTGGTAGCAGGTGGTTTTGGATCATTTCTCGGATATTTTAAATATAATGTTTTGTTTTCTGGCTCTTATTTAAAATGTGTGGCAAATGTTGCTGTTGTTCTTTTAGTAGCCACTTGACCTGGCTTGGTTCTAACTGCATTTCAGTTTGCCTTTTGTGGATCGTGATTCCATTTTCAGCTCACTGTTCTTTGTTTTGTCAAGCTGTTCAGATTTGTCCCATGTGTATGCTACCCTGTGATTGAACAGAGATTTGGGCAGTCATTTACTTGTCATTTCAGTTCTATACATCTTCTGTATGCCATGTACAGTTTGATGACAAGCCCAGGAGTTATCAACCAACTTTATGGGAGTATCCTTGATATCCTTCCTCTTTATAGCTCCCAGATACAGTGTAGGCTGTGTTTTGTATCTCCTGCTGTGCTATGCACTTTCACAGCTGCAACTCTGACAAATGGAAGGAAGACAAAGATGGGTAAAGATCATGACCACTCCTTCACTGAGAGAGAGGCCTTTGCCATGACCATCATTTTATTGTTTTGTGCTGGGCATGAGAGGCCAGAGAAGAATAAGATAATAACACATAATTTCCAAATGGTCTTTGGGATTTCAGAGTTACCTTAAAGCTCCTGGAACAAAAATTAGGTGTCTTTTTTTTGGGGGGGTGGTGTCTGTGTGTGTGTGCTAATGGCTATCTCCAAGCTCCAGTGTGAACCTCCAAGCTCCAGTATGAATTCAGCTTTCAGACCAGAGGACAATGGGAAAAAAACCAAAAACTTACCACTGCTTTTCCAGAAGCTTGACTGATGTTTTTCTTTCTCATTTCACTTTCTAAACATTGTTAGTTACCTTACAGACCTTTGTTTTCATCATTTTTGCTGTTGGTGCTGATGACAGCATTGTTGGCATACAGTACTATATATAAATTTGTATTGACAACACCAAAATTAAGATATAAACTCTTCCATCCTTACAAAGGATCTTTTTCGTGCTACCTCTATAATCACACCTTCCTCCAAAACCTAATTCCTAGCAACCACTGATCTGTTCTCCATCACTATCATTTTGTCATTTTAAGGTTGTTCTATAAATGGAATCATACAGTGTATCCATCAGTTTTTACCAGAATCCAACGTTGAACACCATGTGTTTTGTTGCTATTAAACATTCAGACGTCCAGTAACATTCCTTGACTGGGACAAATACTGTGCAATACTTTCCCATTTATGACTAGGGTCCATTAAAGAATCACCACCCCATTATTCCATCATTGTCTATTTCTGAATGCTTGCTGGAGTCAGAATGGAACCAGCTTCTCCAGGATATTGGACATTGGATTCATAGCTTCTAGTTACAAATTTTGACAAGTGGATGTTGCATGCTTCCTCCCTGATCCCGGTGTGGCCTCTACGTGGGGCAGCAAGGGCTGCAAAACAGTACATTGCATAGCAAGTGAAACTGCACTGAAAAGGGCACATTTAAACACACCTATTATCCCTGGGCTTTGTCAACAAAGTATTTCAATTCCTGATGAATCTCTCTGTGTTACTTGATTTATTTCTTGGTGTAGTACAACAGATTGTTTCTTTGTTTGCTTTTCTATTTGCTCATGGTTATTACTTCCTCCTGAGTGGTTCATCACTGCAGCACTCATATAGTAATCATCTGGCAGTATATTATTATTTATTATGCATCGAGTGCTATGAAGGATCATAACAGTTATCAGGTGCCTGTAAAGAAGCCATCCATGGGCTGCATACATCCAGCCATATTTAGGTGCTTAATAGGGAGTCAGGGGTGCAAAGATAAAGTGGACAGGTATGGGGAGCAATCTATTACTTCCAGCTTCCCCTTAGCAGGGGAAATAGATGCAGAGCTCAGGAAGCTCAATGTGGTAAAGACACAGATGTGGAAGTGGGCAGAGCATGCGCTCTTGATGCAGCTTCCATGGGTGAGGCCAGTAGTACCTGCATTAGCAGGGGGTGCAGGACTCTGCCAGTTAGGAAAACACAATATGATGTCTAAACAGAAGAGTGCCAGTGAATAAGAAGATTGTATGTAAAGGGGTGGTTATTTGTGGTTGGTTGCTCAGAAAGGAGTGTTGTGAATGTGGCTTTTGAATAGACACCTTATGAACTTTAGAGATGAGTGATGTAAATATTTAGGGAAGGACTGTAATAGAGAACAAGGTATCCACACAACAGAAGAGTCTGGGACTCAAAATAAGACAGTCACCCAACTCTGTGTTACTCAATTAAGGAATTAGATATTTGAATCCATGGCTTCCTACCTCTAGATCTTTCTCTTCATCCCCTAAACAGCCATGCTGTAGAGACCTTGCTTTGGAGAACAGAAAGACTCATTGCCTCTGTACTGTCCTCTCCACCCATTTGTCCACTTTCCTTGGGCAGTGGAGACCAGTTTGTCTCCCTTTTGTAATTACAGCTTCACACCCACTTCACACCCTCCCATGTGGCATCACAGGACTTGTTGCTGTGGCCAAGAAGGGTTGACCTTGGTGAGACTGTCCTCTCTCCTTAGATTCTACTCCTGTGTATATTTAAGGCACTACAGAGAAGGAAAACACTCTCCTTCTTGAATTACCAGTGTATCTTCCAATGAAGTGTGATATTATGCAATAATCCAGAATTGTGTACCAGTGAAGTAATAGTCAATATGAATTGTGTTAGAAAATTATGATGGTCTGTGACCATGTTATCCCAGTCTACCCAAAGGGGGACATCAGAGCACACTTTGGTCACTGATGAAATAAATCTGGCAAACTTTGATGACTTAGCAGAATGGGAGGGGCACAATCTTGGGAAATCTTGCTATTTTTCATTATTATGGTTTCAACCTAAAATATGCCACCAAAATTTAATGTGGTTGGGGTAGTGGTGGTTGGGAAAGGTGGTTGGATTATAGGGCCGTTGTATTTATCAGTGAATTAATCCATTCATGAGTTATGGATGAATGTGCTGTTAGTAGGTGGGGCTTGGTTAGAGGTGGATCACTGGGACCTGGAAGGGTCTTTTCTAGTCCTTGGCTCCCTAGCTCCTTCCTTTTTCCTCATCTTTCTGATTGCCATGGATTGAACACCTTTCCTCTGCCATGCCTTTCCACCACATTGTTTCTGTCTTAGGGTCAACCAACCATGGACTGAATCCTCTGAAAAAACATAAGCCCAAATAAAACTGCCCTCCTTGAGCTGCAGGTGTCAGGTATTTATTCATTGCAACAGGAAAGCTGACTAATACAGACAATTATTACCGATATGGGGTCATTGCTCTGATTCTGGCCATGCAATATAGAAGCCTCTGAAACAGTTCTGAGAAGGAGTTTGGAGAAGTGGGCTAGAGAATCCCCAGACTGCTGTAATCAGAGATTTGTGGTAAATTCTGGTAGGAATTCAGAAGACCAGAATGATGATAAAAACGCAGATAGTAAAATCCAAACTCCTGGGGCCTCATTTGGGAGTGAAGACTTTATTGGAAACTGAACTAGAGGTATGCATGTTTCAAATGGCAAAGAGATTTGCCTATGTTTTATTCATATACTAAAACGTTGTATTGAGGCTGAATTTAAAGCTGGTGGGCTAATTTATCTGGTGGACGAAATTTCAAAATAGCTAAACATTCAGGTTGTGGCATGAGCACTATTGGATGCTTTAATGTAGATTTATAATGAAAATCAAGAGCAAGTGGCAGAACAGAAATATTTGGGAAACTTGCAGCTTGGCCAGAAAAGTTGAGACTTGTAAAGTTGAGACTAAGAAAAAAGTACTATTGCTGAAAAGATTGGCATTAAAAAGAAGCCAATTACTTTGCACTGGAACAATAGGAAAGATGGCTTTAAGGCATCTCAGGAATCAACCTCACCCATCACAGGGTCAGAGTTGTAAAAGTTTATAGCTTTCATTTGTGAAGAGAGCTTCTGGGATGCCTGATTAAGAAGGGCCTCCTAATGAATTGGTTCTGTGGGATTCATTTCACTATTTTCAGCAATCTTGGCACTCAATAACAACTACAGTTATAGTCCGGGGGCTATGCTACTGCTGGAGTTGGTGGTAGATGTTGGTGTCACCCAAGTGGTGCTGGTTTTTCAGGCCAGTAGAATGTTAGAATTGTGGAGTCATGGAGGCTTCTTCCATATTTCAGAAGAAGGTCTGAGATACCAGGCCATATGCTCCTGAGAGGGTAGAGCAGGAAGCCCTGAGGGTAAAATTAAAGGTGTAACACTGTGGAGACCCCAGAAAGTTGGAGATATCAGGAATGTAAAATGTCTGTTGAGGAAAGTCACGGGTAGCAAGGGGAGGCTGCATAAGAGAGAAGCATTGTGGACTGCAACAAGTAAGACTATAAGTCCAGGGCTACCCAACCCCTTTGGAGCTCGCTTCTCAAACCAACCTGCCCTGAGTGCTGGACATGGAGGTATAAGATTTTTTTTTTTTTGTCTTTTCTTCCGGTACCAGGAATCGAACTCACGACCTTGCGCTTGCCAGGCAGGCGCTTTTGCCGCTGAGCTAAACCCCCAGCCCCGAGGTATAAGATTTAATGCTTGCTCTGCTGAGATTTGGTCTTGGACTGGTCTTATTCTTTTCTGTCATTTCATTCATCCTTTTTGAAATGGAAATGTTTATCCTGTGTCACTGTATGTTGAAAGTATTTAACTTTCTTTTTCATTTTCACAGGGGCTCACAACTAAGAGTTTGCCTTGAGCCCAGAGGAAACTTTGGATTTGGACTTCTCAGCAGTATGGAAAAAGTTAAGAGTTTATCAACTCTTAGATACATTAAACCCATTTTGCATAATGAGATAGACATGAGATTTTGGGGGGCCAGAAGCAGAATATTATGGTTGAGATCTAAAATGTTCCCACAGAGACTCATTTTCAGCTGTGGGATCCTGAAAGTGATTAGATCATGGGGGTACTATATTTATCAGTAGATTAACCCATTAATGCATTCATGGCTAAATATGCTTCATCATCTTTACTTGGTGAGGTAGAAGGTAGAGGTGGATCCCTGAGGGTGGATATTCTTGCCTCTGGCTCCTCCCTTTTCTCTGCTTCTTTGCTGCCATGGGTTGAGCAGCTTTTTGACCATACCATTTCTGCCTTGGAGCCAACCTGCCCTGTGCTCAATCTTTTGAAACATATGAGCCAAAATAAATCTCTCCTTCTTTAAATGGCAGGTGTTTTGTATTTTGTTCCAGTGACACAACACTAATACATGGATAGTCTCTGTTTCTTACTGTATGGGAAAGAAAAACTTTTCCTGTATCCTTTGGTGGCTGGACTTTTGTGAATTAAACTGAAAAAGAACAAATTAGTAGAAGGAAAACGTCTGCAAAATTTAACAATGTTTTACATATTGGGGGCTTCACAGAAAAGCAAAGAAACTGAAAGTAGTGTCTAGACTTGGAAGGTTACATACCATTTTAACAAAGGGTGATACATTGTGGGGAAGTGATTAGAAAAAATGGAGAAGGGTTGTAGCTATTTGGAGCAGTAAATTATGTGATAGCAAGTAAGTGAGGACATTAATTGAAAAATGAGTATTTTAGGAAGGTTGATTCATGCAGACTCATCTTGGTGCTATCATCATCCTCACAGCCATGCAAATCCCATCGACAGAGGCTTTAGAAGTTCTCACAGTTCTCATTTCTCAGAATTTTCTGTTTTGAGACAGAAAAAGGAAGTCCTAGGAAGACTTCTTTCTGCCTCTGTTGATTTTCAAGGGCCTTCAGCTCAAAATAAGCCATCTTCTAAAGTGAAATATTTGAGAGTGGCATATTCCAATTTCCTTCATCATCTTTACTTGGTGAGGTAGTACCAGGGCCAGCTTCCAGCAACAGCTCAGGAGCCTGGCTACAAGTCTCAGCAGTAGCCAGGATTTTCCCTGAAAGAGGCCAGATAATGTCATCTATAAAAATTTGTCTTCCAGGACCTGGTTATTGTGTTTAGCATCCCAGCTCTAAATCGCACTACATACTGATGGAAAGCTATTTGGGTGTGTGCTGCACTTGTCTCCTCTGTGAAATGGGACAGTATGGTTCCTGTGCCGTGTGTGTTGGATAAGACCTCTGGTTGCTATTGTCATTGTTCTTGTGGCCGGTAAGGGGTAGTTGATCACCCTGGCTGCTCCTATAAGCACAAAAGACGGACCCTTTGATGTTGCTCTAAATATCGCCTGCTAGTCATGAAGAAATGGAGGAGAGGTGCTGGAGAGGCTGGTCCAGCCTCCCATCTTGTTCCTGTCTAATGTGATGACTGAGGCATGGAGGCGTCTCACAGATTTGTCTCAGATGGGAAGTTGGGTCTCCAGAGGTCTTTCTTCTGTCTTCCTCCTCGTGTGCTAGGCTCAGGATAGCATTTCACTACTCTTCCCCACCAGTGTTGCTTTTCTTGGCATTGCAGATCTCTGTCAGCCAAGAAGATTTTTTCAAATTCACTTTGCAAAGTTTGCTTATGAACAAATGCTCTCTTTGATTATACTTTATCACCCTCACTTGATGCCCCTCTGGAGAGTCACACATGCCTTTTATTTTTCCCTGGATGAAAATAAAGTATAATTTAGAAACCCTCAAGTTTATTTTTCACTTCTGATTGCAACCCTGGCCTGATGATAATTTTCCCTATTTTTATTACCGATCAATCCTTCTAATGGAGTTAATGGAGAGAAAGGCAGAGGAACTCTGTGCCTGAATCACTGTCTCACTCAAAGACCTATGCAAGATAAAATTTTGTTATGTATTTTAAATGATATAGAGGTCATATACTCCTGAGATTAACGTTGCTGTCTCTAGTTTAAACCTTCCTGTTTGAAGGCATCCATCCACCTTCTCAGAGCAGGCTCAGGTGAACCTGAGTTTTCAAGAAGCAGTGGAGCACTTCTACCTTGACTTTTGCCCTCTTGTTAAGCAATCTCTGGGCCTGCCACGTCCTTCTGGCATGTGACATGATGCCTAACTGCTGCGGGCCCACCTCTTGCAAGGTTACCACCCACAGGACCCAACCCTGCTCTTATGTCCGGGAGCATCTGTGCTGCTGTGGCCACTCACTTCTAAGGCTCCAGAAAGTGAATCTGAGCAGACAGGGACCAAGCATGTCTTGTTCATTACTGTCTCTCTCGTACTCACACCAGGGTCTGGCACATGGTGAGCATCAGCATTCGCTGGAAAATGAATGTGAGCTGTCAAGAATGCCAGCATGGCTGAGTTTCAGCCTGTGCTTTATGGAGGCTTTGCCTACTTGCAGCATGTGCAGCTTCTAATGAATTTTATTCTTTTTCAGCTACAACACATGGGGCCTATATTTAAATATAAATACATATGAAGATAAGTTTATTAATCAACATGTAAAGAAATAAACCTAGTTTTATCTAAGAACTTTCTTACCTGTTTTCTCAAAAGCTATTCAGTCCAATTTAATCTAACAATAAATAGACAAACAGCAGATTCCTACTCCAACCAAAGAAGATTTCCACTTGTAGGAGTCAAGGGAATACTCTCCCTCTACCCTCAGAGCATTTGCTGGAATAAGCTGGCATTAGACAGATTGAGGAGAAAAGGCACACAAATTTATTTACATGCATAGAAGCAATTGTCACTGGTAAGCCAGGTCGTGTTGAGAGGAACCATCTTTCATACTCCTTAGTGCTTGGTTCTTTGCGTCTTTGATGAAAGAATTCAATCAAGACACATAGATGGCCGTGAAGAAATGCAGGTAGAGTTTGTCATAACATAGATATAGAGATTTATGTATTCAAATGAGAAGTCAGGCAGTGCTATCTAGGTATCTGCACGGAGTTTGGATATCTTTATATGCACGCAATAGTGCAATAGAACACTTGGGGTTGAAGGAACTATGGTGCTATATAATGCTTATCAACAGTTTTCTTAGAGCTTACTTTGAAATTACCAAATGTTTTCCTGGTTCTTTGTAGATGGTCAGTGTTCTCTCAGGAGTCTAATAATGTAAGAAACTTAGGAAAGAAATTTATGAATGATAAGTTTTAATCTAAGTCAGGAGGGTCTTTAAAGAAAGTTCTCCTTTCTGGTACCACTGGGCTACTGGATATGGAAACCAGGAATGCTGTATGGCTTGTTTGAGAAACAGAGGTCCTGAGTCTTGGTGCCTGAGACATAACAAATGATTACCAATGCATTATACAATGAGGTTTCTTTAACTATAACAAGTAAAACATGCTATTTTGGCCTAATCTTTATCCCCCAGGCCCAGGAATGTTTAACTACCTGCCTAAAACAGTCGCATAGTGTGACCTGATCCTCATCTCCTCCCTTTTCTGAGGTGGTAGGGAAGAGTAAGGAAGGAAGAGAACTTTTTGGGAAATGGTAGATGATTTTTGGAGGAATATAGGGGGCTTGGAAGAACATGCAAAGGGCTGGGACAAAATCCACTGGGCCACACACCAGAGGACGGATTATGAATGATTGACTTTGGCATATCGAGTGGGACTGAAATGAAAACAACAGTGTATGACAAAATTCTGTGGAGGCACATTGACAGACTTTGGTCTTTCTTCCTGTGATGTGAGTTCAGTTCAGTGACAGTTCAGGGAAAAGACCAGAGGTAATCATTTGCTTCCTTGGTGGACGGGACTTAAAGCAGACAAGGAGATATTATTACCAACAAAGTAAGAAGTTTGGGAGTAACTGCCTAGGCTTGCTAGGGGAAAAAGCTGCTTCCCTCTTAGATGGTAATTAATTCTCTTTCAAAGTTGGTTTTATTGCCTGCTTGTTTCTGTTAAGTCCCTCCAGACTATCATTCAGTCACTCTGACTCATGCTTTTTAGGTGACCTAGAGTAAATTTTGCTTATTATACTACTAAATTTTCTTGTTTTGGACATCTGATGTATGATCTTAAACTGAGGATTCTCAGGAGTGCTCCTGCCTCTCCTTGTGAAAATGAGTCTATCTTATGTGAATATGTGTGAGTTTTCCCAATAGAAACCTCTCACTTTCCACATTTGGGGAAGAACTACTTTGAGAATTCTCTCTAGTGCACTACTTACTTACTTACTTACTTACTTACTTACTTACTTACTTACTTACTAACTGCAAGTAATAAACCCTTTATCTCCTGGTTGGCCTTATCTGCTTTCCATTCATCAAGGAGTGACCCATTGTATGCAGTTACAATACACAAGGAAAGCCTCTTTCAGCATCTACTGCTTTTGAAGCTTCATTAATTAAAAAAGTTAGCATATTAGGCCTCTATGCTTTAGGACGACTGTGTGGATTCTTTCTCAGGAGTTCTATCTCTCATCTAGCCCCTCTATGGGATTAGTATTTATAGCACCATTAAATTTAAAGTTCATGTATTTTTCTTCAGTCTTAGCTAGAGGCTTCAGAGCTTCAGAGCTTGAGTTCAGCTGAAAGCCACTCCAACTCAAAAAAATTGTCTAGTAATCCCTGTTTTTATTTGATTTCTTGCTCTGTCACTGGCACTGTGTCTACTTTTATCTAATTTCCTAGTTTCTCTCTTTTTTTGCCTAGGAGTATCTTCCTCAAGAACAGTCGAGGGAAGGTGGATAGAGAAGCAGACAGTGTGAAGCCAATACTCTCTAGAGATCCTCAGGACAAAGTTACAGTGAATTTGAAGAGGGCAACAAGTTTTATTTTCAAATCTAGAATGGAACAATGCTTAATTCCATAGAGTACATGTTCAGTGGGCTGAACAGGGAAAGCTAGTCATAGATAGAAATGCTGAAGGAGGTAAAAACCAAGAGCAAAAGGTGGATTGGTTATTTCAATGCCACTTTCATTCTAAGGTGGGGACAGGGAGACAAAATAATAAAAAAATGTGATTACTTAACATTAGATCAGTTCAGTTTGTCTTTTTGTGTAAGGATTAAACCAGAGGGAATGTCATTAACACCCCAATTAAAAGTGACCTATGTGGGAAATTTAGTTGTTGTCTCTCTAATCCCGAGTTTTTGGAAGGTCAGGCTGACATAGACAGAGACCTCCATAGGGACAGAGGATAAACATATTCCTGGAAGAGGACAAATTCCTGGCCCCTAATTTGTTATTTACTAATAATACGCTTTGCGTTTTCCTCTGAGTCAGTCAAGGACTTAAATACTGTTTTTGCTAAACAATAACAATAGTGACTTGTGGTCCTACTGATGCCCAAGAGACCTCTAAAAGTAGAAAAAACATTCCCTTCATTTGGCCTCTATCTCCTTTATTACCTTAAAATTTTCAGTCATCCTTGTTAAACTCTGCATTTAGGTATGATAATCACTGATGGAGTGTCTCTCTATAAGTTGACAAGGTTGATTAGCTCTGAATTAACATAACCTATTTCATTCCCTGTTAAAACATCAAGATGAAAACTGTACAGTGATGTTCAACAAATGCCTGGAAGTCTCCAGTCATAGCCCTAAACCTGTGGTCACCTTGGATTCCAGCAGGGCTTCCATAATACTGAGACTGCCCCAAACAGAAATAATCTCATGGAGACTGAATTGCCCTTCAGCCAATAATGACTTCCTGTGCAGCCATCCAGCAAAACCAGAACTGAGATAATGTTCAAGCACCTGCTGGGCCTCCTCAGTAAATCTATAAAGACTGGCCTCATTCTTTGGTTGATGGGCCAGTCTGATCCTCTTTTCCAGAGCTCTGCCTTCTTCACCTTACCAAATCGAAGTCCTTTGCTTATTTTCTCTTACTTTCTAACTCTGCCTAGTAAATCTGCTTATACCTCTCATGAACACATGTGACAATTATTTTTGTGACAATGAGCCAAACTCTAATCCACAAGAAGTGTTGAGGTTCCCATGTCCTCTTTGGGGTGATCTCATCAGACTGTTTCTAACTGGAGCAGGAGATTATGGAAAGACAAACTGGCTGGAATGTTCACAAAGCCCTGCACATGAAACCAACTACAGAGTCCTATCTTCAGTTCTTCTTGTGAGAAATTGAGCAGATTTTTGATTGTCTGGCCTAGACCTGACATCAGCCTGAGGAGTGGGAGATATAAAATGATGGCCACCATCAAGCAAGGGACAACAGGAAACTCTTCCAGGGGCTCACCCTGTCATTTCCAGGCTCTATCTCTTTTCTTACTTTTACTTGCCCCAAATTTCTTCCACAGAACATATTTATTTTCTTCCTTTTAATAAAGTGTAAAAGCCTCTCTACCTTTTATACTCATCTTAACCAGTTCTCTGTTCAGTACATAAAGAAGCTAGAAACCACCTGAAGAAGGAGACTGCAGGGCCCCCTAAGCAGTAGCACAATGACAAGACGGCAATTTAGCTTCAGTAGTTAAGGCAGGGCATGGCCTAATTCATTTTGATTTTTGTCTGGTCTGTCAGAGCCTAGTGTAGGAGCTTAGTGCAAATCAATAGTATCCTGTAATTTTCATTTTACAAGCTATATTGTGACAGAATTTCTAGGAATGGCACTCAGGAGTCCACACCCTAATCCTCGGACCCAGAGATGGTGAAAAGACATCACGCCCATGGCTGAGTGCAATGGATCTGACCTAGTCATATGCCCTTAAAATGCGCAAGACTTAGTCAAGTGACAGAGATCTTTTGCTTGACCAAACTTTATTAGGCTCCTGAACTTTCTTTTAGACTTATCTGCACACTTCCCTATAAAATTCAATTTTAACAACATCTCTGTTAAGTAAATTTAGCAAGAGCACTCCATCAAATATGTCTTATCAGATTCCTCAACCTCCACCATCCCCCAGGTGAAGTCTGATCATTAGCTTGATTTTAGCAAGAATCCTGTTAGGTCTACTTAGCCAGAGTCCCTTTTATTCCCCAGGTCACTTCTTAGTTATTTTCCATCCACCAACTCCCAGCCTGCTCTTTCTCTATAAATTCCCATTTGGCTGAGCTCTATTTGGAGTTGATCCCAATCTCCCCTCCACTACAGATTGTACTGTGTTCCCTACACCTATCATGATGGTCTGAATAATGTCTGTCTTACTGCACTTTAAAAAGTGACATGAGTAATTATTCTCTCTTTGAGAGGTAGCAGAGGACAAAGTCAGATATGAAAATAAAGAAGCACTCAATGCACCACAACTGGTGTGAAGATGGAGAGAACCGCATGAAAGAGGAAGCAAGTGGTCTGCATCTCTAAGATACAGTGACTCCAGTTGACAGAGAACAGGGAAATGGGGACTTCGGTCTTAGAATCACGAGGAGATGAATTCTGCCAAAATATGAATAATTTTATAAATCAGTTCTTTATCAGAGCACACACACACAAAAAGTAGACAGTAGCCACACTTTGACTTCCATCTTGCTAAGCTCAGCTAAGTTCTCCTGGATGAGACTTTTGCCCTACAAAACTCTGAAAAAAAATTTTTTTGTTTATACTAGAGAGTCCAGTAATTCATTACAGCAGCAGTAGAAAACTAGTATATATTCTATCAGGTGTAGTTCAGTTCTAAACAGAAAAGGTAGATGGAGTCCCTGAATATCCTACCTGTACATTGGAGGGTGGACTCATTTGCACCAGAAAATGGTTCTTAATGTAACAAAAGAATAGAAAAAGTCCTGTAGAGTAGCTCTTACTTAAGTGTTTTTTCTCACAGTCCATTACTTGCTTAACAGAGGAATAAACTAAAAGCTGACGTGTTCCAAGCCATTGCTAATTAAATAGCAATCAAAAAATGAAGATAAAGTATGAGATTATAGCAATAACAAATGCAGGCTTATGAGTACACATCCATTTCAATAACAAATGCAGGCTTATGAGTACACATCCATTTCAATAACAAATGCAGGCTTATGAATACACATCCATTTCAAATACTTTTACATTGTATAACCAAAAGCAGAAATTCCTGAATCTCCAATTCTTTCTGAAAGGCCCAGTAGAAAAACAAGCAGCATCTAGCTTAGGTAAAAAAAAAAAACATGTAGCTTAGAAGGCCTTGGAGATCCAAAGAGAAGTCAGGAATTCTTGTCCTTGGGTTCCTGACCCCATGTTGTCTTGCCTCTTAATTCTTTCTGACATTGAACTTTGGACCAGAGGAGCTGGGAGGAAGCAGAAATACCAGGAATCTCAGAAGCTGAGATGCAGGGATTTTAATTCCAAAAAAGAAAAAAGGGAAAACTTCATCAGGCCCCTTTTCCCAGGGACCTGGCCAGGGCTGCTTGACCATGACCTCATTTCATTTTGTGAGATGTGCAATTCTCCTCACCAGAATTTTGGTGTAGAGTGTGTCAGAATCGAAATGGGGTCACTTGTGTCAACCCTAACAAAATAAACAGAACCAGGGAGTCTGAGTGAAGGTTTGTCATGTATGCATGTCCGATAGTAACTATCATAAAACTGTGCCAGAACCACAATCTTGTACAAAGACCAACACAACCTTACACAACACACTCACACACACACACACACACACACACACACACACACACCTTCCTGTGAAGATATGTGGTCAGAAGCTGTAGGTTCTGTCACGGGCTATTGTTTCACAATATCCAGTAGAATCCTCTTCATGTTTGCCTTTAGAAACTTCCTCTTGTGCAATCCCCTTGTGCTGCTCTTCTATTCCCTGACAAATATCATCATTCTTTGGGGGAATCTCTCACTGCTGTTATTTAGGTTGACGCAGGTAAATAAACCAAGGTTCCAAGAGGAAAACCAATTTTGTTTGAGTTTGCAAAACATTTGAGTGAAGAGCAGACTTAAATTGGCACTCAAGCTCAGGACATTTCTTTTATAAAAACTGCCTCTCCAGATATCTGCAGAGGTGAACAGGCAAGGAAAACAAGTAACAAAATTAGCACTAGAACAGCAGCAATAGTACTTGTATAAGGGGGATGCGAGGGGTCAAGTCAGGTGGTATCCCATGCATGATTTTGAGTAAAAGATTACTAACTGTTTCCATTCTTTCTCCTCATATATACACAGCAATAAAATTGGTATTATTCTGACTTATTAGTTTTCACAATTATCCTTAATGTTTGTACTTGGGATTCAACTGCACCAGAGCGATGTCAGGCACAAATAGCCCATTATTAACTAGAACCTTCCATAGAACTAGGGACCACTCCTTGCTAGAATTTCCTACTTCCCTGAATTCAAAATTTACCTCCAGGGTACTAAATATTTTAAGATTTATCCAACCCAAGTAAACATCCTTTTACTTTCAAAGTAATGACAGCTTGGTGAATGCTAAGATATTTATCATATAAGATCAGTCTTACTACACGACTTTAGCATTAGACATCTCATATGTATTTCTTGAATTAATAACATTGGTCTGCAGCTACTGCCATCCCTTTCCAACAACCCCATGAGTTCCATGAAGCAATCAGCCATATACTTACACGTTCTCTGACTCATTAAATAAGTAAAATTCTAATGGTCAGGCTTGTTGCATATATTGTCATTCCTCCTCTCTGTTGAACTATGTCCCTATGTATTTATTTGTTTAATTATTTATTAAAAAATTCAGGTTTATTGAATTATGTCAATGTGACAAATTAGCCTGAGGTACTGGCTGATTTTGAGACTAGCCTTATGCAAAATGGTGTACTTCATGGAAGTAAGATTCTGAGCATAAGGGCAAACCATTCTTTCGTTCAACAAATGCTACTCAGTGCCGGGTGCTTGACACACACACACATCAGTAATGAAAATGTGGAGGTGAGTGACACATTGTCCTTTACAGAGCTCCCAATGTATGTGAAAGAGAAAGAAAAAAAGTTGGCTACAAGGAAAAAGTTGTAGGTAGTTCTGCAGGGGCAAGATTCAGAGAAAAATGCAAATACAGAGGAAGTGATATAGGGGAGAATATGTAACTCCTATTAGATGCCAGATATGCTGAGTTTATGTTCTTCAAAACTGAAGGATAAATTTTAAGGAACAACAGAGGTTAAGGGTAGGAAAATTTATTAGGGAAAAGGAGTGAAGAATAAGAATGGGAAATAAGAATAGCTCCTGAGAGACAGTAAGAGTCCCGAATGGGTTGTCAAAGTGTGCGCTTCTCTGAAGAAGTTTCATGGAACAAAGTCATGAGGGGTGTGTACAACATGGGTCAAATTATAATCAACTAATAACATTACAAGTACATCCACTACTTAGCTAATATTGACCCAGTAGTATATGGATGACATCATTAACTTTGGTTGATAATCTATAGTCTTAGTCTTGTCTTTAGCCTTAGTTTTATTCTTAGTGGATGGGAGAGGGTAACTCACCCCTAATGAGATAATGGTTTATTTACATAGGAAATCTCAAAAGAGTGGTACCAATAATCTCAAGGTTCCTTAGGGAATTATGTAAATCTGGCCATTGTAACTTTAATCTTTTTAGATGTGCCTCTAGCCAGTTTTTGATGTGTTCTCATCTTTTTCACAGACTCACTCAAAGGTCTAGCCCTACCTGAGCACCTAGAATATTTCTACCTAACTTAGCTGTCTGTAATAAAAGGATCTAACACATGTGGACAAAGGAGTAGGGGGATGAAGAAAGGCTTTTCATAGAAATTCAAAACTGAGCCGAACTGTGAAAAATGAATAGAAATCAGCCAGATGGATAGGGAAGAAATGAAAGGCTAGATACATTATTTGGAGGTCTGATATGCTAAGGATCAGGTTGGGAATCTCAGGCATGGCTGACAGACATACACATAAGAGCGAGGCATGGGGAAGAGATGGAAATGCTGGCTTACTTCTCTAGTCCTCTGGCTATGTTTGTAGAAAGGCAGAGCAGAGAACTATGGTGTCCAACAAGGTCCTAGCAGAGAATGAAGCTGACAGGCCTCTGACTCCTGCTTGAAGGGAGACCCTGTCCCAGCAAGGTGATAGTGAACCAGCATAAAACCGACCACTTCAATGGACTGAAATGAGAGGCAAGCAGGAAGGGTGTGACCGGAAGCACTGGAGGCATCTGCCATGCACATTTTTGCACGTGCCTTGGGACTTGTTATGGTTCAGATCTAAATGTCTCCCAAAGGTCTCATGTACTCAGAGACGGGGCTTTTGGAAGGTGATTGGATCATGGGGTGCTGTACTCATCAAGGATGAGTTCCTAGCTGGATGTGCTTTTGGAAAGTGGGGCCTGGTAGGAAGAGGGTATCTCTGGGAGCATGGCCTAGAAGGGTGTATCTTCCTCCTAGTTCCTCCTGTCTCTCTCTGCTTCTTGATTGCCATGAGGTGAGCAGCTTTCCTCCAACAGACCCTCCCACCGTGATGTTCCTGCCTTGGTGCCAACTGACCTTGGACTGAGTAATACTAAACCTCTCCTCCTTTAAGTTGTGGGTGTCAGGTATTATATCCAGCAATGGGAACCTGACTAAAACAGCACTAGAATTTCCCTGCTCATGAAGAACTGCCAAAAAGCTCAGGAGATCAAAGTGTTAAAAAGGCGAAACTGTGATGTGGCTTGAAATATCCCAGCCCAAGGGCCAGACATTGAAGAACCACACAAATGACTGCATGTACACTCTGGTTGAAACCACTGGCCCCTGACAACCTCACTGACTTCAGTGGAAATTCAACTGTGGCTTCCTTTAGAAGACACCATGAGATCCTATCTCAGAGGATGGAGATTCAGAAAAGAAAATGGCAAGATGTTGGAGATGACCAGGACAATGGTTTCAGGAAAAGAATCCTGAGTCCTTTTCAGGAGAATATGTCCTTTCCAGTTTTCCACACCACAACTCACCACTCCGTACCTATTTGCACATTCATTTTCTTTCTGCCATTGCTAAGCATTTGAGTTTATAGCCTCTTTCACAGAGCAAATAATGGAATGCTAGAAGAGACCATTTCAGCTTGGAGGAACAAATGAAAAGAGTTAGAGGAACAGAAGTCAGCAGGCATGCAAGAGGCCAAGAGGAAATGTGATCAATTTCCAGGAAGAAAAAGCCAGTGTGAAGAGCAGGTTCAGTGTCAGAGGAAGACCAGGCGAGGTGCACATTGAAAGCATCCGTGGGCTGCAGCACTGGACAAGGTCAAATCAAGTTCAATGCAGTGACTGCCAGAAAAGCAATCCTTATGCTGTGGTCAGGAATTCAAAATTTAAGGACAAAGTACATTAGAGGGAGTTAGGTTTAGGACTGGTTTCTCCACCGGGAGGCTGATAAATTTGACAACTGAGATTTTGTTTAAATGGTCAAGGACTAAATCTAAAGGGAGACACCCGGCAAACTGTTTCCCTATGGACTTCTACTCCTGCTCTTCTGACGTCCATCTTCCCACTCACTTTTCCCCACTTGGGCCATTCCGTCCTTTTCCTTTCAAGGTTCATCCTCCCTAGGATGTCTTCCTGCTGCTTTTGTTCAAGGCCACAGCTATCTGAACCATTTCCTAAACCTTTTCTTTGGTCTAGTTCCCTGTCCAAAGCAGTTGGCTACTTTGACAGCTGACTTGGCTCATTTAAAACCCAGACTTTCCTTTCCTAGTTCAAGGGCAAAGAGGCAGAGCCTCCAAATATCTGAAAATGAGGAAAATTTGCAAAGATTACTCACTGGCAGCCTCAGGGAGGAAGGATTGTCTGTAAAGGGCGCCCAAGGGAATGAGTACAGATTCACTAAAATTCAACCTTAACTCTGCTAATAAATGAGGGGGTTCTTCTTCCTCCTCCCCAAGAGGGAAGGAGCTGAGAATAATGATGGAGGCTGTCAGCCGTGGGACCTTCACCCTCCCTGTCTCCTCCCACCTCTGAGGATTCTGTGTGAGATCAGGCCCCAGGTATCCAAGCTTATCCATGAGCTTGTATTTTCATTCTTTTTCACAACTATCATTTGACAACTGACTTTCTGGAGAAGAATGATTCATAACATCTGTAAAATAATTCCTCTTCACATCTGCATAAGAATCTCTTACATCTGCAGCTGTCTTGAATATTCATTATCTCATTTGATCCTTACAACTGTCATGCATAATCATAATAATGAAGATAAAAGCCATTTAATTCTTTTTGTTTCAGGTATTATCCTACAGGTTCTTCCTTTACCTAATTTGATCCCTCCAAACCCTTTAATGCAGACATTTTATTATCTCCACCTTTCAGCGTCAGAAACTAAAATCCAGATATTATGCCCTTCAGGCAAGGGTGTCTATCTTTTCAAGGTCATGTACCTTTTTGGTTAAGAGCTGGTACTAAAGATCAGGTTCCCTGTGCCACCATTTGGTGTTCATTTTATTCTACCAGGTTGCTGCAAACCTATCTTATCTCACAGCATTTCTCTAACTTTAATGCACACTGGACTCACCAAGGATCTTGCTAAATGCAGATTCTTTGCATTTGCATTTCTCATCAGCTCCTGGCGGACACTCATGGATGCTGAGGATCCAGGAACCATATACTGGGTCACGATGTGGATGTGGAAGAAGACTGGACTTGGAACCCTTGGCTCTTTAGTACTCTTTCTGAGATTAAAGATTACTTCTTAAAAAGAATTGATCTAGTCTAATTTACTGATCAGATGTTTGCAGATTTTAATTCACAAAAAAAGCACACATCTGCTACTCTACAAGGAGCTTGAAATAGTTAACAAAATATTGCTAAAAACGTGTAGATAAATCTTGTAGAGTCTTATCACCTGATCCTCCTCTCTGGGGTTCCAGCCATCAGGTGAGCAGCTTCAGCGAAGACAAAGGACAACTCTGAGCCAGGCCAGAGCACTTCGGAGAATCTACCTTGGGGGACACCAGTGTTCCTCCTTCTGGGAGCAGGGAAAACACTGGCTGCAGAGAAAGAGCACATGCAGCATTCTTTACCTCTCAGGCAGCCTTACTCTGTATGGGGAGAAAGCAGAAGCAACTTTTAATTCAAAGGAGACCTCATTTTCTTCAGATTATCAAAATATTGCACATCCTTTGTGAATCATTTGCAAGATACTTAAAATAACAAAAGAACTTTTTAGCTCACCCAAGAGCTAAAGATTTAGCAATAACCACTACTTACAGTTTTTCTCTATTAACAGTGAGTTTTTCAGCTGGATGAAGATACCCACTGGTAAACGAAACAGTTGCCCTCACACTGCACATTTAGCTTTATGTGCTGTGATTGGTTTAAATTTCTGTGGGAAGCATCTCCTAGTGTTATTGAGGATTCTTATTTAGCATCATTTTTGACGGCATAATTTTCCCCTTGCTTATCCCCATTATAATTTTCTCAGCTATTCCTACATTGCTGTCCTTTCAAGATAATTTTCAAGTTTTTACTTGTTGTGGTCAATGTTGAAATGGATCTTGGTTTACATGCTTTGTGATTTTCTCACAATAAATTCCTAGATGTGAAGTTGTGGGGCAATGGTGCTCATGAGTTTTAAGACCTGTTACACATGGCAGAGTTGCTTTCCAGAACTGCTGTTTTGCAGAATGAAGGTTTCACAGGTGTCTCCTTCAGCCCATTGTCAGAGCCTTTCTCTATGGAGAAATTCACCACATCCCAGCTATTTCCTTTCCAATTGTTTTCCTAGTCTTTCTGCCCTCTCATCATTAGAGAAGTGGCAGTGGAGGACCAATTGGGTTCTTAAAGCACTTTTACTAATGGCACCTTATGGTACACATTTGGGTCACGATAGTTTTGGATTCTGTTCACGTGTCTTCAGGGAAGGAAATGAGAATGAGCCAATGGAGGAACAGGTTTGTGATGTGAGGAGCCCAGGTACCTTTACCTTCATTGCTGCAGGTTACCAGGAGGTGTGCAGAAGAGGACTGGGGACAAAGAATCACCCCAAATAGCCTTTTTGCTCTATGTTGGTTATCTGATGATTTAGTTGCTGTTAAATTCATAATTAAACATCTGTGATATAATAACGGGTTCCGCCCTACCTCTAGCCTGGGTTTTGCTGTTGCTCAAAGTGAAATGTCTTTACATGTGGAAGGCTTGAGAATGCCACGCGCTGCCCAGAAGGCAGCACCTGACGTCACCCGGCAACACCCTATATCCTCCTGGCATTGCCATTTGGAGCGCAGGCTTGTCTGTAATGGGTAGGGGTGAGGGTATAGTGCTGAGGACCCCACTCAGCACCCTGCGGTCTGCCTTGGAAGAGGCCATGAGTGGGAGGCAGTGTACACAGTGACACAGGTTCTTTGCTAGGAGATGAGTGTGGAGGAAGCAGGGAAGGGAAATAAGTCCCAAACGTGCAGGACACCAAGCACTGGGAGGAAGATGCATGCTGATGTAGAAAACTGATTGTCCCACAGCTTGATCTGAGCCTGGCTCCGCACAGAATCCAGAACCGACACTAAGCATTGATAATTGTCTCAAGGACTTGCTCAGGCTCACTAAACCTTGCCGTGGCTGATCCTGTGTTAACTGACTCTGATCATGGAGTAAGATGTGACCTGGCCTTAAACGTCAATCGAAAAACATCTACTTTATCCATTTACAGAGTATTTCCTCAGTGCCTGCAGAATGTGTGATTCTGCACTCATTCTGACCTTGGGTCCTCACTACTCTTCTCAATGGCAGTGTGTGTTAGTGAGATCACACAAGTGCAAAGTCAGCTTTGTACACAGCTGTGAACATTATGTACCCTTACACAGTCTGGGCATGACTCTCCCAAGTCAAGGACGGGATCAGGCATCTTCTCAGAGTGCGGGAAGGGGCTCTTGTAAAGCCTCCCAGCAGTCTGCTAAAGGTTGCCCCCACCAGCCTTGCACATTGGTCTGCCAGCTGCGTGTGTTACTCACTTGCTCTGGTTTCCAGCCAACTACACTGTGTCTCATAGCCTTCTACTTTCCTCACTCTCATCTCAGAGAAGCTCTCTGAAAGAAGAAGACTTCTGGAGGTAGTCTTTCTTCTTTAACTTTTTTTCATGCACACAATGACTTCCTCTAAATTCAGATGTTCTGAATGTAGAAAAGATGGCTCTTTGGGTGTTCACTTGCCTCTTCTAAAGGCAGTGATGTTCTCCTTTGATGCTGGACAGAATTCTGAATCCCCAACCTGGAGCAGGATGTGGGTGGAGGTTTCCACTTGTCAGTGACTCCACATGCCTATCACTGATTTACATGTAATTCAACCAGTGGTGCTCAGCTCTCTGTGGCACCTGAGGACCTGTGATATCCTCAGCATAGCTAATTCCTCCAAGGGGAAATACGTGAATACCTTCAAGTAATAGGACATTCTGAATTCTCTTTTGTACACTGTCTGCCAGCCTGGCACCCTTCCTTTAAGGACCAGCCTGGACGGTGCTTAGGCACTGACCAGTAGCTCAAAGGAGATTGTGAATTCTGAATGAGTTGTCCATCATTAGATCTCTGGGGAGTGCATCTGCAGGAACCACTGGTCAGGGGTGGCAGACATAGAATATTACTTTCATTTCACAAAACTGGGCCAGCAGAACCCACCAGATAGGGTCCCTTTTATGTTAGCAACAGACTGACCTAGATTCATGGGAATCAGCCATGGGGAGGGAGGACATGTTGCCTTCTTTACACAAAGGAATGGAAGGGTCATTTCGCTTGATCCTTAACACAGCTGTTCCAAGTCAGTACAATTATCCTCATTTGCCTGATTAAAAAACCAAAGCTCAGAGATGCTAAGGGAACCGCAGAAACTCACACTGTTCTGACACACCTGGGACTACAAGGTACAGATTTTACATTCAAATGACACACTGTAGCATACAGAGAACCACAACTAATTGTCTGTGGAATACAAGAGGAGCATCAGCTCTTAAATATTTCACTGATGCATTCAAACTGGATCCTCTCCCCCATCCCCTCCTGAGGCGCCTTGAACATTAGAGCAAGGTGTGATCTCACAGACCCGCTGGGTGTTTCATAGGGAAAGAAGACCAGGTTGCTACATGATGAGTGGTTTACCAGCAGCAGAGATTTTCCAGGACAGAGGTGATGTGATAAAAAAGAAAAACAGCACAGGATTTTCAATATATCATAGACAAATTTCTTAACTTTCTTCTAACTCCTCTCTTCCCTTATTTGTAAAATGGGAATAATAATATCTGCCATCCAGGCCCAGGGAAGGAATTAGATGAAAGTACATTTCTGAAACATCTGTCACTGTGCCAGAAAGGTAAAAGAAAAATGTTCCAACTTGCAGAGTGGTCTAAGCTCTTAAAGTCTGGAACTCAGGTCAGCTCCACGCTCTGTCTCCCTTTCTCTCCGTGCCTCCTGCTATGGCCTTTGCTCTGCTGTAGCTCTGCTCTGGCCACTGCCTCTCTACACCTCAGCCTGTCCATCATCACTGCAGGAACACATGTGCATGTTCCATTTCTGGCTCCCTCACATTCCCATGGCAGTTCCTAGTGTCAGAGAAGGCGGTCTGGACCTGCTCAATGCCCACAGATCTCTTCATTTCTAATCACTTTGTTTCTTGTATCATTGGTGGTTTACTCATAAGTCTAAGACATTCTTAACTTACCCAGCAGTTTGTCAGTTGTTTTATCTAGGACAGTTTGGTTCTTCAGGAAGAACCCTTATTCCCCACCACACACAGCTTAGCCTCAGGTTATTAGAGTAACAGTGCTTCCTTTTCCCTGATGGTTCTCAGACCAGAATACTCTAGAGCAGCACATAAAATGTGGAAGATGAAGGAAAGAGAGACTTAGCCTCTTCTGCTGCTATTCACCTCTTTGGTGACTCTCCCTAGTCTCTGTACACAAATACTAACTCACCTAAACTCACAGAGCCCACACACTCATAGGTGTGCATGCATCCTCTCACTCATACATCTTGTCAAAATGGAGCGCTGATCTGGACCCATTTCACCATAGAAAAGAGAGGTTTCCTTTCATGGATAGTGATCTCTTGATATCACAGGGGAGAGTTGCCAGGAAGGACTCCAACAAAGTCAATAGATGGTCAAATTCCTTATATAAAATGCAATATTTGCCTAGAGCCTCAGCACATCCTCCTGTATTTATTAGATTATCTCTAGATGACTTAGGATACTTAATATAATTTTAATGTTGTGCAAATCATTGTTATACTACATTGTTTGGAAATAATAACAAAAATGTACAACTTTAACACAGACACTTTTTTTCAAATATTGTTGGTCTGCAGTTGGTTGAGTCCAAGGATGCTGAGCCTGTGAGTACAGAAGTCTGATTGTTACCTTCTTGGAAGTCTCTATTGTTAGGAACTCAGATTTTTTCCCATGTTCTAATTTATCTAATCAGTTCAGGCTAATTTTGTCGTTGTCTGGCTACTCAAAGGCTTCAGGCTAATTACTGAGCACACTTATCTCTGATGGAAAGGTCTCTCCTGATCACAGGAGGCACAAGATGAAGGAGATGGGAAATGCAACTGCTCTCAGAAGGATGTCTCTCCTGATGCTGGAGGCTTGGGAGAAAATTTGAGCCTAAATGCCTTCCAGAGACCCCAGCAAGTCTTGCTGTAAACATTGGCCTATCCTGTAGCTACACACTTTGTTTCTTCCAGAGAGCACTTAATTTCCCCTGCCTGGAACAGTCTCACAACTGTTCCCACTTGTCTCAGAGGCAATAGCAGAGGGAGTCAGAGTGAAATCAGATTACCTCTGACTTCATTCCTTTCTCAGCTTCATGGATCATAGGTTTAGGTTATTTTAAGAACTGCTACCAAAGAAGAAGAGGCAAGGAATTCCATATAATAACACTGGCAACATGACTGAAAGGGTCTCCTTACCCTTCCTCCCTCATTTCTTCTTGCCATTTGTCCTTTCTTTCTGCTCATGAAGTGGATACTGAGGACAAAGTGCAGGGCCCTGGGTACTGAGGACAAAGGAGTAAACAAAGGCAGTCCTTTCCCCTCGAGCACAGGCCAGCAACGGAGGGATCAGAAAGAATGGATCTAGTCTTGGGTCCTGGATCTACAGTAACTGTGGTGAGACACAGAGCATGCCTTTTCTTTAACCTTGTCTGCCTCCTCTCCCATAGATACTGCTAACTTGCCTTTCAAATCTGACATCATCAGTAATCACCATCTTGCCCACCAGCTGATTCTGGCTTATATTCCAAACGCTACCCTGTAAAGTCCTGAAGACAGTCAGCTGAGCACCACGTGCCAGGCACTGATAGTACCTGGACTGTTTCTTAACTGACCTCTGATGTGTTAAGAGTTCTTGACAAAGCCCACATACATACCTCTGTCTGGTGTAGCATATAAGCCCCTTCCTCTTGTCTCTGAATCTAAGAATCCTGTGTCGCTGCTGGCAGAGATGGGCTTCTATCCCTTCTGTCCATTAATTTCTTAATAAATTGCATACATTGTTAAAACAAACAAACAAACAAATCCAGCACCATCAAAGGAGAGGAATCTAGACAGAGCAGGTGTGGGGGGAGGGGACATAAAGGTTTAATCAACATAGCATATTACAGAAGACAGGGCTTCTGAAAAGGGATCCCTAACTGAAATATAAAAAGAACTTCTACAACTTAATAGCAATAATAAAATAGCCTAATTATAAAGTGATAAAGAACTTGAGTAGATGTTTATTTCAAGAAGATGTACAAATGGCCAGTAAACACATGAAAAGAAGTTCAGCATTCCTATCAAGAAAGAAGTGCAAAATACATTACAAAACACAGAGAGAACACTTCATATTCTTTAGGGTGGCTAGTGTCATAAAAATAGAAAATCTTGATAGATTAGTCTTGTGAAGAAATTAGAGGCCTGTTCATTACTATTGGTGAAGTGAAATGGCTCAATCACTGTTGAAACCAATATGGCAGTCACTGGAAAAGAAAAGTAATTCATTAGGTGAACCTGGGAAATTCATTATGGCCTGAGGTACAGTTTCCCGATGGGAGAGCAGTGAACTGGAGTCCAAGCAGAGAACAGCAATTATCATTGCTCAGAGAAAGCAGACATTAGGGTTTGAGGAAACTAAAGGTGCTGGAGATGAAGGGGAAGGCCAGAGAATGCAGAAAGCCCAGCAGGTTTCCTCTTGAGTCCTTGATGAAGATGTAGGCTGTGCAAACTCAAAGGCAGACTTGGAAGAGGTGGTTGCTATAGGATGGGGAATACTATAGATCAGGTACTGCTCAGGACTTTTGGGGACATTCAGCTGAGATACCTTCGTCCTTAATTTTGGACTCGATTCAGACCTGACTCTCCCAGGACCCAATTAGTCTTCCAGCAGACACACTGTTCTTGGCTCAGCACCAGGGCTACCCTTAGCAAACACAGGATGTTGTAAAAAGATAAGATAGAACATGGAATCTTGCAAACACCAGGACATCTGAAGGCACCCAAACTTTCACACCAGATACCTCAAGAACTTTACCCACTGAGGCATGAGACATCCAGAGAACTTTAACCACTGGTATTTACTACAGTCTTCCCTCCTAATGTCCCTTACCATCTTTCAAACCCTGTAAAAAACATGCCTGCTTCTCTTTGTTCCCTACAGACAGCCTTATCACCCTCTGTCTGCCTGTACCCAGGTATTAAACTGTCTGCCTCTTTGCTATCACATATGCCTGGTCAGTGGTCTCTGCCTCATGTCATTCCTTACACTTAACTCACCAGGAAAAACTGAGCTCTAGGCCAAGACCTACTTTAGACCTCTAACAAAGTCTGGAAACAAACTCTCACAGGATTCTGGGGAGGGACAAAGTTTGGAGGTTGAGTCTTGCCAAGTTAGACAGGCTAGGGATACAGATCTGGCTTTCAACTGAAATAAACAGTAAATAAAATCGATTCAATTCCATGAGGAGCCTGCAGTAGTCAAACTACCTATCACATAATCTCAAACCCATACAATTTAACTCAAAAATATTCAGTATAAAGTAAAACATTGCTGAACACTGATGGAATTCAAAAAGATGTGATCCACACACATGCTGTGGAGAGTGTGAGGTGATGTGTACATCAATAGAGCCTGACCACAAGATGACCCTAATATGGATGAAACTGGAAAAAAAAAAAACCCTTTAAAATAGTTACTATAAAAATGTTCAAAGAAACTGAAGGAAATAGAGACTACAAAAACCAAAAATAACCAAATATAAATTTTAGGTGAAAAATGTATTGAATAGTCCTATCAACAAATTAGCCACATGGAAAAAAGAGACACTGATCTTGACCCCAGATTCAAAGAAATCATCTAATCTAAAGAGAAAACAAAATGACAAAAATTCCAATGGACTCTTAGAGCTGGCTATGAGAGTCAATATCATAAAGTTAAACATGTGAGTAAACAGGATTTCTGGAAAGATAGACCAAAATGATGCAGAGAAAAATGCTTGAAATGTAACTAAAGAGTTAAAAATTTTGATGAAAAACACTGATTTATAAAACGTTCAAAAGACTACAAGCAAATAAATACAATAGAAACCATGTATAGGTATATCACAGTGAAATTACATAAAAGCAAAGAGAAAGAGAAAATCTGAAAACACCCATTAAGATAAATCAGAAAATGGGACAAAGATGAAACTGATGCCTTGCTTCTGTTGAAAAAGCGAGAAGGATGGAATACATTGGGATGATGTCTGTACTTAACTCCCGGGGTGGTGTTGGGTTGGTCCACCTAGGATTCTACACAAACTGAAAACATCATTCAAAAGGGAGGGCAGTTTCATAAAGACATTTTCTGAGAAACAAAATGAAGAGAATTTATTGCAATAAAACAAATTCACAACTATGTCCTAAAAGTCAAAGGGAAATGATACCAAAAAGAAATTCAGATATACAGAAAGTAAAGACTGGCAACAGAAATTGAAAGTCCATAGTTACACGTAAAAGAATATGTGATTTTTTTTCTTGTTTATAATTTCTATGAATGAAAATTGGTAAACCAAAAAAAGAATATCATAAGGTAGGATTTATTATATATAAAGAAATTTTAAAAGTGACATGAGTACTAAGAAAGGAGTTGTACCCATAAAAAAATACTGTTCTTTAGCTATCACATCTGGAAAGTGTTAGGTAGGAAGTATGAAGAGTGAAGTGGAAGCTGTAGCCTCAGAAGTGGGAAGTTTGGGATGATGAATTCAATAGCTAGTGAAAGTGAAAAGTATAGGTTGTTAATTCTACAGCAATCACTAAGTAAAACAGCAACAATATTGCTGATAAGTTAATAAAGGAAATAAAAGAGATTATTGTGCCTTGTTAGTCTACCTCTCCTTCTCCACCAAAAATAAAGACAGAAAAGCAAAAATGACAACAGAAAAACAGAAATAGAAGATAAAAATGGAAAACAGTGAAGCTATGGACTTCAACCCAATCATAGAAATAATCACACAGAAGGTTGCTACAGTTTTGATCTTGAGGGTGCCCCCTCCCTAAGGTGTACATCCCCAGTATGGTGCTCTTGGGAAGTGGTGGAAGATTTAATGGGTGGGACTTGGTGGAGGTCTTTGATCACTGGGTTGTGCCCTCCAAGGGGATTGTGGGACCCAGTTTCTTTCTCCTTCTTTTGCTTCCTAGTCATGAGGTGAGTGGTTTTGTCCCATCACTCATGCTACCATGGTGTCCCATCACAAGCTCAGAGTAACAGGCCTAACCAATCGTGGACTTAGCTCTCTGAAACTGTGAGACAAAACAAATTTCCTCTTTCTAAATTGGTTATCTCAAGTATAATCAACTGGAAAGATGACTAATACAAATATAAACGGATCCAATATTCTTAAAGTTAGAGACACTTGGAGTAAAAAGAGAAAAAGGAAAATGAACATTCTTTTTTTTATAAGAGACAGAGAAATTCCAAGTTCATATGATTTTGCCAGTGACTTTTATTAAACATTTAAGGAAAAAAGAATTCCACTAGTACTCAGTTCTTTCAGAAATTGGGAGTGGGAGGGATGCTTCCATCTTACTTTATGAATATCATTGGTCTGATTCCAAAGTCAGAAGCATATGCTACTGAAAAGGAGATCAACAGACCAATATTCCTCATGAACATATGCACAAAATCCTAAAAATATCAACCAGTTATTTCTGTAGTTGGGTCCACTCACTCATTCTCAATTCTCATGCATTCTCTCTTTATAACTTAGTTAAATTTATCAGAATTTGATTTGCTTTATTGGCAGTTAAAAGACTCATGAGTATTAATTCCTATTCATACTCATTTTAATATAGTTACAACTTTTAGATTGAATTAAGGCTTTGTGTATGTGTCTAGAATGTATACTTCTGTTTTATTTTGTTTTTAATGCAGTTATTTGAAAAGATTGTGGAGTATAAAATATGTATATATAGCAAACTATACTATTATACTATTCAGTGTCTCCAAACTCATTTATGATTTTCGATTTGACCCAGTAAAGATTTAGGGAACTGACTTAGTTTCCTAACTTGACTATGTTCCAGTTACTTTCTCTTCCCACTGTAGGAGTTATATTTACCTTGATGGCTGGTGGCTGGTTATCCAGCATAATCATGCCCTGACGTGTCTACAGAGAGCCATTATCATTATTGATAATGTCATTAATGCCAAAAACACTTCCCACTTACCTTTAAATGCCCAGTTGGGAAAACTGGCTCCCCTAAGGAACGTTGCATTGATTCCTGAGCCTACCATTTCTGCATTCCCTCAGCAGCTGTGCTTTTTTCTCTTGTTACTCTTACAGTATTTCATTAATGAGATGCACAGAGTGATATTTTTCCTCATTAGATTGTGAGTTCCATTAGAATGGAGTTCATGCCTTTTTTGTAAAACTCCAATTTTCAGTATAGTTCTTGGACTTGAGAAGAGGCCAAGCAAATATTTGTTGAATTAGATTCAAAAGAAAAATGACCAAAACCCAGTATATATTTAGGAATACTCATTGCAGGTCTTGGGGCATGCACTGGCTGTGAACTCAGACAAAAGGGAAGAATTTGAACACAAAAAGAAATCTGAAAGCAAGATACATCTTTCTGTTCCCCTGTCCTGCTCTACCTCACCCTGCCCAGCACTCTTCTTGAACCTTTCTCTTTGCTGGGCCCTTCTTCCAACCTGGACCTGCTCCTAAAGCCCATTCCTGCATGTCTTCATGCTGCCTTTTGTTCTGGAGGGAAGCAGGGTCAGGGACACATTGTTTGCATGGCAAGTCTCTGTAATGAAACATTCTGTATGACCAGCTCTGTGGTGTGTGATCATTCTTTACAAGCCACTTCCTCCATGCCTTACATGGGACAAGGAGGGCAACACTGACCAGGAGCTCTGCAGAGGTAGGATGAACAGTTGAAGAAATGTGAGTTCCCACTATTATGTCACATGCCAGGTACATGAGGCTCAGGTGTGGTCTGTGGAGAGGCTGGCAACAAGTCTGGCACTAACTAGAGAGTGGCGTGGTGGTGGCTTCAGTCCCAGCAGTGGGGTAGCTACTGCCCTGAGGATTCCTAATGCTTGCTGAACTGTGTGGCTTTCACTGAGGCCCAGTCTTGTTAGAGCAGCTTCAAACTCCTGACCTCCACCTGTTCCCTCTCCTCTCTGCCTCTGCTCCATTTTCACACCTGAGCGGGAGAGAGGCAGGAGAAGAGGGCTGACCCCACAGACCACTGCAACTCCTGAGAGCAGGGCATTGCAGCCTTTGTACCATGTGGTACATTCCCAACCTGGAGCATCTTTGCTGGACTCCCTGCAATGCTATACCTTTCAGGAAGCAGCTCAAGTGTCATCTCCTCTATGAAACCTTTTGTCTTCCCTACGCAATGTTGCTAACACTCTTCCCTGAGCTTCTAAGATGCCCTGGCCATTTAGTTATCAAACCTTTTAACGTATAGAACTAGTGACCATTTTTGTTAAAATGGTCTTCTCATCTTAGTTTGAAAGATTCTTATGGACAGGATGAAATTGAATCCTTCTTTCACACTCTTAGTACCTATTGGTTGTCATGTGATTGTGCTCAATAAATGTGAATTAATTGGAATTCACGGGGCAGATTCATTCACTGAGTGATAACTGGAGGGAAGGATGCTTCAGTTTGGAGGGCTGGAGGACTGGGTTTTTTAGAAATATATCTGGTATTTGTGAAATCCTGCACTTTACACATTACAAGCCCATGCTATCTAAAAAACTGCCACCCCTGACTCATTTTTCATTGACTGATAAGAGCGTTGTGCACATGGCTGGCATGAATTTTAGCTCCTCTAAAGTGCCAAGGCAACATTCATCTGCAGGATCTGGAGCCAAACAGATAGGGAGTCAATTCTTTGTTCTAACCATCTAGAGCATGGTTTTTCAGCCAATTCATTCATGGTAAAATACAGATATCACCTTCTTTCAGTATAACCGACTGTCTGGAAAATTTTTTATACTAATAATTTTTATATGAAATTTGGCCTATGATTTATGGTGTATCTGACCTCCCCAGAGTATTGTTGAGATTAAGGAAGATGACATATAGACCACTGATCCGAATGGCACTGAGTTCACACCGTGAAGCTCCCCCTGTGCTGAACACAGCGGTGATGGATGAGCTGTGCTCATAAACAAAGGGAACCTCTCGGGGCTCTGAGCAAAACCGAAGCACCACGGCAAGCAGAGCAGAAGTTACCGGCTGGCTGGGTTCTGCATGTAGAAGCCAGCAGGGGCAGCATGGAGTGGGACGTCTGTGGGGTCACAGGAACCAAACACAGTCTGCATGCCTTGGATGTGGGTTCTGAGCTTCTTATACTGACTGAACAAGAAGTAGTGGACACTGGCCCAGGTCTGTGCCTGATATAAAACTGTTTCTTCCCATGGCTGAAAAAGGTGAGTATATACTAGTACAGCCACCATGGAAATCAGTATAGAGATTCCTCAAAAAACTGAAACTAGAAATTTCATTCCACTTAGCTATTCTTCTTTTAGGTATCTTCCTGAAGAGTTAAAGTCATTATATTACAGTGACACATGCGTACCAATATTTATAGCAGCAAACTCATGATAGTTCAATCTTAGAAACAGAAGAATAGATTAAAAAATACAGTATTTATACACAATGGAGTACTACCCTGCTACAAAGAAAGATAAACTTGAGTCATTTGTAGGAAAAAGGATGCACCTGGAGATCATAACATTAAGTGAAATGCATCAGACACAAGCTGAAATATTGCATATTTTCTCTTAAATAAATAAGGAAGGAAGTAAATAGGTAAAAGAGCAACATAAAAGACACTAGGAAACAGGGAGAAGATAGATCTTTTGGAAAAGGGAAATGAACCAAGAGCTAGAAGGAGGATGGCAGGAGAGAAGGGGATGTAGAAAGAATTGTTTTATATATATGCACCAATCTCCCACAATGAATGCAATCATTATGTACTGCAAACATACACTAATAAAAATAAGTTCACGTACACTGGACCCAAGCCCACATCAACCTTGTTGGGTCTTTTGGGTGATATTTGAAGTCATCAGGGATGAATCCCAAGCATCATTGAAGGTCTGATCATGGACTGGATAGAGTGAAACCACCTGATTGCAAATGGCGACTGTAGAGAGAAGGTAAACAAGTTGTAAAATAAAACCAAACAAACACAGCCAATTCCAACAAGGGTGGTTCCTGACAGCCTGGAATGTACCAAGAGCTTGGGAAATAATAATGTCATCTTTCCTCATCTGCAGCGGCCCTGTCCCTTTCTACTTTTTCTTGTGCATATTTAAGTACTTGTCACATTTCCCTTCTAGACAGTGTGCTCCTTGACTTTAGTAGCTTTCTCTGAGTCCTCCCTCTTTTCCTGGAGGGGTCTGGGCTCAGGCAAACAATGGGAGCTCAGGGAGCTTTTGATTTTGGGAGACATCTGCATATACATAGTACTGCGACCTTGTAGTGGAATCACGGTAAACAGCACAGTGGTGTGACATTGTCCATGTGAGAGGAAACTTGAAATACATTTTTCCACTCAACCATTTTGGAAGATGAGCTAGTTGCTCCAGGGAGCTTTTCCTCTTTCTTAGAGCTAATAGCACTCTCCACAAACACAGCCTCCTCTGTGCCTAGGAATCCTTCTGGCCCTGGATGCGGCCTCCACCACAGAGCTGAGCAGGTCCCAGGCCAGCAACTGCTTGTGCTCCAGGCTCATTGAACACACATCCGTTCTCACTGGCCAGGACCAGAGCGCGATGTCCTCCCTGCTGCCTTTTGGAGCTTTCTCTGCCCACAATCTATTTCACTTGTATGGGCTGGCAGCAGTGTGCTCTCTGATAGGAGGAAGGCAGCTGCCTTCACGATGGTAGGACCATTTCTCTTTCCTCATTTTCCTTCCCAGTGTTTAACTTGATATTTCCCATGAATTTGATAGCATTTCATAGCACTCTTTGTATGCACTCTGAGGTGCCAGCTTGTCTTTAAATGAAACTAACTGTGCTTCTGAAATTCTTTCCACTAGTTCTTCCATTTGACCCAGGTTTGTGAGCTCGTGTCTGTTCTTTAGTTTCCGTCTTGATCACCTCCAGTGTTCCATCCTTCTGTTCTCCCTTTTTTTTTTAAGTGCCTGGGCTTGAAAAGAAAGAGCCTTTGTCTTGATAAGAGTCCTCCCATTGCCACCACTTAAGGAGCCACCACTCACTTGTATTGTAGTTGCAGTTGCACAGTATTTATATCCAGAGCAGAGTTTCAAATCATGTAATACTGAACTCATGCGAGTCAGCTGCAATGCAGGCAGAAAAGGGAAACAGAGTGACTGATTTTAACTGCAGTGTGGCTCTCCCTGTGTCTGAAGTCCTTTCTGTCCCCAGGATGGCACCTCCACGTGATCAGAACATGCCACGCCGAGACCTCTCTTTCTCTCCAAGCTGTGCACTGTGTGCTCCTTTCTGTTGCTTTATCTACCTTGCCTAGGACATCAGGCATAACTGTCCGGAAAGTGACACCTAAACTTCCTCCCTGGCTCGCACACTGAGTGCTCACTGGTCAGGAGTCTGGTGCTGCCCTGGCAATTGTACTCAAATTACAATCCCAGCTCTCACTCTTCGCTCTTCCTCCTGCTTTTGAAGCATTTCCTCTGGTCTGTGTAAAGCTCTACACATCCTTTCCTCTCTGGACTTGGGTCACAAAGCGTTCTGAAATAGAACAGATGTAAGAAGTGGACCATCCACCGTAGTGTTGCTCATCCATACTTCTCACCCTTTAACCTGTGCATAACCAGTTTCACAAGGCCAAAGGAGAAAGAGTAAGTCCTGCCATTCACTGTACCCATCTCACACACTGATAGATTTAACACAGTGTGCATAGCTGCTTTGGTCTCCTGTACCTAGACATGTGCTATAAGGTCTTCTACAGCCCATTTCAAGTTCTCTTTGCTCTCTGCCAGAATATGCCCTGGTTGGTTCCTGTCTTGGTTGGGTTCTTATTGTATTCTATTAACTTTTAGATACAGGCTCTCCAATAAACTTGCTAAGTTCAGAATACTCCCTGACTATTTCAGACATAGCTTCCTTTCAGTTTTATTTGGTAGAAACATCCCAATTCTCATTTGTTAGCTGGTATAAATAACACCAGTTAGATGTAGACTTCCTTCTCTGGGAAGTGCTTCCATAACCTGAGGGCCAGGCAGGAGGCAACTGCAAATCAATGGAGTTATTCTTCCATAGAAGAAGAATATGGAAACTTCTTCCTTAGGGAATCAAGGCCTTTAAACCCAGAGACACCCAGGCCATGAAGATTGAAAATTAAAAAAAAGTGAATAAATTGGCAAGAGTGCTGCTTGAATTCTGGGCCCACGGAAAGGGGCACACAAGCAGCGGCAGCGCGTATTGGCTGCTGGTTCAAAGTGTACACTGCAGCCTTCAGGCGGAAGTCCTAACTCACAGGGTGTTGGCACTTTAACTAGGTCTGCAGCTGGCATTTGGCCATTGTATGGAAACAACTGCTGGATGATGGAGTAGACCATACGATGAGAGAATTTCACGGGCATAAGTCTGTAGGCAAACTTATAATGCTGCAAAAAATGTCTTTGGTCAGAAAAACTGCGAGGAAGGCATCATAAGACACCATGTCAGGAGATAGGGTAAGAAGCATTTCAAATGCGGAAGGTGAGTATACAGCTGGAGTAAATGAATGCTCTGAGGAGATAAATGTGTTCCCTCTGTGGTGGAAGGGATCCACTGAGCTTGACCTGCCCACAGTTTGAGAAGGTGCTGGGTCAGAGGCTCAGCACTGGGCTGTGCTGTCTGCAGGGTGGTATGTAGGTGGAAACCTGTGCTGTTAAACTGGTGTTTATACATCCACCAATACCACCATGGTCACTTTGCTCACGGACCATGGATCAAGTAAAAGGATGTCAAAGACAGAGATGAACACATCTATGATATGGGCTTTCTAGTCCTACTGGCTTACTTGAGAGCATGGAGTCAAACAGGATCATTATCCATCCTAGGTAACTGACCAAACAACTAGCCACTGCCCTTGAGTTAGCAGGGATCCACCAGGGTAATCATTTACCCTTCAGTGAATGTAGATGAACAGATGCCTGGTTTGGAGCTGACAGTTTCACCACTTCTATTCTGTGTGGTTTCTGTGCACAGCTGTAATTGGCAGCTTGGAGCAAACAAAGTACCTGACTCATGAATTGTCACTTTGTCACTTGGTGTCACATTATCAGGTACACAGTTTTCATCAAGGTCCAATATTAAGCTGGAAATGGGCAACCAGTGGTGTCAGCTTTTTTGGGGTTTGCTCTTCAGGACTGCCATTGGATCCAGCAGCTGAACTGATCCCTCCTGGGACATTTTCTCTCGCTTGTTGGAACTTGGAAAATGCTGGTGTGGATTGCTCCCTAGAGACTTAAGGTGTTCTGCCATTGGGTTTCTCCTCCAGCTACCAGTTCCTCTCTTTCCACCCTGCTGAGCTTTTACTGATTGCTTTCTGTGGTATTTCCAGGAATTATAATTGACTTTAGTGGGGAGAATTATGGAGACATTGGTATATAACACCTCATCTGGATAAGAAATCCCAAGAAGAATAAAATTTAAGAATAAAGATGTCTTGTTTTGCATTTTATATGCTAAAACCTTTCTTAATCTCCTCATTTTCATTTACAACAAATTTTCATGAAATTTGTTTTACAAGCACAGTCAGTGAAGTCCACATCTAAGAATGTCTAAGAGGGGGCAGAGAATAAGATCATTTAAGTGGTGTTTCCGTTCACATGCTAGGCAACCAAAAACAATAGGTTATGGTTTGTACCCTAAGAGTCTTCCGAAAGCTCATATGTTGAAGGTTGCCAGCTGGGGCTATTGGAAGAAGGCGGAAACTTGGAGATAAGACCCAGTAGGAAGAGATGGGTGACTGGGGTGCCTTTCAAGGGACCCTGGCCCCTCCTGCATTCTTTTTCCACTTCCTGCCTGTGATGTAATGAGCAGCTTTGCTCTGCTGCACTCTCCCTTCCGTGATGCTTGGCTTTGTCTCAGCCTCAAAGTGAGGAGACCCAGCAATCAGGGACTGAAACAAAAAACCAAAGTAAACTTCGCCCCTTTAAGTTGATTTTTTCAGGTATTTTGTCAGAATGACCAAAAGCTGGCAAATATAACATTTATAGAAAGAGAAAGTAATCCAGAAATTATATGGTATGAGTAGTAGCAAAAATGAGATTCACGAGAATCTCAGGCTTTGAAACAATCTCAAAGAAAGCTAAAAATCCACACAATATGGATTAAGGATTCTAAGTGATCTTAGAAAGGAATCAGAAGGCCAGGGGGGGCCAGCTGATGTGTGAGTCATGTGTGCTTTTCCTTATGGATTAGGATTTGTGCTGATTCACACTGTAATGTTGCTAAGGTGTTTGGAAGTAAGTTGGAGATTTAGAAAAAGTGGCTCCAGGTTCATTATAATGACCTGAGGAAGCATGTAGCTGGCAAAGTGGCTGTGGATGCAGTATCCCCTTGGAGCTAGAGCTGTCAAGAAAATGGAGCTCATCCTATCTTGTCTCTTTACAACCTGGGCATGCCTGTGAATTATGAGCTGGCATAAATGTTTCTATAAGAAAGAAGGTCCAGTATTTGATTGGGAGCTGGTTCCAGGGCTATGGTTGGATTGTCAAGAGGCTCATTCTAGAAGGGGATGGAAGCTTGAAATAAGTCTCCAGAGACCAGCATATTAAAGGGTCAGGCAAAGGCAAAAATCTAGAAATGGAGGGTAATACAAGGTAGAGAAACACTGGTAGGAAAATGGTGTTGTATTATACAGGCAGGAGTGATGGCACGTAGGTCCAGGATATACTCTTTCACAGAGTGAGATGTTGAGGCTCTGGCATTATGGAGGTCAGTTTAAGTGGTGGGAATGGAAGGCAGATGGTTTTGGTTGAAGAAGTACTGTGAGATGAAGAAATCTCAACTTTAAGGGATGATATCATTTCTTTTTAAATTTTGCATTCTTGATAGTTCCCTGTGGAAGATCTGGCACATAACAGATGTTTAATAATACTCATATTTTCCTCCTAGGAGTCTGGGTTTCTCTGGCTTCTCCAGGGAGCTGGCCTTGGCAGCCCCTCTAGAGCAGCTGTATGGTTTCCCGTAGCCAGCCTTGCGGCTATGTCTCCTGATGGTGCTTGACAGGCAACATCATGAGCTCATGGCATCGTGAGCTACGAGCTTCTGCTCCACAGTGGCCAACCTCAGTCTGAACACCAGCAAGGGCTGGATGTTGATTGTCCCAGAGAGGCTTGGGAGGGCACCGTAACACATAGAAGGTTGTGCTCCGACAATTTCACACAGGGATGACAACTCATCCATTAAAAGTGAGAATGTTAGAATAAAGGAACCCACTGTTTAACAGCTGTAGGCTTCAGAGATGGTCAGTGTCAATCATGGTCTCTCACTGGGCAAAGAAGACATTTTTAATTAGCTGGTTTGGGAAAATAACCAAAGGAAGTACATTGTTCTTAAACTGATGAATTAAACTTGGATGACATCCAGCTTGTATGTTTTTTCTCTTTGTGATGATGGCTACCTGATAAGCAAAATTCAGTACTCTCTATTCACCATTTTTAATCTCATGCACTGTCTCTTCTAGAGTGGAGACGTTGTTTTAGGCACCACTGCCCACCTCCTAATCTTACTGTCATGGTTACTTTTTGCTCCTTGCTGAGACAAAATATCTGACACCCAAAATTAAGGAAGGAAAGGTGTATTTAGTTTACAATTTGTGGAGGTTTCAGTCCATACTTGGCTGGCTCCAAGGCAGGGTGACACATGGCAGAGGGCAGCAATTCATGGTGGCAGAAGATAGCAAAAACAACAAGAGCAAAAGGGAGGAATGGTGGAAGCAGACTCTTCCTCTCCCTTACATATGCCAACTATCTGCCCCAGGGCAGTCTAGTACTCACACCCATAATCCTAGAAACCTGCCCCATGACTGCATGAGGATTTGCATGAGGATGAAGACACAAACCATAACACTTACCACTCTGTCTCTTCTTCCAGGTGCAACTACACTGTAATTTCCATGGATATTTTCCTCTGACTCTACTTCCCTATATGCCTTTGAGAGTTTGGGGAGGATGCCTTTGAAATATAGAATTGCACATGGTGAACATCTCCTGCCTTCTCTTTCAAAGGAGAAAAATCTCATGTGCATTGAGCTACCACTGTGTGCTAAGCACTAAACAAATATTACCTAATTCAGTCTCTATCATAGTTCAGTGGAGTTTGTGTGATGATCCCATTTTAGAGGTAAAGCAATTGAGTCTCAGATAAGTTATGTGTTTAGGATGAAATATCTAACTTGTAATTAAATGATCATTCATATCCATATCTGTCTTCCCCAGTGCACTGCGTTCCGTGATGTAAGTTAAATCCGTGGGATCACATACCCTCATGTTGACCCCAGTGCTCCATCTACCCTGTGGTGGATTTTTCATTCAGCCATAAACTTAAATGTCACTTCCTCAGAGAGCCTTTTATGACCATTCCAAGATTTTAGTACTGTCCTTCACAATCTGACAATTGTCATCATTAGGCAGTTTGTTATTTATTTGGAGTCTTTACTTTCTGTCTTTTCCTTCTAGGAAGAAAAAGTCTGTGAAAGTACAAGTCTTAGTTAATCTAGTCATCACTATATTCAATCTTTATAGCAGTACCCACATCCTAGTCAATATTAATAATTGCTTGGTGAATAAATGAACCAGTAGCTGAATTATGGATTGTATGAGTGATGGGACAAATAAGTAGAAATTCCTCTATTCCACGGGTTGCTTTTAAAACTAGTAAGTTTCCCTTTAGAAATAAATAAATTATAAAGCATTAGTCCTATGAAAGCATCAGATATTCTTTTCAAAGTGAACTGCGCTTAGCTGACTGCCAGTAATGTACTCAAGTTCAGGAACTCAAAACCAGTGGAAGAAAATGAGCACTGCTGGGGTTGAAGAGAGCTTGGGCTTTGTAGGGGCAGCTGTGGTCCTTAGGCAAGGTGTGATTGGGGAACTGGGCCTCTGCAAGAGGTGGGAGGGAGGGGCCTCTGCATCTCAGCAAACAGCCATGCTGACAACCTTTGTTGTGAGGCCTGTTTCTTCGTAGTTGTACCAAGTGAACAGTCTGGTTCTGACACCCTCCTCTGTGTAGCTACACTGTCCCACATAGGCCTCTCTTTAAGTACGTTACTCTCCCCTGAAAAGTTCCCCTTTAGCTCACCAAACCCAGGTCCCTAGCAACAAGTTCAATAACCAATCAGTGACCCTCGAGGGGGTGGAAACGGAGTCTCTACCCCATAAAACAGGACCGCAGCCCCAGATTCGAGGTGTGCCGCCATTCCTCCCAAGTGGTTCTTTATCATTTCCTCATGTATGTAATAGCTACAGCAAAATTACTTTTGCTTTGCACCAGTCTTCTTTAACTCCTCTTCCTTCTTCTAGGGGAGAGAGAGAGAGAGACAGAGAGAGAGAGAGAGAGAGAGAGAGAGACAGAGACAGAGAGACAGAGAGACAGAGAGACAGAGACAGAGACAGAGAGAGACAGAGACAGAGACAGAGACAGAGACAGAGAAAATGAGAGAGAGAGAGACTGAAGTCTGCAAGGGCTGGACCCACCAGACATAACAGGCTCCACCGATGATTTAGAAAAACCTGGGCATGTGATTCCTGGTAAGAAGCTCTTGTTTTGTGAAATCAGATTGCCCATCTTTCTTGATTTAAAGATTTGAATTTATGCAAACATATTTGCCTCTGTTGTCTGCTGATGTATAACTTGAGCACCTGGGAAGCTTTCCCACAAAGGAGGCACTGCTTTGACTCTGCTTTCTGAGCATGAGAAAGACTTCCTCGCCAGCTTCCATTCCTGGGGGTGGGACTATGATAGCTTGCTAATGCCGTTGTAATAAGATATCACAAACTTAGGGACTTGAAACACCACAAGTTTATTTTCTTATATTTATGGAAAGCAGAATCTTACTGGGCTAAAACCAGTGTTGAACCAAGCTGTGCTCCTTCTGGAGGCTCTGGAGGAGAATCCTTGTTCTCTCTTTTCATCTTCTTGATTTCACTTGTATCCCTGGCTTATGGCCCCTTTCTCTATCTTTAAAGCCACCTAACAAGCATCTTTGACACTTGGTCCTACTGGACGCTCCTGTCTCTCTCTTGTGAAGGTTCTTGTCATGATAGCAGGCCTTCTCAGATAGTCTAGAGTAGTCTTCACATCTCAGGACCCTGAAGTTAATCACATACGCAAAGTTTCATTTGCGGTGTCAGGTAATGTATTCACATGTTGGGAAATAGTGTATGGGAATCTTTGGGAGTCCACTATATCTCCTACCACAGCCTGTATGAAAATTAAAAGGCAAGCAAATAAATTACTCTGAGAACTACCATTTGTGAAGGATTGGCAATTTTCATGGAACTAAAATATTTTTTGATCTCCAGCACCTCTGGAAGATGGGCCCAAGCCTTCATATCCTGAAAGCCACACTTGTGCAAACTTCATTCTATTTCTCTAAACAGGCAGACCAGTTTTCCTTCTTGGATCACAGCTGGATCCCTCCTTGCCATTTCTGCTCTTTTTTCCATGCTCCAACCCATCTCTTCCAATGATATGCTAATGCTGCCTTAGAGTAACATTTTGGAAGAGTAGATCTTAGAATAAAAGATGTTATATCATTCATCAACATTACATTTAATCAACACTCTGCCCACTTGGAGCCATTGGGTATCTTTTTACATAAAAGTATAGAAATTGGCTTCCTTTTATCTTTATTTCTTTTGAAGACTCAACATTCTCAATGCTGTTATTAGTCCTTGGTTCTTTTCTTTTTCTGCTAGATACAGTCACCTTAAGCAATAACATCCTTTCCAGATACTTGAGTTAAATTTATGTTCAGAATACTGCCAGGTGTGTCTCCAATGCCAAATGACCACTGAGACCTCATGCCCGAAGGAAAAAATTACTTGGAGAGTGGAAGAAGGCACTGTGAGTTACACACCGGAAAACTGGCAGGAACTCAAGTGTCTGAAGCAAACATGAACAGACGGTCACCCAAGATATGACCAGTTCCTTACTTGACTTCTACCTTTACTTGGACGTGTTTTAGATACATCAGCTCAGGGTCTCCACGTTTGCACACACACACACACACACACACACACACACACACTGCCAAAAAGCATTACCTTCTTTATCTCAAAAAATATCATAAACATTCAGTTGCTTAAAGAAGAAACGTAACTGCCTATACTGTTATACCTCCTTCCCTTGGTACCACTGATGATCTCCATTATCTCCGTCTGAGGTTTGGGTCAAGTGGGCATCAGTTCTTATGTGAACTGGCCCTCATGCTTCCATTCTGCATTGCTTTGAACCATCTCCACACATCAACCAGAGCGCTTGTTTCAAAATGTGAAAAGATCTAGTCAGATCTTGCTCAGTTGTATGCCTTTAAAATCTTCCTCAAGGGGCTGGGGATATATCTCTGTGGCACAAACACCTGCCTGGCAAGCACAAGGTCCTGAGTTTGATTCCTGGTATCAAAAACAAAAACAAAACAAAACAAAAAACCAAAACCAAAACCAAAACCAAAAAATCTTCCTCAAGAATAAAGACCAAAGTTTGTTTTTAAAAACTCTAAACCATTCATTAGTTCACTCATCTCATAGATATTTGTTGACTGATTGCTAAGTACTTTCTAAGCCACTGGAATTGTAGAAAAGAATAAACCAAACACAGTGGATGTTTTTAAGAAGTTATTATTATTTAGTTAGTTAGTTATTTTTATTTTAAAGATGAAAGAATGAAAACATATTAACAAATACACATACATTTAGAAAATAACACAAAACAAGTTCTCATTACAACCTGAAATTGTTTTTATGCCTTTTCTTAGTCTTTGCCTCCCCAATCAAAAATAACTTCTTACAAGGTGAAAGGAAACTACCAATCACCTTGTAAGAAGTTATTTTTGATTGGGGAGGTGAAGACTAAGAAAAAGACATACAAATAACTGCATGGTGTAATGGGAACAAAGAAGAGAAATGGATTTTTGTGGATGTTGAATGAGGAAGTAGAGTAGATCACAGTCCATATAGAGGAGAACAATACATAGTAAGACAGGAGACATGAAGGTTACATCATGTATTGCTTTGTTGGTTGTGACACAGGGGTAAGCCTCGGAAGAGGTAAATCACGATGCATTTCTCAGTTCATGATTTGAGTAGATGGAGGAATGATAGTTATTTATTGAAATCAGAAAGTCTCAAAGAAGAGTGAATTTGAGGGGAGAGATGAACCTTGCATATATGATATTTCAAAAGCCTGTTAGACCATCAACTGGAGCTACTGGCAGAGCTGTTGGAGGTATGAGTCTGGAGTTCAAGGGGATAGTTGGGATGGGGATTTTAATAAATCCCAAAGCTCAATTTTTCATTTTAATGTGCATGTTCCTAATGCCAGAGTTTTGGATTTAATACAAAGACTGACAGAATTGGAGAGAAATAGACTAATTTAAGTCATATTGAGACATTTGAATGTTTCTTTTGTAGTAACTGATAAACAAAGCAGGAAAAACAACCTGAATGTTGAACAAAACTTTGAATAAAATGACTAGCAAGTTTGACAAGATAGGAGATATATCTGGGAGAATATAAATAATAAACACTGTTTTCAAATACACATAAAATATATACAAATGCTAGCCACATATTGGGGCATAAAAAAATCTCAGCAAATTTCAAAGGGTTGAAAGTCTACAGAGCAGGTTTATTGGTCATGATAATCTAAAGCTAGAACTCAAAAACAAAACAAACAAACAAAACCCACAATAAACAACTAGAATTTCCCATTTGTCTAAGGATTGTTAAGCATAGTTCTACATGTCATGTATCCAAGTAGAAAAATACAAATAGAAAAACATTTAAATTAAATCAATGAAACTACTTTATATAAAATTGTTTGGGATGTTAGTAAATACATAAAGAGAATTTATTACCTTACATACAAATATCATCAAAGAAAAAAAAAGCTAAAGAATTACTGACCTAAACATCCCTTTCAAGGACTTAAAAAAAAGGTAAGACAGGTTAAGCTCACATGCTGCTTAGTTAGGGAAGAAAATCATAAGTAAGACAATCAGAGAAACGTAGGCTCGAATATTCACTTTTAGGAATGAAGAGAAGCAGTGACATAAGTGTGAAATGTACTAGCGAGATAGCGAGACTATGAGATAACTCATTATGATAATACATTTGAAAATGCAGACCAAATACAGAAATACCTAGAAAAATAAAATATTAAAATTGATGGAAAGAGATAATGGTAATAGTCTACTAAATGTTAAGGAAGGTGAATCTGTAATTTAAAACCTTCAAACACAGGAAAGTCCATGCCTCCACAGAATGTCCTTAGAATACTACCAGTAGAACTCTACCAATAGTCAAGGGAAAATAATGGGAAAAGTTCAAAGCACTCTCTCTGAGATTTGTAATAAAACAAAACTTGTCATCAAATTAGAAACATAAGGATGACTATCTGTTGTGTGTGTGTGTGTGTAAAATAAACATAATATCAGTGCACAAAGACCTTATGTAATAAAAAGAAACCAGGGAACATATCACTCCTGGAGAAAGATACAGTGAGTCAGACATATTCTTGCAAGCATAGCTCATAACATGTGTGAAAAATCTGAAGCTTCATACAATATTGGGTTGATTCCAGGTGCCATAATTAGTTTGAATGTTCAAAAATCAAATAACGGGAATAAGGTAGACAAATTATATGATCATTGCAAAAATGCAAAGATGTTGATAAAATTTAACACCTAACCACTTTTGATGTCTTTTCAACCCAGGAATAGAAGGAGATTGCATTGATCTGATAAAGGGTATCTGTAGAGGATCCTATGCCAAATATTATACCTGCTTATTGCAGAATTGTACACTAAGCAATGAGAATGTATAGCAGTATATAATGCAATGTATATGCAATAAATAATAACAATGTATGACATTAAGAGAGACCCAGAGATAGAGCAAAGAAATACTAAGCAGCCCAGATTCATATCTACTCAGAAAAGGTCTCTTGATTTAAACAAAAGAGGAAAAACAGAGCATTGGGAACAAGGGATTTTTCAATAAAGGATGCTGAGTTAATTAGACAACCAAGTGAAAAAAAAGTAAATTTGATAGTTGTCTAGCTTGTAAAACAAAAATAAATTTCTGTAAGGCTGCAAATCTCTTATGTGTTGCAAGACAATTAAACTTTTAGAAGGTAATACTCTATGTGAAAATAAGCATATGATATTGTTACTGGGAAAACTTTTCCAAATAAGACCTAAATACCAAGAAGTATAACATACTGAAAAATAATACTACACTAAAATTAAACTTTTATTTACAAAAGATACTACTAAGAAATCTAAAAAGTCAAGCTACAAAGTGGGAGAATATATTTGCAGCCCACATAACTACTACACCACTCATATATAGAATGTACAACTACTTCAAACAATTCTACAGTAAAAGAAATTACACTACCCAACAGAAAAGCAAATAAGATATCTAAATTAACACTTTATTCTACAGTGAAAGAAATTAGATTACCCAACAGAAAAGCAAATAAGCACTTATTTGCTTGATGGCCAATACCAATAAATATATCCTCAAAACTGCTCAATTTAGCTGGGCAAATGATGCACACCTGTAATCTCAGTACTCAGGAGGCTGAGGGAGGAGGATTGCTATAAGGTTAAGACCAGCCTGGGCTACATAGTGAGTCTAAGCCCAGCTTGAAAAAAAGAGTTCAACTAGCAGTAATCAGAAAAATACCAATTTGATTCACATGTAATGCAACATTCTACCTATTAGAATGCCTATGAGATAAAACAGTAATGTTTCTAAATGCTGGTAAATATAATACAAAAGAACAGATATTCTTTGTATAGTTCTAGTGGGACATTACATAGATGTAAATATTTTGGAAAGCATTTTGGAAAGCTGTTGAAGTTGAAGATATGTAAAACCCATGATCCTTCACTTTTATACATGGATACACCCCAAACAAATTTCTACAGGTGGTATCAGTGGACACTTGGATACAAAGATATTCAGAGCAACATTGTTTATAAGGATTTTAAACCAGAAACAATGACAATGTTTCTGCTTTAAAAATTAAAAAAAAATAGAAAAGAGATACATTACATAATGAAGACTTTTCCTCATTCAGCACATAAATTACAGCTTCATACATGGATGAATCCCACAAACATGATGTTGATAGAAAGATGCTATGTACAAAGAATTTCATATCACATGCTGATATTCATGTACATTAAAGCATCGAGCAATACCAGACAAGCTAAAGTATAGCATTTAAATTTGCATACATAGGTGGTAAAAGTGTAAAGCAAGGCAGAAAGTGTACAAGTAAAATTAAAACTAGGGGTTAACTTTAGAAAGGAAGGAGAGGAATTGGGAAGGGAAGGTGGAGGCTTCTGAGCTGTTCACACTGTTTAATGGATTTTTTTTTAGTCTTGGGTGGCAATTAATTGGTGTTGTGTTTTTCTAAACATGTGTCATGTATCCCAATTTTAAAAAGTGCATGAGAAAAAGAAAGAGATGGGGGGAGGAGGGAAGAAGGTAAAGACAGGAGGTAAGAGAAAGAGTGGGAGAGGGAGGGAGAGAGGAGGGGGAAGAAAGGGAGGTGAGGAATTGCTCATGAAAACGACTTTCTAAGAATGCTATCTCTAAGAAGAAAGAGAAGTGGCATGGCAGATGTTAGGAGAATGTGGGCATCAGTGAATTTTTTCTTCCTTGTTTTGGATAAGAGATGTAGGGTGCATTTACGCACTCACATTAATTGTGCAAAAGTGAGAGACCTCTGAGAAATTGCAGCCAGGGGAAACTACAAAAATGGAAAGTCCTTGGTGATGATGGTGGGTGCAGACCATGCATAGATTGATGAACGTTTGAAGTAAGGAGATCCCAGGTGAAAAGACGCTTACAAGAGGATCAGAGGAGCATCAGTGTGAGTTTTCCAGGTGTATCAGAAAGCCATGTCTTTCCCCAGTGAAGTACCTTGTCATCCTCTCAGGTTCCTTGTGGGCCCACAGCCTTGTGCCCCCAACGCAGATCACTCCCCCTTTCTCCCAAGTGCGTGCTACAGGCTGCCCGGAGCGCAGTCTCCCTCCCTTGGTTACTGTCTGCATAACCTGTAAACCTCTGTGGAATCATCACAAAGGGAATTGTGCCCTGACTCCCTGGAATACATCCCTAGCTCCCAGGGCCACTGCTCCTGGCGGCACGTTCCCCTGTTGTGATTGTATATTCATTTCATTGAGGCTGTCCTCCCACAAGACAGTATGTGCTATGTATTCAGGGTGTATTTTTCTTTGGACCAAGCCTTGGCACACAGCCTAGCATCTTATAGGTGCCATTTTTTTTGAATGCATGAATACATGAATAAATGAAGGTTGCACAGAAGTATAATTAGAAATATTGTTTAAAGAAGTCAGAATTTGTTGGCAAGAAATGTTATTAGCGATAATGCTTCTGCTCACTGATCAAATGCTCTAGTGCCTTTGACCCAATAAATCATACATTCATTTCGACAGCTGTTCATTAGTGAACATGTATTTAGTAACTGGGTTATGCCAGGTGCTGAGAAAGGCAGTGCCGTGAGACAGGGAATGGTCACAGAAGCCCTTCAGGTTTTGTGTGAGTAGAACAGATCTGTGCAAACAGTCCTGACTTTGCATTTGTGCAGTTTAAATTTAGATTCCAGCTTTTTTGCTTATGAATTTCTTGGCATTGGTCAAGTCCCCTAAATTCTCGGAGCTCTTCTCTCTTTGTAAAATGAGACACTTCATTCATCTCTTGCAGTGTGTTTTTGAAAACTCCATATGGTAAATGACTGAAAGGTTTGGGAGATTCAGCTGTAAGCCGGAAGTAGGCTGGGAGCCTGGGCCCTAGGCATGCACAGGTTCTGCTCATGGATGGGGCTGGGGGAGGGTCCATGCTAAACAAGGTCTTGAGCTGCTTCTCAGACCAATGCAGTGCCACAGTTGGAAGGGACTCGTAGTTTCATTTCCCCAGGTCTCTAAGAAGGAATGGCTGCTGCAGGTCCGGCTGCATCTCAGAGCCCAGCTGCCTGTAGCTTAGAGAAGGCATACTTCTTCCTCCCTTGTCTGCAGGGGGTCTCAGCTGAGGCCCTAACAGGCAAGCTATTTTGAGGCATGAGTTGTATAAAGAAAGGCTCACAGCAGTGCCTAGCCTTGGTCCTGCCATTGTGTGGGCCTCCTGCGATGCCGCCCTCCTTGCAAGGCACTTTGTGCCAGCAGGAATGTGAGGCAAGTTGTGAAATTCAATTAATTCTACAGCCAGCCCACAAGCCTCCCCCAGGGCCAGCCCAGCCAGGACAAGGCAGCACTGCTGCAAGGTCTAAAATTGAAGTTTCCTGACTTCCCTTCTTGCTCTCCACCAGCTCCTTCTTAGGTCTTGCTCTGCTCTCCCTCTGTGGCTTCACAGAAGGCAAAGGTGATCTATGGGGAGGTGTTTCTATATTAAAACACAGTCACATACCTAACTTTCATTTGAAATCTTCAAGAGTTTAAATTATAGAATTGCTTTTGTTGAAGATGGGAGGGAGTGACTAAAATACCCTTTTCTTTGTCTCTTGAGTTCCAGCAGAGTAAAAGAAAAAAAGAAACAAAAAACCAAGCCTGTCTATACAGAGAATGTGTTTCCAGGATGCACCTACAGTCCTTAAATGTAGGAGTTCCAGTTAAGCAAAACCAAAACAGGCCGCCAGTTCTCTGTCCTATACCCTTAGGAGCAGGTACAGGGCAGAGATGTGACCTAATTTTCTTCAAACATTTTACTGTATTATTTCTTTCCAATTTTTAAGCAGTCCCTGTTTGTAGTACATAATGATTACACTCATCATGGGGAGTTGGTACATGTAATTTTCATGCATAAAATGAGAGAGTAGAGTCCTTATAAAGAGCAATGCCCTTATTATAGACCCAGACACCAAGAAATCAAAGCAGGAAGTGACACTAGTGACTGATTCCAACTTTCAAGCAAATCAGATATTTCTTCAAACCCAGTGAGAGTCCTGGCTGTAAAGACAGAGAGGGCTAAGAGGAGCTGGAAGTGGTCACTCCAACATTTTCTCCTTCTGGGGGATGAACTAAAAGTCCTCTTTCTATGGACAAAGTGAACACAGGGAAATACTAGCTCCTACCTGATATTTTTCAAAATATTTTAACTTATTCACTGCATTTGAGATTTCAGTTCAACTGGAATTTTGGTTGTTAATTTTTAAAGGTGGAAAATCCAGGACTGTTGGGCCAATCCTGTTTCCTTTCTTGAAGCTACTCCTCATTTGAGGTTGGAGGGTGAGACACAAATTCCTCACCCCCATGAAACATTGAAATGGGTTAGGTGGATCACTACTTAAATTAATTCTAAGGTCAAATTTTGCCTTTAACAAATGCTTTGCCACAATTCTGTTTTGCATCCCTCATCTAGTCCATCCAGATGCCCAACAGAGAATGCCAGTAGAGGAGGTATAAGGAGCACAGGATGCTACCGAGGAAGGGATCTAATGCAACTCAGAAGTAGCCACCTGATTGGCAATAAGCAGGTAGCTGCCCTTTTGTGTAACTCAAAAGAAAGAAAAGAAAATGGTTAATCAAAGGAGCATGCAGGTGGCACTTCCTGAGATAAGGAAGCAGGATATGTGGGCAAACTGGGTGAAACTAATGAAAATAGCTAAACTTCATCCTGCCCAGACAACCCTGCCCCTTCAAAAACCATGAATAATTAATTAGTGATCATCTTTGAGACCCTTTGAGTGGGACTGTTCCTCTGTGGAGTAGCTGTTTTTCTGTGCTCACAGGAGCTCTCTGTCCAAGGAGTCACCAACTTTGCTATCTTTGCAGAGGGTGCAGTCCATGGAGAAACCAGCTGTGTTACTTTCTGGTAGTAAATTTTTATTTTTTCATGTAATTTATGTGAGGCTAGGAATCCACACTAGCCAGTGACAATGTCAGCATCTCTAAAGTCAGTTATCCATCTTCAAAACTTCTTGTTTCATGTGTGGAGGTGCCACGAGAGTGCACAAGAATCGCAGTGTCTGCACAGCGGCAAAACTAAGAAAGAACAAGAACATTTTAAATTTTCCTGATAAAACTGTGCTCCTGAAACATACTGGAGTATAATCTAGACTCTTGTTGCTCTTGTGAACCAAAGATCATAGTGGAAAATCAGTGCTATCTTGAGGCCGGTAGACAGAAGAAATTTTCATACATATATGGTCATCTATTCTTGGTATTAGAATCACAATTTTAATCCACCTATTAAGTCTATTCCATTGATTGTAGAGTATCATCTATAAACTTCCCTACAATGGAAGAAATCTCTCAAGAAGCATAATTGTGGCTTAGTTTGTTCCTTATTTTCTACCTTCTTGAGATGTTAAGTTACTTTACTATTTGAAATCTTCCCACTCTTTTAATGTAAATGTTTACCGCTGTGAACTCAGCTATTGGTATTGCTTTTGATGATGTTCCTTTCCCTTTCCTTGTTAGTGAGGCAAATACCCGCTACCTACAATTTAAATGAGAAGAGACTTATTTTGGATCACAGTTATAGTCCATAGTTTGTGGGCATCCATGCAAGAATAGCAGAGGGGCATAGCAGAGGAAACGCTGCCTGTGTCGTGGTAGCCAGGAAATCGGCTGAGAAAAGAAGAACTGGGGAGGGAGATCTATCCTTCAGGATTATGGTTTCAGCGACTGATTCCTCAAATCAGGCATGCCTTGAAACAGCAAGTCAACTATGCTCTGCCAAAGACTAATCACCTTCTAAAAACGCCACCTCTGGGCACATGAAGCTCTTGGGTCATCTAGTGTAAACCTTAATAGCTCCATCCCATAAATTGTGTTATGTTATGTTTTATTTGTCTAAAAGTAGTTTTTCATTTCCTTTTTGATTTATTCTTTGACCCAATGGTTATCTAAGAATGTGTTTTTAAAATTTCTAATTTTTGGCGAAGGTTCCAGGTTTCCTTTTGATTTTGATTTCTAGTTTTATTCTACTATAGTCAGCAAATATGTTTGGTATGATTTCTTAAGTTTGTTAAGAAATTTTTTGTGATCTAGCATGTAATTTACTCAGGGGAAAGATCCATGCACATTTTGGGAAAATGTATATGATATTTCTGTTGAATGGAATGGTCTGTGTATGTTTTCTTTACATTACCATCTTGGTCTACAGAGTTACTCAAAAGCTGTTTCCCTTGGTGGGTCATATTTCAGTAAGAGTCTGCCTCTTACTAAAAGTAGGAATTTGAAGTCTCCAATTATTACACATCTGTGTATCTCTCTTTTCATTTCTGTCAGTGTTTACCTTACATATTTAAGTGTTCTGATTTGGGGTGCATGATCTTACATTGCTCAATAATGGAGATAGTTCTGAGAAATGTTTTGTTAGGCACTTTTATCATGGAGCTAACATTTACACAAATCTAGGTAGCATAGATCAGTAACTCAACACAACCAACTGATACAATTAAGAGATGCAGTATACAAGAATGAAGCTGCTGTTGTTTTACAATAAAATATTTTTAATAAGCCAAAGGTGTGCACCCTAAAATAATGACTAAAAGTACAGCATGTTGAATATATAAACCAACAACACTTACTATTATCATTATTGAATATTAAGTACTGTGGAAATAGTATGTGCTATATTTTTATATGACTTGCATGCACTAGGTTTGTTTACACCAGCATCACCATGAACGTCAGAGCCATGTGCTGCACAGTGGTGTTGTACCCATTACGGTGCTATCAGGCAACAGGAACATTTCAGTTCCATTATAATCTATGAGACCACCATCATACCTGTGGCCCAGTGTTGACTGAAACAGTGATATGCAGCATATTACTGCAAAACTGTTGTATCTTCCTTGTGGATTAAACCAATTAGCATTAGGCAGTATTCTTCTTTGTCTCCTGTGACAGTTTCTGAAATAAAGTCTATTCTGTGTGATATAAGGGAAGACACTCCTGCTATCTTTTTTGGTCTACAGAGTTATTCAAGAGATGTTTCCCTTTGTGGGTCATATTTCAATAAGATTCTGCCTTTTACTAAAGGCATTTGCATAGGTATCTTTATCCCTTCTTCAATCTATCTGTGTCCTTAATGTAAAGTGAGTTTTTCTGTAGCCACCCCTTTTTGGAGGTAAGCTCTTTTTAAAAATTTATTTACCTGTTCTATCTCTTGACTGAAGAGTTTAATCCCTGTTATGATTTGTGTCTGGATGTCCTCCCAAAGCCTCATGCCATCATGGAGCTGGCTTCTAGAGTTTATGATTGATTCATGGTCCAATGTTGGGATTAAGGGTGCGAGTGCTACAGCTGCCCTGGGGTGGACAGTTTGCATACAATGTAAGGGAGGGAAAGAGGTTGCTTGTTGCCACTCCTCCTTTTCACTTTTGCTCCTTTTGCTGTGTTGTGCTGCCTTAAAGTGTTTTCCTGTGTCCTGCCACCCTGCCTTAGAGGCAGCTGATTACAGACTGAAACCTCTTCAAACTGTAAGCCTAGTGAACTTTTTCCTCCTTAATTTTGGGCACTGGGTATTTTGTCTCAGCAAAGAGAAAAGTTTGAGATAGTCCCTTAGCATTTAAATAATAATGGATAGGGAAGGACTTAGTGTTATCATTATACTAGCCATTTTCCATTTATCTTGAAGTTTTTTTTGTCTGTCTTTCTCTTAATGTCTTTGTGTTTTGTCAATATTTGTATTGATATTCATTGATTACTTTGTCTTTTGCTTGTGTGTAATTTCTGTAGGATTTGTATCTCTGTGCATCCTTACTTTGCACTTCAATAAGTATCTTTTAACAGTCTACTTAAAATGGGAGCAAATTCAGTCACAAAGAAAACTACACTTCGATGTCTCCCTCCTACACACTATGTTACTGTTGTCACACTTTGCATCTATTCATATTGCATATATTTTAGTTATGCTCATTTAATATTTTTAAACTTTAAAATAAAATTAAAGTGATTTATCCAAAATATGTACAGTAGTGTTTTGCATTTGTGCATATATATTTACCTTTACCAATGAGCTTCATACTTTCCTATGCTATCTTAAAGAAAATTACAAAGTTGCAGCAGGAATAAATAAAGTAGAAAATAGAAAAACAATGGAAATAATTTGTTTTTAAAAAATTATACGTAGCTCCATTCTCTCTGTGGCCTGTGAGCAGAGTGAGTCTGCTCCATTCCCTCTCCGGGATGGGGAGACTGGGAGCAGAGTGTGAGTCCATGCTCTGCACTTCCTCCATTGTCTTGGGGATGATGGGGAAGCAATTAAACAAGGGAAAAGCAGGGAACCAATAGCAGGAAAATATCATGACCAAGATAAGCCAATGCATATCAGTTATAATTATTAATGTAAATGGCCTCAATTTACCAATCAAAAGATACAGACTTAGCCGGCTGTAATCCCAGCACTCGGGAGGCTGAGGCAGGAGGATCCTTGTGAGTTCCAGACCAGCCTGGGCTACAAAGTGAGCTCAAGGTCAGCCTGAACTGCATAGCAAGACCCTGTCTCAAAAAGACCAAAAAAAAAAAAAAAAAAAAACAAAACCAAAAAAACCAAAAGATACAGACTTGCAGAGTGGATCAAGAAACAAGATCTAACAATATACTGTATACAAGAAACACATCAAATGCAAAAAGAAATTCATAGACTGAAAATCAATGGATGGAAAACAACACTCCATGTGACAGGAACCCAGAAAAAGCAGGGGTAGCTATTCTTTTTGCAGACAATGTCAACTTCAAACCAAGAATGATCAAAAGGGATAAAGAAGATCACTACATACTTGTTAGGGGAAAACTTCAAGAGGAAGAGATAACTATCATAAATATACATGCAACAAATACAGAAGCACCCAATTATGTAAGACAATTAGTAATAGACATGAAAGTTCAAATAAGCAATAACACATTTGTAATGGGAGACCTCAATACCCCATTGTCACAAAGAGAAAGATCAACTAGACAAAAAATCAGCAAAGAAATAACAGAACTGAACCAAACCTGTGAACAAATGGACTTAGTAGTTGTTTTTAGACTGTTCTACCCAGCATCATCAGAATACATATTCTTCTCAGCTGCACATCAAACATTCTCTAAAATAGACCATACACTAGCTCACAGAACATGCTTAAGTAAATGCAAAGGAATTGAAATTCCAAATAATACCCTTGTATACTATTTGACCACAGTGCAATGAAATTAGAAATTAATGGCAAAAGAAACTGCAAAAGCTCCATAAACACATGGAAATTAAGTAACACCCTCTAAAACACCAGTGGGTTATAGGTGAAATAAAGGAAGAAATTAAACAATTTCTACAACTAAATGAGAATGCAGACACAACATACCAGAGCTTATGGGATGCAATGGAAGCAGTCTTCAGAGAGAAATTTATAGAGGTGACTCCTCACATGAGGAAAACAGAATGAGCACAAATAAACAATCTAATGTTACACCTCAAGCTTCTGGAAAAAGAAGTGCAAGACAAACCCAAAGGTCATAGAAGAGAGGAAATTATAATCATCAGAACAGAAATTTACACAATGGAAACTAAGAAAATAATACAAATAATCAATGAACTGAAGAGTTGGTTCTTTGAGAAAATAAATAAAATTGAGAAACCTTTAGCCAACCTTATCAAAACAAGGAAAGAAAACACTCAAATTCATATATTGAGGAATGATAAGGGTGAAGTCACTGCAGATCTTGTGGAAATTCAGAAAATCATCAATACCTACTTTGAAAATCTTTACTGTCATAGGATGGAAACACAGAAGAAATGGACAGATTCCTAGATACATATGAATTACCAAAACTGAATAAGGATGATATAAAAATTCTCAATAAGCCAATATCAGTTAATGAGATTGAAAATATATTTAAAAATTTGCCAACAAAGAAAAACCCAGGTCCTGATGGATTCACTGCTGAATTCTAGAAGAAATTTAGAGAAGATTTAATGCTAATACTCTTTAAACTCTTTAATGAAATTGAAAGGGAAGCAATACTCCCTAACTTTCCTGGTGGTAAGTTTTATACTGATACCAAAACCAGAGAAAGATACAACCAAAAAAGGAACTACAGGCCAATCTCTGTAATGAACATAAATGCAAAAATCCTCAATGAGATACTAACAAACAGAATTCAACAAATCATCAAGAAGATCATATATGTGTGTGTGTGTGTGTGTGTGTGTGTGTGTATATATATATATATATATATATATATAAAAGATTATACACCATAACCAGGTGGGATTTATCCCAGAAATGCAAGGACAGTTCAACATATGCAAATCAATAAATGTTATACATCATATCAACAGAGCCAGACAAAAATCACATGATCATCTCAATAAATTCAGAAAAAACTTTTGATAAAGTCCAGCATTTATACATGATAAAAACCCTACAGAAAATTGGAATAGATGGTCTTTATCTCAATCTGATAAAAGCCATCTATGACAAATCAATGGCCAACATCATACTAAATTGACAAAAACTGAAAGCTTTCACTCTAAAGTCAGGAGCAAGACAAGGATGTCCACTGTCACCACTCCTTTTCAACACAGTTCTGGAAACATTAGCCAGAGCAGTTAGACAATAGAGAGAAATAAAAGGAATAAAGATAGGGAAGGAAGAAATGGAATTACCATTATTTGCAGATGACACAATACTCTACATAAAAGACCCTAAAATCTCCATCAAAAGAGTCGTAGAGTTAATAACCAAATTCAGTTGTGTGGCTGGATGCAGTCAATACTCAAAAACCAATAGCATTCTTGTACACAGACAACAAACTTATTGAGAGAGAAATTAGTGAAATCATACCCTTCACAATAGCATCCAAAAAAATGAAATACTTAGGAATCAAGCTAACAAAGTAAGTGAAAGATTTATATATTAAAAATGACAGTACTCTGAAAAAGGAGATTGAAGAGGATACCCTGCTCATTGATAGGAAGAAACACCATAGTGAAAGTGGCCATACTTCCAAAATTGCTATACGGAATTAATGCAATCCCGATCAAAATACCATTAGCATACCTCACAGAAGGAGAGAAAATACTCCCAAAATTCATCTGGAGGGCGTGGTGGTGCATTCCCATAATTCCAACACTCGGGAGGCTGAGGCAGGAGGATTGTTGGAAGTTTGAGGCCAGCCTGGGCTACATAGTAAGACACTGTCTCAAAAAAACCAATTCATCTGGAACCAGAAGAGACCTAGAATAGCTTATATCTAGAACATATACAGAACTGAAAAAACTCAGACCCTCCCAAATTCAAAGACCCAATCAAAAAATGGGCATCTGAGATGCATACACATTTCTCAAATGAATGAATACAAATGACAAACAAATATATGAAAAAATCTTCAACATCATTGGTCTTTCAACAGATGCAAATTAAAACAACACTGAGATTACATCTTATCCTAGTGAGAATAGCTACCTTCAAGAAATCAAGCAACAACAAATGCTGGAGGGGCTGTGGGGAAAAAGGAACTCTTCTCCACTGTTGGTGGCAATGCAGACTGGTGCAACCACTTGGGAAATCAGTCTGGAAATTCCTCAAAAATTTAGGATTAGAGGTCTCATTTAACCCAGACATTCCCCTTGTGGTTATTTTGATAGAGGAATTTAAAATATCATACCACAGCGATATATGTGCACCTATGTTCATAGCAGCACAATTTGTCATAGCAAATTTTTGGAAACAACCCAAATGCCCATCAGCTGAGGAGTGGATAAGAAAAATGTGGTATTTTTATACAATGGAGTATTACTCACCTGTAAAGAAAGATAAACTTGAGGCTTTTATAGGTAAATGGATGCTCCAGTACTCATAAGTGCCCATAGTCATAAGTGAAATAAATCAGACCCACATATGTAAACAATGTATTGTCTCCATATTGTAAGAATGTGAAAGAGTAAATAAAACTGAAGTGTACAGTAGATATTGTGAAAGGGAAAGAAACTGATTCACAGGAAAGAATAACTGGCATGAGGGAAAGAAGAAAAAAAAGAAGGAAGGGGAAAAAATATATATATATATACACACACACAAATACACAAGATAGCTAGAATAACAGTACTTCTAATACTATTGGTTTATTGAAAGGGACAGATGATGTTTATTTGGTCAATTTTGCATACCTATATCTGGTAATCTAAATAACTACTCTGAAGATAACAATAAGTAATACAACAACCATTGTTGATTTCCTATTATCTTGCTTTGAAATTTTGTATCATTTTTATAGTTTTTGTGTTGCTCTGTTTTTGTTTTCACTTTTTAGTAAAAATAAAATATTAGAGGTAAAATTGACCAACTTCTAGATAGATTGACTAAAAGAGGGACAGAAAAAGAGAGAGAGAGAGAGAGAGAGAGAGAGAGAGAGAGAGAGAGAGAGAGAGAGAGAGGATAAATCACAATTGTTAACAGAGACATTACAACTGACGCCACACGTATACAAAGGATCATGAGACTGCCGTGAACAATTATCTACGAACAAGTTGTATAACTAGGAAATCGTGAATAAATATCTAAAAACACACCATTTACCAAGACTGAATCAGGAAGAAATAGTATCCACAGACTGTTAGTAATAAAAAAAAACTTCCAACAGAGAGAAATCCAAGTCTATATCACTTCACTGATGAAATCAAATAACCATTTAAAGATAAATTAATGCCAATCCTTCTCAAACTCTTCCAAAGAATTGAAGAGGAGGAAATATTGTCAAACTAATTTTACTAAGCCTACATTACCATGATAATAAAGCTAAATAATGAAACTACAAGAAAAGAAAATTAGCTGTAGGCAGTACTGCTAATGAACATAGATTCAAACATCCTTAACACTACACCAGTAGACCGTCAGCATGATAGTAAAAGGATCTTACACCATAAGCAGAGTGACATTTCTCTGGGGTGCTGTGAAGGTCCAATATGTGCAGATCACCTTGGAGCATAATAGAGGGTCCAACAAACTTATCCCTTACTTTTCTACTGTAAATTTTATTTTATTATATTTTATTTTATTTTGTCTTTTTGAGATAGGGTTTCACTATGCAGTTCAGGTTGGCCTTGAATTCACTTTGTAGCCTGGTCCTCCTACCTAAGCCTCCTGAGTACTGGGATTACAGGCATGTGTCATCATGCCTGGCCTGTAAATTTTTAATTTAGTGTAATAGTAGCCAGCTATGTGTCTTAGTACCTTTTCCTGAGGGATATAGGAAGCAATTTTTGTTTTTACCTACTTGGAATGAGAAAAGGTTTGGTGTGCACACATTGCAAAAGTGTCAAAACAGGATTTATACCCATGCAGTGCTCCATGGAACAGTTTTTGTATGCGTTTACCTAAGCATCACAGAGAGTGTTATACATCCACATCACTCTAGGATTTATTTTTAAAAGTTTTCTTTTGATTTTTCTGGTAGAAGTAGCCTAACTCAGTACAGTGGCACATGAAAAAGTAGATTTGCAAGTTTTGGAGGAAGTCCAAAGGGAACCATCAAATTACTCATGGATGGATGATGAAGATGATCCATTACGGTAAAATGCATGTTTTCATAACCAAAGAGTTGTTTGGATTGATCATGATGATGATGACTTTGATGTTGGTCATGTGAGCCAAAGTTCCTATGACAGTGAAATGGAGCAAGAATTGACTTACATAGGCAAAGGGAACGCAGACCTCTTTGATTCAGATCATGAAGAAAACAGCAATATGAGTACATATTTGACTAGTCAAAATGTTACAAAATAGTCACACAACCAAAAGGAACAATCCAAAGTTAGAATTACGTCTGAAAATATAACAAAGGTCTTCACGGGGTGAAACTTATTAGATGGAATGCCAGCACTGCCGTTTAGTTTTGGAACTTATAACAGATGAAATGCTACAAGATGCTGTGAAATACACAAACGCTAAGATACAAGTAAAATGTTCTGTATGCACCAATAGCCATATTTAAGATGTATTTATTATGGCACCTCACTAGCTGAAATGTAAGCATTCAGAGGTCTGCTGTAATTAGCAGGGATTTCTCATGGTAATTGCAGGGATGTAAAAGATTTATGACAGAATAATGGGTCAAAATATGGCATAAAATTTTATGCCTTTGTAGATGAGAAAATTTATTATGCTTTCAAATTAGAAATTTATTCTTGAACTTAGCCATCAGGTTCTCATTTATAGCACTAAACCAAATGATGTTGTGGACAGACTTGTTTCCAACTTGATCCTAAACTAATTGGAATGTGACATTCAACAGTTGGTTTACTGGTTTCCAATTGATGTTACATTTGGAGCACAAGTTGTTCAGCACAAGAGTTGCACACAAGAACAAAGCAGAAATTCTAAATGAAATGCTGCAATTTCAAAAAAGTGAATTGTATAGTACAATCTTTGGGGTTCAGCAAGATTTACATTGGCCTCATAAATGGCAAACAAAAACAAATTGAAACAGCTGATGTCAGCATTGCCCATGATGTAAATATTGACAGGAAAACCTCAAAAAGTAGAAATCTGAGATGGAAACATCCTACAACAAACTAAAGGCAGAGTAGATATTATTGATGAGTTATACAGCAACTATAATGTCACTTGAAACACAAAGCATTGGCCAATTGTTGTGTTTTACTCAATCCTAAACATGTGTGGCATAAGCAATTTGATAGTCTATGAAGAAAATAACAAGTGTAAAATACCACAGTACCATGGAGAAATTTTCTTAGACAATTGGGCCTGGAATTTGTAAGAGATAATTTACAGGAGAAGAAAAATGAGATGTTTCTGCCTAGGGGACTACACCAATAAATTATAGACCACACTGGTGAGCTGACAGGCAGACAGGTACAGCATCCCAAAGACGAAAACAAACAACAGACAAGCACAAATGAAAGTTTTGCCAGTAGGAAAGATGAGTCAGAAGGATCTAATGACTTGAAGAAAAAGTGTAATACTAGAACATTCAGTCAATAATAATGAAAGAAATCAAGAAGCAAAGATTATGTAAGAGCTCATAGATAACTCTAAAAATCAAATTTATGAATCATTGGACTCAAGAAATGAGTCAAAGTAGAGGCTAATGGCATAAAAATTTATTCACTGAAACTGGAGAAAATTTCCCACATTTAGGGGATGAGATGGATACTGTGGTGGATTGACTAATGGTCAACTTGAAATACAAAGCCAGCTGAACTGAATCAGTGTGGTGCTGGATGTGGATGGCCCATCTGAGGATTGCTGCCAACAGCATAAAAAGAGAACTGGAGAAGAAGACGTTGTGCAGTCAATTCTCTTGGAGAAGTTTATCACACTGGTTTTCCTGATATGAGCTCACCTGTTCTCTTCAGAGGAAGTGGATGAGTCCTTACTGTCACTGAGGATGGCTGCGGTTCTCTTAAGGAGAGCTCTGGTCCTTACCTTAAACATTGCTTCCTGACTCCATTGCATATCCCTCAGCCTGCTGGCACAGATCCTTTATCCTGCTGGCACAGACTTTCTTGCTTCCTTCACTGACCTTTGGGCCTTCCCAGTGCAGATCCTTGACACAGACTTGCATGGGACATTATCATGGGTTCTAGGTCTTCAGCTGGACTTATGGAGGACATTATCATGGACTCTGTGTCTTCAGATGGACTCATGCAGGGCATTGCTGTGGGATTCAGGGCCTTGGCTGTATCCTTTGCATCTGTAGTGTATGGACAGATATACTACACTCTTCTGCATTTGACTTCTTGGGTGACTATTATAAAATAATCCTATAAATTATGATTTTTATATTAAATCTATTCCCTTTTGAACCCTGACTACAACAGATATTCAGGAAAAGAAAGGATTTACAGAGGGCTGGGGATTTAGCTCAGTGGCACAGTGCCTGCCTGGCAAGTGCAAGGTCATGAGTTTGATCCCCAGTACTGGAAAACAACAACAACAACAACAAAAAAAAACCATAAAAAAAGAAAGAAAGAAAGCATTTAGAGTCCCAAACAGACCATAATAGAATTTCTCCAAAACACATCATGCCAGAAACTCAGAACAACGAATACTAAAAGTTGTTAGAAAGAAGCACTGAATTACCCACAGAAGCAAGTCTATCAGATTAACAGCTGATTTCTCAACAGAAGCTTTACAGGTCAGGAGGGTTTGGAATAGTTTCTTAAGCCTTAAAAGAAAATAATTTCCAACCCAGATTGCTATATCTTGCAAAGCTATCCTTCAAAATCAGAAAAGTAAAGAAATTCCACAATGAAATTCATGACCACTAAGCTAGTACAACAGAAAATAATTATGGGAACCCTAAATAAATGCTATGAGAACAAGAACATTCACAAGGCCAACAAAAGGAACACCATAACTCTTACTTGGTAAGCCACTTAAATGAATGAAAAACAGCAAAGAATCAAGCAGTTGAAAAACAATATAATTTCAGGAATCCATATACATTTTCCAACAATAATGCTCAATGTAAATGGACCTCATTCTCCAATCAAAAGACACACACTGGCAGAGTTTAGATCAATGAAAAAACACCAAGTTACGGCCTGCAAGAGACACTTCATCAACAAAGACATACACAGGCTGAAAGTGAATGGATGGAAAATGATACTTGACTCAGTTGGAGCCAAAAAGCAAAGAGAAATAGCTATTTTAATATCTGGTAAAATGACTTCAAACCAAATTTATCATAAGAAACAAAAAATATGTCATTACATATTGGCAAAGGGAACAATTCAACAAGTAGACACAACAATTGTAAATATAAATGTACTGAACATTACTATGTTCAATTTCATAAAACAAATACTACTTGACATAAAAGAATAGATAAACAGTAATACAGTCCTAGTGGGGGGACTTCCATACCTCATTCTCACAGTCAGCCAGATTCAAAATCAACAAAGAAACATCAAATTTAAACTATTTCATAGAACTAATGAATTTAACATGTTCCCACCACTTTAAATCACTAGAGATACATTCATGACTGTCCTATCAGGTGACTTGTACCACTGATGGTACAAATGGATCTAATCAATTTTATTAGTCTTTTTACTAATAATGATTAATAAAAAGTCTATCAATGGACCAAATGTAGTTAGCTGATTGAATGTGAATAATTAATACCTAAATGTAGATATTAATACTATAATCAAATTTATTTCATTAACTGCAAAAATATTTATTTTTACTCATGTATAGTTTATTAATACTTAATTCTCTAAATTTTAACATGTAAATCTTACAAGTATCTCATTGTCAATATATATAACATACATTTATAATTGTTGTACCATAAATTACTGTATTATAATTTTTGTACTATTTTAATGTTTTCCTTAAGAACTATAATATGATAACATCTGGTCTGTTAAATCAATGCCTTTCTTTGCATTATTATAATCAAAGACCCCCCAAAAAAGAGTACCAGCCACCTGATGGGACAATCATGCATGTAGCACTGGTGGTTCAAACCAGCAGGAGTGATTGAAATCAAATCAGAACTACCCAGCAGAGCAATAAGAATTAGAGCCCCATCATGAAAGTAAGAGATACCTATAGAATATTTTATCCAACAATAGTAGAATACATTCTTTTCAGCAACCTATGGAGCTACATCTCAATATACAAAAGAATTAAAATAATTTTATACATCCTGTCAGATCATAATATAATGAAACTAGAAATCAATACCAAAAGGAATTTCACAAATACATACAGATTGAATAATTTACTCTTGAATGATCAGTGAGCCATACAAGAACACAAGGAAGAAATTTTAAAGATTTCTAGGATCAAATGACAACAGAAATATAGTGTATCAGAATGTGTGGGATATAATAAAAGCAGTTCAAAGAAATAGTTAACATCTATGAGTGCCCACGTTAGATAAACAGTGCTTCCAAATACAAATGTAATGATAAATCTTATGTTCCTAGAAAAATGCAAAGAATTCAAACCCAAAACTAGTAAGAAAGAAATTATGAGGATGAGAGCAGAAATTAATGAAATTGAGAGTAAAGAAATACAATCATACAATAGGTCAATAAATCACAGAATTGGTTCTTGGAAAAGTAAATAGGATTGTTAAAACTTAAGAAAAACTTACCAAAATAAATGCAGAAGGCTAGCTTCAATAACATTAGAAATTGAAAGGAAAAATTACAACAGACATCACTGAAATCCAGGTGAATTTAGGAAGTATTTTGGAAACTCACATTTCAATAAATTGTAAAACCTGGATGAACTAGACACATGACTTACAAATCTTGAATCAGGAAAATATAAAAATCCAAAATAGATCAATAAACACAATTAAATTGATGCCATAATAAAACTCTTCCAACCAACAAAAGACCAGGACCCAAAGGATTTACTACTGAACTTTACCAGACATTAGAAAATAGTTAATGCTTCTTAAATTTTCCCATGTAATTTCAAGGGAAATTATGCTTCCAAACTCAATTCAGAGGGGCTGGGGATTTAGCTCAGCAGCACAGTGCCTGCCTGGCAAGAGCGAGGTTGTGAGTTCGAGTCCTGGTACTGGGAAAAAAAAAAAACTCAATCCAGAAAGCCAGCATTACCTCGACACCAAGACAGGATAAAGAATAAGAATAAGAAAAAAAGGAAACTGTAGGTCAATGTCCTTGATGAACATAGATACAAAAATCCTCAATCAGATACTAGCAAACAGAATTTAACAATTCATTAAAAGGTCAAGGAGCATAATCAACTTAGCTTCATCCCAGAAATGCAAGAATATTTCAATGTCCTTCAGTCAATATATGCAAATAACACATAGATATGTAATCAAGGATAAATATCACATGATCATCTCCACAGATTCAGAAGGAAACGTGTGACAAAATCCTACATTCCTTCATCATAATAACTCAGATGAAAATAGCTACAGAAAGGCCTTACTTCAACTGACAAAACTAAATATAACAAACTCACAGCTAACCAAATAAGCAATGGGGACAAAACTGGTAACTTTTCCCTCTAAAGTCAGGAATGAGATAGGTGCATTAATTCTCATTACTGATGTGCAAAATGGTACACAAAAATTTAGCCAGAGCAATCAGGCAAGAGAAAGAAAAAGCGTGATACAAATCAGAGATGAAGTCAAATTATCCTAATTTGCAGATGATATAATTCTTTTCAGAAAAGGCCCAAAAACTCGACTGGAAAAACTTTAGATCTGATAACCAAATTCCGTAAAGTGGTACCATATGAATTGAGACAGAAAAAGTCAATCATGTCTACACACCAATAATGAACATACTGAAAAAGAAATCAGGAAAATAATTCCATTCACAATAGCTTTGAAAAAAATTAAATACCTAAAAGTCAACCTAAGGAGAAAAAAGAACTCTAAAATGAAAATTACAGAACTCTGAAAAAAGAAATTGAAGCAGCGATTAGAAAGCAGACTTGACTTGCTCTTCGATCAGTAAAATTCATATTGGCAAAGTAGCTGTATTACCAAAAGCAATCTATACATTTAAGGCAATCTCTAGAAAAATACCAACAACACTCTTCACAGAACTAGAGACAACAATTCTAAAAATCATATGGAAGCACAAAAGACCCAGAATAGCCAAAGCAATCTTAGTAAATAGAGCAGTGCTGGAGGCATTACTCACAACACTGGATTCAAGCTATACTACAAAGTTATAGTAACAAAAACATCATGTTACTGACACCAAAAATAGGCATATGACCAATGGAATAGAGCAGAAGACACAGAAACAATCGTATGCACCCAAATCCATCTGATTTTGACAAAAGGGCCAAAAATACACATTGTAGAATAGATAGTTTCTTTAACTTGTGATGCTGGAAAAATTGGGTATTTCCATGGCAGAAGAATGAAATGAGATTTCTAACTCTCAACCTGTGCTGAAACCAAATTGAAATGGATTAAATACCTAGACATAAAAACAGAAACTTTGAAATTACTGGAAGATAATACAGAGGAAACACTTGAATCCAGGATCACAGGAGAAAAAATCTGCTGAATAAAACTCCAACAGCAAGGAAATAATGTCAAGAAATAAAAATTGGAATAGATCAAATTAAAAAGCTCTGTATAACAAATCAACAGAATAAAGAGAATGAAACCTACAGAATTAAAAAAAAATCACTAACTACTCCTGATACAGAAGTAATATCTAAAATATGCTAAAAGCTAAAAAAACTAACTCCCTCAAAACAAATGACCCAAATCAAAAATGGGAAAATGAACTGAATAGATATTTCTCAAAAGAAATACAAATGGACAATAAGTACATTAGGGAAATTGCAAAGCAAAGCAACTGTGAGATGCTATTTTACCCTAATCAGAATAAATAGCAACAAGAATACAAGAAGCTTTAAATGCTGGTAAGAATGTGGGGGACAAGGAACTCTTCTACATTGTTTGTGGGAGTGTAAACTCGTACAACCTCTACAGAAATAAGCATGGAAATTACTAAAAAATTCCATTCAACCTAGCTATACCTCTCCTGTGTATATTTTCAAAAGAATTGACAACATATTATAACAATCCATGCACACCCATGTTTATAACAGTGCAATTCACAATAAGTTAGCTCTGGAAACAGCCTAGATGCCTGTCCATGGAGGAATGGATAGAGAAAATGTGTCATGTATACACAACAGAGTATTATTCAGCAATAAAAAGAACGAAATCATGTCATGTAAAGGAAAATGGATGAAACGTGAGACCATCGTGCTAAGCAAAATAAGACAAAGAAATTTAACTACAGCATGGTTTCTTTTATATGAGAAACCTAAAATCCAATAACTAAGTAGAGATGATAGAAAACAAGAAAGTAGCCTCTTAGAGAAAGGGAAAAGGATCAGTGGGAGGGGGCAGGTAAAGGAGAAAGGGGTAAAGGGATGAAAATAATCAAGATGTTATATACATGTCCCAGTCTCCCAAAACAAACAACACTATTCTTTAATGCAAACATACACTAACATAATTTTTCACAGTAAAAAATTAAAGTGTTAATGGAAGCAATTAAATAAGACAGAAACATGGAAAGATACATTATATTCATAAATAAGAGTTCTCAGTATTGTTAAAATATTCACACTTTGCTAAGCAATCTCCAGATTTAATGCAATCCTTATCAGGATCCTCATGGTATCTTTTTTAAAACAAAATGAGCAGTATTTAAGCAATGGATGCTCAAATGACCACAAATACCAAGCTGATCTTCAGAAAGACAGAGCAGAAGTCATTACATGTCCTGAGTTCAAAGCTACAGTAATTAATAGAGTATATAACTGGCCTAACAGAAGATGTCAATAACAAGGAACAGAATGGCAAGTCCAGAAATATATCCATACATTCGACCCATGAAGTCTGACGAGTGTTCCAAGAATACACAAGGGATAAAGGATAGCTGCTTCAACAAATGGTTTTAAGAAAACTAGGTGTTCACAGGATAAACACTGATATTGAACCCTATTTTATAACACATAAAAAATCAGCTCAAAGTGATTAATGACAAACAGAAAACCTGAGCTGTAAAATTACAACACAGGGGCTGGGGATTTAGCTCAGCGGCAAAAGCGCCTCCCTGGCAAGCGCAAGGTCGTGAGTTCGGTTCCCGGTACCGGAGAAAAACCAAAAAAAAAAAAAAAATTACAACACAGAAGCATAGGGAAAATTTGCTGTCACTGATTTTGGCACTTTCATGTATATAACAACTAAAACACAAGAAATTAAAACAAAAATAAATAATTGGGACTATGGCAAACTAAATAATTTCTTCAACAGAGTGAAGAGACAATACACTGTATGGAAGAAAATATTTGAAAATCGTGTTATCTTATATGGGGTTAATGCTCAAAATATATAAGGAATATCTGCAATAGTAATAAAATCCATGCAACCCAGTAAAAATTGATGAAGGACTTGAATAGACATTTTCTCAGAGAAAACATACTAAAGGCAAACAGGTATACGCAAAAATGTTCAAGGTTCTTAATCATCAGGGAAAACAATACAAAACCACAATGACCCGTCTATCACCTCACACTTGTCAGGTTAGCTATTATCAAAGAAATAAAAGACAAGTATTAGCAAGAATCTGGAGAAACTGAAATATTTCTATATTGTTTCTGGGAATCCCAAATGGTGCAGTTGCTATGGAAAACTGTATAAAATTTTCATAAAAATTAAAAATAGAACCACCAAATGATATAGTAATCCTAAATCAGGGTGTTTACATATAAAAATTGAAATCAGGGTTATGGAGAGACATTCCTATGTTCATTGCTGAACTATTCATAATAGCCAAGATGTGGAAATAAGCTTAATACCCATTACAGATAAATAGATTTTTAACATGTGGTATATACATATGATGGGATATTATTCAACCTTTAAACTACAGAAATTCTGCAATATGTGGTACCAGGGATGAACCTTGAGGACTTTATTCTAAGTTAAATAAACCAGTCACTGAAAGATAAATAGTATATGATTCTATTCATATATCCATAATAGTAAAATTCAGAGAATCAGAGGGTGTAATGGTGATTTCCATGAACTAACAAAGGGATAAATAGGAAATTATTGACTAATGGACATCAGGTTTCAATACAAAAGATAAATAAGCCCTAGAGTTCTACTATACAATGTCTTACTGATAGTCAACAATGATGTGTCATACACTTAAAATGTGTTGAGTAGATCTCATGCAAAGTGTTCTTAATACAAAAATATTTTTTAGAGGTTAATTTTGATATTGGGAACAAGAACTTCCTTAGCATGAAGTATATCAGCATTTTCATTAAAAGTGTACATTTCAGATTTTTTTTCCTTTTGAAATATTTATACAAATTTTATGGTAATATTCTAGGCCTGATTGCCATTAAGTTTAATTTGACACTTATTTCTTCTCTTCAGTCACTTGAAAACACCTTATCTCTGTTTTCCATCTGAATGAGGACTGCGTCTAGTGCTCTTATTTCTGTTTCTAAAAAGTAATGTACATTTTTCTTGGTAAGAAATTCTTTGGGTAAGTTTTATTTCTTCATGTTTTTCATAGTCCCAATTTTTACCTTTATCTGTATAAGAGATACATTTATGACTTTTTATAACCAGTAAGTGATTGGCACATTCTTCATAAATATTTTAAATAATACATGAACTCTTGAGTATATTTGTGAACCCCAGTTTTAGAAATACTGGTCAATGTAATGAATGCACATCCAGGTCCATATAATGGCACCTTTGGCCCACAGTGGATCATGTGAGGGACAGGCAGACCTCTTCAAAGGAAGCACAAGGCCACCTGCCAACCAGGGAGAAAATTGCATTTATTTGCTAATATTTATTGGCCAAGTTCTGGAAGTTGGAAATAGGTTAGTGAGAAAGCAGCCAAATTAGCCCACCCTCAGGGAGTTTACATCTCAGAGACAAGGACACGTAAAATACCCAAAGCAATCTAATAAGTACAAGTATTCTCAAGAAAAGTAAAAGAGGTCTTGCCATGTGATCACAGGTTGCCATTTAACACATAGTCAGGTAAAGTATTACTGAGACAATAACCCTTGAGAACAATTTAGGATCAGTCAGGAGAGAAGGCAGAGACATGTGACACACTGAAACATGGACACTGCTGGTGGGTAGGAGGGATAAGCAAAGGTCAGAAGTAATCTGATGTTGGGCAAACTGATCCTAAAGGATACAATTAGGTGGCAAACATAAATCAAATTGGCAGAATGGGCCCAGCCACAAAGTAAGAATAAATCTCAGAGTAGAAAAAGAAGGGTACAGCAAATAAAGAAGTTACCAGCAAGCACGTACTAGACATGTATTATCTGAACATGTATTATATTAAAAAGATACATAATCTCATGGACTAGGAACTTTTATGAATAGGTTTACCTCCACTTGACACTTTACAAAACTGAGATAAAGAATAGCTAAGCACTGACTTGTCCAGGTGCACATAGTGCTCTTTGTATAGTTGTTTCCCAAGTTCTCAGTATTGTCCAACATAACACTATGCACTGAATCGCATAGCTGTGATTATTCAGTCTTCTGTAGTCTTGAATAGTTTCCAAGATTTTCTTCTGCTTCTGGATCTTTATATATTTAAAGAGTACAAGCACATTGTACAGTGCCTATCAGTGACTGACATTATCCCACAATTATGTTCATTTTGTTATTATTATTTGTCCGTCAAAGAATAGGAGTGGTGCTATATCTTTCTCAATGCATCATGTTAGAAATCATATGAGTTCAGATTTCCCAGTATTTGATCAATATGGTTTTAGTGTGTTGTCCAGCAGTTCACAATGTTGGAGGTTGAATTCCATAAGGGGTCCACGATGGGCAGTGGAGGCCAGTAGGAGGTGTTTGAGTTAAGGGGGTGGAATCCTCTGACTAGATTAATGCCTTTCTATGGGAGTCCAACCCTTCTTTTTCTCTTCCAAATGTCCCCCTTTGCCATTCTAGCCTTCTGCTGAGAGTAGAGTAACCTATGGTCATCACTAGGCATTGGACTTTCTTGCATCTAGAATCACAATCCAAAATTAAATCTCTTTTCTTTAAAATTACCCAGTCTCAGGCATTCTATTATAGCAACAGGAAATGGCTGAGAAAGTGACTTTAACTTTGATCACTTGTTCAGCTGGTATTCATGAGGTTTCTCAGTTGTGAAATAACTACTTTTCTCTTTTGTAAAAAATGATTTATGTGGAGATATTTTGAGACTATATGAATAGACTTTCCTCTATGAAGCATTCATTTGCTAGTTTTAGAAGAGACTTAAATTTTATCATTCCTTCTATACAGTAATATGTTATTTAATGAGAGGGATATATTCTGAGAAACAGATCATCTGGGGAGCCCATGATTAGGCAGATGTCACAAGATGTACTCACGTGAATCTAGAGGGTGTAAGTTGACCACTGCCCATGGATGTTAGATGTAATCAAGAGACATAGTGACCAAGAGGTGAATGAGGTCAGGGCCAGCAATACATGGCATACTGTTTTGCATAAACTGTTTTTGTAAGTAGAAGGAGCACACTCTAAGATAATGATATAAGGTAGAGTAAACCCATAAAACAGTAACCATAATTTATTATCAGTTAGTAAGTACTATATAATTGTCTGAACTATACTTCTACCTGACAGGCATCACAGTAGGTTTACACCATTGTCATCATTAACACATAAATAACACATGGTGCTACATTACCAGTGCTATGGTATCATGAGACAATGAGAAATTGTCAGCTCCATTATAATCCCATGGGACTACCTATGTTTATGCAGCTCATTGTTGAGTGAAATGTCATGGGGTGCAGGAGTGTAGTTAGTTGACATACTTGTAAAGAATAGCTTTCTTGCTACTGAATTAATTAATTAATTAATTATATTACCATAGTCTCATTACTTAGTAGTTTATTGAATAGATTCCAAAAAATATTATAAAAGAATACTGTGCAAACTGCACACAAATGAATCTGATATCCCAGATGAACTTCCTATAGAGACACAAATTACCAAGATGGACTCAAAACAAAATGGAAAATATGGCTAGATCTAAAACGATTGAAGAGTGAATTAGCCCTTAAAAATTTCCCACAAAATCCCCAGGACCAGATGGTTTCACTGCCATCTGGCTTCTATCAAATATTTAAAATTAATTAACACTAATCCTCAAAATTTTTCAAAAGTAGAAGAAGAAGGAATAAGTCTAATTTTATTCTGTGAGGGCAATATCACCCTGACACCAAAACCAGGTGAAGAAATCATGAGCAAAAAACTCACAGAATAATATCTTATAAATACAGATGCAAAAAACATTTACAAAAAGCTAGTGAACAAATTTAAGCAGCACATAAAAATTATACATTATAGCCAAGTGTGATTTATTTCAGAATGCAGGGTTTGTATAACACATGAAAATCAACCAATGTAATTCACCATCTTAATAGAGAAAGGAAAAAAATTGCAGAATCATTTCAGTACGTGCAGAAATAGCATTTGACAAAAATCCCAATACCCTTCCTTCATAAAAACATTCAACAAACTAGAAATAGAAAGGAATTTCCTCAACATCTAGGAAGCCCCGGAGACAAAAACATTTTACAGTGAAAGACTTTGCTTCTAACATCAGGAACAATGCAAAGATGTCCACTTTTGCTATTTTTATTCACTATTGTACCAGAAATTCCAGGTAAGATAATTAGGTGAAATACTGAAATAAAAGGTTTACATATTAAAATGAAAGAAGTAAAACTATCTCTGATCTCTCCTTCCAAATGATATTTTATATACAGAAAAACCTAAAAAAATTCTCAGATATGTCTATTAAAGATAATAGACTTGTCAACAGATTGCAGGATACAAATTAATGTAAAATTCACTTGTATTTCCATTCAGTAGGAATAAACAATAAAATGAAATTAAGAAAAATAATTCCACTTAAAAAAATAAAAAAGAATAAAGTACAAGCAGGAAATGTATCCAAAGAAATGTAAAACTTTACCTATGTTCATGACTTGGAAGAGTTAATATTGTTAAGATGCTAATGCTCCTCAAATTTATAGTATGACTCAGTGGCCTCCTATCAAACTATCAACTGCTTGTTTCTCAGAAAATTATACTATTAACTTAAAATTCATATGAAGATGTAAGAGATCAGAAGAGTTAAAGCAGCCTTGATAAGGAACAAAGATAGAGGACTCGCACTTCTAGATGTCAAAACTTTATACAAAGTTACCATAATTAATTTGGATGTAAATGTAAATGAAAAGATTACAGCTTACAATCCATAGATAAACATTTATATTTTTATATTTGAGGTCAACTGCTAAATCTTACAAAAGATAATCCCCTGTCTGTCTGTTTATCTATCATCTATCTATCTATGTATGTATCTATGTATGTATCTATGTATGTATCTATGTATGTATTATGTATGTATGTATGTATGTATGTATCTATCTATCTATCTATCATCTATCTATCTACCTATCTTTCTATCTCAAAGACATGTATGTATTAGTACTATTTCATTCAGGCTATCCAGGAGTGGATGGGTGGATGCCCAAGATCACAGTGTCTTAAGGGTTGGTCTCTCGTGAGTTCTGTCCTCCTGGCTCATGGTACCTTCTCACTGGGCTCCATGTGACTTTTCACCTGTGGTGCGATGAGGGTCAGGCCCACACTGAGACACAGGAGAGATTTTGCCGTGAGAACTGAGTTTAAGCAGAAAGAAGGCAGCCCATATGCTTTCAAGGAGTCTGTTGTTGTTTAGTGTAAAAAAATTTTTTTTTATTGCCAAGAGTCAGTCTGCAACAGTAATAGATATTGGAGCACTGTGTAATAAAATTAAAAATTAAATAGATTATCATTCATAGACTACAGTGGGTCTGGAAATCACCTTGAAGAACTTGACTGAGTCAAGCGGGGATGAGAAAGGAAGCGAAGTGACTGGAAGAATAAAGTGAACTCAGGTCTTGAGGGCAGAGGAAAGGTTTGGGAAAAGGCAAGGCTAGAGTCTAGGGAAAGACGTTTTTGTCTCTGGTTTTGTCTCTGGTTTTACTAAGAAACTAGAATTTGTGTAGAAGCCTCTGGGGAGACATGGGCAGGTTTTATTCAGGGCACTGAACAGGTGATACGTGTCCAAATGATTCTGGCTATAGCATGGTGTCGGTGGGTCTCTTTCTAAGAAAGGAAATAAGGAAAATAGTTCCATTCACAAGAGTTTAAAAAATACAATACAATACAATTCAATACAGTGCACTGCAGTGCAATGCAATGCAATACAATACAATACAATACAACACAATACAATGCGGTACAATACAGTACAATGCACTCTAGTGCAGTACAGTACAGTTCAGTATAATACACTACAATACAATACAGTGACCCCCTCGGGTTATGACCAGCCTGAGATATAAACAACTTGGGTTATAACCGGAACTTCAGTTTTAACTTATGACCAAAGCCTTAAGTTATGACCCAAATGCCATCTACTTCTGCTTCCAAATGGTCTTGGATTTAGATTTAACCCTTAAAGAGCTGTGGAAAGAACACCACAACACACTTTTCTGTATGGGGTTAATTGAGAAATTTTGAGTCAATGTCTCTCTAAGGACACTGAGATCTGCTGTATACAGGAGAGAGACTTTGGAGGTTGTGTAAAGGAGCCTGAGCCTTCAATTGACATCTTAAGTTATAACCAGCCCTTAGGAACACATTGAGTTCATAAGTCAAGGTCAACTGTACTTAGGAATAAAACTAAACAAGGAAGCAAAAAATAACCCCCAAACAAACAAAAATTTACAAAATCCTCTACAATGATAATTATATGACACTTTAAAAAGAAATTGAAGAAAACCTCAAAGAATATTAAACAATGGAAACAATTTCCTTGATCATGGACAGCCCAATTAATATTGTAACATGGCCATATTACCAAAAAACAATCTACAAATTCAATGCAATTCTCATCAATATATGAATGGCACTCTTCACAGAAGTAGAGAAAATGATCCTAGAATCCACGTGGAGTCAGAAAAGATCTAGAATAGCCAGAGAAATCCTGAGGAAAAAGAGCAATACTAGGGCCATCATGCTAACCAATTTCAAAATTACTTCATAGTCATAGTAACAAAGACAAAATATAATCAAGCTGAAGAGAATAGCAGACACAGAAACAAACCAACCCACATAACTACAACCATCTAATTTTTGAGAGGGTCCAAGTACATACAATGGAGAAAAGACAGCCTCTTTAACAAATGATGCTAGGAAAATGGATATCCACATGCAGAAGACTGAAAGTAGATCCCTATGTCTCACCCTGTACCAAAATCAATTTAAAAATTGAACAAAGACCTATAACTGAAACTTTGAAACTGCTAGAAGAAAACATAGGGGAAACATCTGAAGTCATAGACACAGGCAAAGACTTTCTAAATGAGATTACCTCAAATTAGAAGGCTTTTGTACAAGGAAGGAAATGATCAACAGAGTGAAGAGGCAGCATACAGAATAAAAATAAGACTTTTCTCTTTACTTTTCCACAGAGTATTTGTATAAAGAACTAAAAATATCAAAAATCAACTTACCTAATCAATAAACAACCAAACAGGATAAATAGACTCTTCTTGAAAGAAGACATGCAAATGGCCAGTACAGTTTTGACAAAAATGTTCAACATCTTTAGCCATTAGGAAAATGCAAATCCCAACTACACTGAGATGCCATTGCACCCCAGACAGAAGAGTTATCATCAAGAAGGTATGGATATGGGGAAAAAGAAACACTTCTCCACTGTAGGTGGGAATGTAAACTAGCAAGGTCACTATAGAAATCAGTATGGAGATTCCTCAAAAAACTAAAACAGGAGATATCATTTGATCCAGCTACATGACCCCTCAGTATTCTCAAAAGAATCAAGGACAGTATACTATAGGAACACCTGCATACCCAATCACAATAGCTAAGCTATGGAAGCAGTCCAGGTGTCTGCCTTTCAACAGATGAATGGCTCAGGAAATGGTTAAGGAATATATATATTTCAGCCATAAAGAAGAATTTGCGGGAAATTCTTGTAATTTTCAGAAATTTATATTAGTTGAAATAAGCCAGGCTCCAAAAGTCAAATATTGCATGTTTTTTTGGTGGAATCTGAAGCAAAAGTAATTAAAGATAAAAAGTAGGGATGGTGGGAAAGTAGAAGAGAGGTTTGGGAGAAAAGGAAAGAAATCAAGGGAGGAAGGAGAGAAAGAATTGGCAGCAGGTAAGAGAGAGTGAAAGTAGTAACAGTATTTTATCTACATGCACCAGTATGTGCAAGCATTATTCTGTATAGTTAATATGCACTACATTTTTTATAATAACAACAATGTAAATATTCAGCGGAAATTTTCTCTAATCCTAAGCTTGTTGGGTGTTCCTCTCCTGTGCTTCTATAGCATCTTATGTTTCTTAAAGCTCACATTAAACTGTGTGTTGATTTATTCTTTATTCATCTATGAGTAGATTGAATGTTTTAAGTGTGCTGAGTTGAATAGCCAACCAGTCTATCCAGCACCTCAGAGTACAACCTAATTTGGAAATAGAGGCTTTTCAGATCTAATGTTAATGTAACAAGAAGCCATACTGGATGAGTTTAGGTCCTAAATTCAATGACTAGTGTCCCTAGAAGATGTTCAGTAGGAGACAGAGACACATAGAGAAGGAGGTCATATCCTGAGGGAGGCAGAGCTAGAAGTAAAATATTTCCAAGGGAAGGGATGCCAAGGTCTGAGAGCAGCACCAGAAAACGGGTGAGGCATGGACCAGGCTCTTTTCAGAGCTTTCAGAAGGGATGATTACTGCTGACCGCATGATTTTCAACTGTGTCCCTTAGAACTACGAAGCACAAATTTCTGTGTTTGAGCCACCCTATTTGTGGTATTTTTCCCTTTGTCCCAGCAGCCTCGGTAACTAATACGAACAGGAACAGTGTCTTTCTTCTCCATGCATTATCTTCTAACTCAGAGCATGGCCCAAGTGAGTTATCAGAAAATCACTGTTGAATGAGTGGTACAAGCAAGAGAGAGAAATCAGTTGTGAGCTTGAAATGAAGACAAGGGTTGTTGATTGGAGGGAAAGGAGAATTTTTATTCTCATTTGCTGAGTGTAGGGCAGTGTGAATTCCAGAGATTAGATTAGGAAGAGGACACGGCTGTTCACTTGGGACCTAATGAGACTTTACTACTCTTGGAGGACTCTGGGTGAGCGGGGAGAGATGTCCCTTACTTTGGTCTCATAGAGAGTGTCGAGTGAGTGCACCAGTATGGGATTTGAAAGAGCTGGGAGCACATCACAACTAAAAATTTGGGAAATATGTGGTCAAAAGCGGGGTTGGAGGAAGACCACAAAGTTTGAGGTTGAAGCCAGGCAAGAGCAGGAGTGGAAAGGTGGAGGTTATCACTAAGGAAAAGGGGCACCCAGCATAATGAGGACCAGGAGAGAACGATGCCGGTTCTTAGGTGAAGAGTGAATAGACTTAAACACATGAAACAAGCATGGAGGGAATCTGTCAGAAAAGAAAAGAAATCACCTGTTACTGGACTTCACATATTCCTACGATTGGAGGAAAAGTCTGCTTCTATTGATAGTACTTTACCTTCCAAAAATTGGGTGCCTTTTGTAATTCAATTGCCTTCATCCAGAGGGTCACTGGGTTTGGAACCTGGATGAAATTTCACTCCTTGGCACCCAGGAAAATGTAAGCTCTCTAATTTAGGAATTTCGTGAAAAACACTAGCTCGTTTTGCTTTGCAAGCCAGGCACGGTCATTTTATTCTGTGTTTGTTTTACCAGTAAACGTTAAAGAGAAGCATTTGTTTAAAACTTTGAGCCAATTATTTTCCTGCACCTTTTATTTGCTTTGTCCTTTCACAAATGCGTTCCTGGGCAAGAAGCCATTTTTGCCTCCCTTTCACTAGAATCCTAAAATCACACGAATAAAGATGCTGTTTGGCATAAGCACACATGAAGTCATCTCAGTAATTAGTACAACCAGTGGATTTCAGCCAAACAAGAGAATTGCAGCACTGTAACCTGGAGGACTTGTTGCAGATGACACTATCCATAAATCTGTTGTTTTCTACTTCGGGGACCAGAGGCAGGAGAAATCTATTATACTTTTCCTTTGAGCCTTTCAAAACCTCATCTGGACATTTTGATTCATCTGTGTCACCCCCTAATTCATTGGCAGATTGTGTTCAGGAATATCCTTACCGTTAGTGTGCCATGTTTAACCACAGGTTTAGCAAATCAAACAGAGGGGACTGGGAGGTGAATTTTGACACAGACCAGCTGAAATATGGAAGGAATCACAGTAAACAACACACACACACACACACACACACACACACACACACACACACACACGCACACCAGTAAACTAACTAGGGATTGGAGAAAGGGAAGGAAAGTAGTAAAATTCAAGCTACTAGACAGTGGTGGTGTTCAAGTTCCTCAGCAAATATTTGGGGACAACAATGAGAACAGAAAGGGAATTACAGATAACAAAGAACTCTGGTGAAGATGTATCACATTATCAGAATTAGGGAAAAAGCTTCTCAGCTCTGGTGAGTCCCGGTGGGCTAGGCTCAGCTACCTATCCCTGAAGTCAACCAGAAAATTGAACAGTAGTAAAATCAGGAAAGGGTTTATTGAAACCCTGTCTCAAAAATAAGAAATAAGAAAAGGCTAGAGGTGCAGCTCAGCTGGAAAGCCCTAGGCTGAATCTCCAGAACCACAAAAGTGCTTATATCTGTTTGAGTTATACAGGAAAAAGAAAAAAAGCAGGGGTTGAGGGTTCCTATGGTTAGCAGTCCAACTCATCTTGGTCTGGCTGTGGTCTGGTTTATCACTATCTTGAGTCATTTTCTCTGGACTGGCCATGCAGAACTTTGTTGACACCAAGGAAGTCTCTTTGCTTGGAGTATAGCTTCTACCCTGTGTCATAAAATGCTTGTCAGTTAGACCTGTTGCTCTGGAACACAAGGTACCTGTAGGGGAGAATGACTTAGGAGAATTCAGAAGGAAACAGTTGAAAGGTAAGATGGAGTCAGGGAAACAAATGGAGTTAGTTGGCTCAGGGACTGTGCTCTCCTTCTACATGTAGCTGTAGTTGACCCTCTGGACCCACAGATTCTGCATGCTTGGATTTAACCCACTTCAGATTGAAAGTATTTTTTAAAAAATTATATCCTTGACTCAACATACATAGATCATTTTTCTTGTTGCCATGCCCTAATCAATAAAATATAAAAACTATTCATGTAGCATTTACATTTATTAGATAGTATACATAATTCACAGATGATTTAATGTATATGGGAGGATGTAACATGGGTTTTATGCAAATATTATCAATTTTATATGAGACATTTGAGCACCTATGGATTTTAATATATTTAGACGTTTTGGAAATTGCTGTCCTTAAGTACTGTACTCAGATTGCAAAGTAAGATTAATAACATTTACTATGTTCTAAGTCCTTATACAATTCTCAAACCATATTCTTTCTCTCACTGTATGCTTTTATATTTCTATTTATTTAGCTGGCCTAGAAGATGAGATGGTGATCCACCTTTGGTACACTGCATCTGCTATGCAAGGTCAAGAATAGAGAAATAATTATGTAATAGATTAACTATATAATTGTTGACTTAATATTATAGTATTTTATTATGTATGTTGATTAACAAGTTGTGTTAATTTTAGTGGCATATATGTAAAATTGTACTTTTCAGAAATATTTTTATAAATTACTTGTACAACAATAATGATGTCTTTCTGTGTAGAGAAATGCAGAATAAAATAAACTTTATATTGATTTTCTGAAATGAAAAAGTATACAGATAATTTATTCTTGGCACAAATTTATGTATCTTCATCAATTTTGTAGTGTCACTTGTGTCAATGATATTTTTAAGAATTTAATATAATACTAGTTTTCAAATAGAATTAACTGAAAAGTTTTCAAAGTTGTAAATTTGGGTAGCAAGTTTCAATTTGTTGATGACTTCAATTACTCTCACTTTAGGTCATAATTTTTCTAAGTAAAGAGTACTTTCTTTACAGGTGCAGACATAATTTCAGAGAAAATATTGTTAAATTGAAGTGATTTATAATTCTACTTTTGTATGAAAATTGGTATCTGTTTTAGATCATGTATTTTCAGAGTACTGTTATTTTGCTTCAATCAAGTGTAACTTTCCTTGAAAAATATTTCCACAAGCAAAATCTCATCAAATAAGTTATCCATATTTATAATTATTTGGTCATTTTGCCAAATGTACATACTACTCAACCAGAACACCAGAGGTCATCTCAATATCAGTCTGCTCTGTTGCTGAGAATAAATTTTATGAAATAAAAACAAGATTGCTAATAAAATATCCTTTTCACAAGTTGAGATATTTGAAAGAGTAATTATAGAATTTAAAAATTAAAGCTTGAACACCATTTGGATTGTCTTTGTTTAATGTGTGCAGTTTCTCTTTTGCTTTTGCAGCATTAGATTTAAATGTCATCTTGTTTGCAAGCTTTGCTGTTAAAATTCTCAATTTGCTAAAAGCTCACAAGCTGATTTTTTTGTGCATCATTTATTGACTGTGCTGATTAAAGATTTACAGCTGACTTGTAATAAAATGTGTGCCAAAATTAGAGGATTCATTTAAACAATGCTTAATGCCATCATAGGACACTTAAATTGACTTATATAATACTTCCTCAAATGACTCAAGCATTTTTAAAATTTGGTGTCAAACAAGAAAATGGAAACCATACTGCCAAGCAGAATTTTTGTAGCCAACATATTTGTCATGCAAATATTGTCCTTCAGTTACTCTGTGTTTATGTACATAGTACTATATTTTGACTATACTTTTTATCTCTATCATTAGAGTATTGATGCTTCTTTAAAAGCAATCAGGAATTATGTGTATGCTACAAGTCAAGTAAATTTTTGTCCCATTGGTCTATTACTTTAGTAAAAATTTTCTTTTTACTAAAGAATGAGGCTGTGCATCACTAAAACTTTTCTTTGTGTATTTACTACACAACAAATTGAATGCCAGAATTGAATTATTCTTAGCTGAGTTTAAAACTGCGATTCAAATAACATCAATGTCTCACATTTAACTGAAGGAACTTACAACCATTTTATTTAGATTTTTTTTTCCCATGGGCAAAAATTTGACACGTTATTGGAATTAACTTGAATGATTTTCTCTTTGAAGACTCTGATAATACTTATGAAATTCTCGTTTCATTTAAATCTTTGCAAGATATTTCTTCTGCTCTTGAAGATAGCTCATTAGCCACTTTTCACTTTTAAATGTTTTTGTTGATATATATTTCACTCTTCACGTATTCATTAAAAAGTTTGGACTCAAATACAAGTGAAATTAATTTAGAAAAGCAACCTTGGCTCTAAGTGAAAAGTATGTTCCATTGTATGACTGCAACTTCTGCAGTGAATATACTAGGTTAGTGGTCCCCAACATCTTTGGCCAAGGGCTGGTATTGTAGAAGACAATTTTTCCACTGAGGATGGGATGCAGATGGTGAAGAAATTGGGGGGTGATTTCTTGGGTGATCCACAAAAGAATGCACAGTCCTTTCCCCAGTTCATGGTGAGGTTCATGCTCCTATGAGAATCTAATGCACCATGATCTGACAGGAGGCCAAGCTCAGGTGGTGATGGAATGGCAGGGAGTGGTGATGTGGCCCAGTTACTGATGGGCAGGTGCTGCTTGTGGCATGGATGTTTGGGACTTCTGTATTACATTGTCATCTATGGGGTTCATTTGAAAAAATTCATCACTTTTGAGGTTGTTGCTGAAGCTTATCTAGATTGTTGTCTTCTCAATTTCATATGGCCAATGACACCACCATAGTACCCACTGTGGAACATAATTGAAGGCCAGGAAATGGGAGGCAAAAACCAAGGAAAATTCAGACAACTGACACATGGTTGAAGCTTTCATCTATCCAGTGGTCTATGGCATGTTCCATTATCTTCTCTAAATGAAGAACATGTTCCTCGTGTTCACAGAAAGAGACACAAGGCCATTTTATGGGGTCCATTTGGATTCTGTAGGCCATTTATACCACATTCAAGTGTCTGTTTTGAACCATTTACAAATTAACCCATAAACCTACTTGCTTTGAGAGAGTCAGTGCAAAAGAACATTGCAGGGCTTTCCTAGTTATTCCTATAATGCATCAGATCCAACAGAACTTGAGGTGTCTGATTCTTAAAGAGCTCTTGGCAGGCCATGATGGGGAAGTACAGCACTAAATCACTAGGACTTTGGAGCAAAGGTATGCATCTTGTGCAGACAACTGTGCTCACCTCCTGTGCTTTGTACAGATAAAGTCCCTGTAATATAAAATTCAGCATTTTAAAGTGAACAGTTCATCAGTGTTTAGTATACTCACGATGTTGTAGAACCACCATCTCTAGTTCCAAAACATTTGCATCACTTCAAGACAAAATCCCTTGTCTGGCAAGTGGTTTCTCCTCATTCTTGCCCAACAACCTCTGGCAACCACCTATTTCCATTTTCTGTGTATGGATTTATCTATTATGGAAATTTCATGTAAATGAAATCACATCTTACTCCAGATCTTTTATGTCTGGCTTCCTGCCTTGGCATATTATTTTCAAGTCCTATCTATGTTGCTACATGCCTTAGTATTTTTATTCTTTTTTATGGCTGGGTGATATTCCATTGTATGAATGTACCATAATTTGTTTTTCTCTTCATACACTGAAGAACATTTGGGCTGTTTCTAACTTTAAGTGATGCTATAACTATATATATATAAATCCCTGGTTTCATTTTTTTGGGTGTATACCCAGAAGTAGAATTACAGGGTCATATAGCCATTCTATGTTTAACTTTTTCAGAAACTGCCAAATGATTTCCAATAGCAGCTGAACCATTTTACATTTTCACAAGCAATGAACTGTGATTCAAGGATCTGTATATTCTTGCCAACCTTTGACATTTTTTTATAACTGTAGCCAATTTAGTGGGCAGGAAGTGGTACCGCTTTGTGGTTTTGGTTTGCAGTTCCCTAATGAATAACGATGGTGGACATTGATTCATGTACTTACTGGCCATTTGTATATCTTCTCTGGAGAAATGGCCATGGAAGTCTTTTGCTCTTTAGAGATTAGGTTTTTATTGCTATAAGAATTCTTTATATATTCTGGATACTAAACTCTAATCAGATACATGATTTGAAAATATTTTCTCCCATTCTGGGATTGGATTGCCTCTTTTAATGAATAATGTCCTTATTTATTTATTTATTTTTTGTACCAGAAATCAAACTTAGGACCTTGCACTTGCCAGGAAGCCTGGATAATGTCTTTCGATGCACAGAGTAGGTGTTTAAAATTAGATAGAGTTCAACTTATCTAATTTTTATTGTTTTTTATGTGTTTGGTAACATATCAAAGAATCTATTGCCAAATCCAAAGTTATAAAGATTTAACTCTATATTTTCCTTTAAGAGGTGTATAATTTTAGTTCTTTTAATGAGGCTGTTGTGTAAATTGAGTTAACTTTTGTATATGGTAAGATGTTGGAGTTCAATCTCATTTTTTATGTGGCTATCTAGCTTTCCCAACACCATTTGTTGTAGAGAATATTCTTTCCCCCACTGCATGGTCATGGTACCCTTATCGATGATCAGTTGGCCATAGATGTATGGGTTAATTATTGAAATTTCCATACTATTCTGTTTATTTATATGTATCTTTATTACAGAACCACACTGTTTGACTTCTACAAATGTATAGTTTTAGTATCAAGACAGAGTCCTCCAACTTTGATTTTTATTCCTTTTTAACCTATTGAATTTAAAGATTGCAGTATGAATTTGAGGACTCCATTTTCTGTTCCTTCAAAAATGGCTGTTAGAATACTGATAGGGATTACACACTGAATCTGTAGATCACTTAGAAATATTAGCTCTTTCAATATATGAACCTAATATCTGCATTTATTTGGGTCTTCTTAATTACTTCTTAATTACAGTCAGCAAATTTTGAGATATTTAGTATACAGGGCAAGTCTTTTACTTCCTTAAGACAATTTATTTTTTTGGAAGATATTATAGATGGAATTTTGTTATTTTTTAAATTGTTCCTTACTGATAGGTAGAAACAAATTATTTTTGCATGGTGATCTTGCCTACCCTGTGACTTCATTGGATTTTTTTTTTGTTAGCACCAGTAGTACCTATTTTTGTGTGGGACTTTTGGTTTTTTTTTTTAGATTTTCTATATGTAAAATCATGAAATCTGCAAGTAAAGATAGTTTACTTCTTTTCCAACTTAGGTATCTTTTATTTATTTTTCTTTCTTAATGACTTTGGTTTGAACTTCCAGTATATCATTTTTTTTTCTTTTTGGGTGCTGGGAATTGAACTCATGACCTCACACTTGCCAGCAGTAATAAAAGAAAGCATTTTTTATTTTTGCTCATCTCAGGGGGAAAGTTTTTGCCTTTCCACATTATATTAGTCAGCTTTTTCCTTGCTGAGGTACAATAGCTCAAATCCAGCACTTAAACAAGGAAAAGTTTAATTTGCTCATGGTTTCCATCCATTTTCAACTGGCTCCAAGTCAGAGACATCATGGCAGAAGGGTCTAGCAGAGAAAAACTGCTTAGTTCCTATCTATCAGGGAGTAGAGCAGGGAAAGAATGCCACAGGGAAAAAAAAAGGGCAGAAGGCATAAGAGGTTAGACACAACCCCCAGGCCATGCTTCCATGACAACCAGAAGTGACTCCATAAGATTCCAAAGTCAATCAAATTGAAACTCCCCGCACCCTTTACCATAACCATCGAGTGTAGAATTAGCTTCAGGTTTTCAGAAACACTCTTTATCATATTAAAACCTCAGTCTTACATGCCTATATCTGGTTATATGTGCAACCATTTTGAAAATAACAATATGTAATATAACAACCATTATTAATATCCTATCATGTTGTTTTTAGATTCTGCATCATTTTTATTGTTCTCTATGCTTTTTCTTTATGTATTTGGTTGTGTTATCTTGGGTTTTTTAATTTTCTCTTTAAAATAAAAAGTAAAATTTATATGTATACAAAAGGATAGCTGGGATAAGTGTATTGCTGATGTCTGTGGTTTTTTGCAAGAAATAGTCAATACTTAAAACTTTCTTTTTTTTTGCCCAGTTTTTCACACTTGTATCTGGTAATCAGAATGACATCTGAAAACAACAATATGCAGTATAAGAACCATTGATGAATTCCTACCCTCTTGTATGGTGAAGCACTGCATCATTTCCAATTTTTTTGATATTACTTGTTACTGTCTTTGATTGTTTTATCAGTCTTATATTCTTACATCTGGTGGACTGAGCAACTTCATTGAAGATAACAGTATATAATGTAGCAACCATTGCTAATTCCTATCATTCTGTTTTGAGGTCATGATCATTTTTGTTGTTGTGTTGTTTTGATTTTGCCTTCGTAGCTGTTTTGTTAGGTTTTTTTTTTTTTTTAATCTTTAAAATAATAAGGGCTGGTGATGTAGCTCAGTGGTGCAGTGCCTGCCTGGAAAGCACGAGGCCCTGAGGTCGATTCCCTGTACCAAAAAAGAAAATAGTAAAATAATAAAAAAAATTCTCTTTCACTGTTATTTTGAGTGTTCTTTTATTTTCAATCATGGAAAAGTATTGAGTTTTGGCAAGCACATTTTCTGTATTAATTAACATGATCATTTATTCCTTTATTCTTTTGTTTGTTAGTTTGTTTTGTTTTGTTTTTTTCCAGTACCAGGAATGGAATTCACCACCTTGCCCTTGCCAGGCAGGCACTGTGCTGCTGAGCTAAATCCCCAGCCCTATTCCTTTATTCTATTAATGTGGTATGCTATGTCGATTAATTTTCTTATTGTGAGCCACCCTGTGCAATTTTGGAAAAATTCTACTTGGTCATGGTGTATAAATTTTTTAGATGCTCTTGGGCTTGGATTGCTAGCATTTGATGGAGCAATTGTGAATCTTTATTTATAAGGAATGCTAGGCTGTCATTTTCTTATGAATTTTCAAATCTATCTTTGTTATTAGGGTAAAATGAGCCTATAGAATGGATTGGAAAGTATAATTCTGCTTTAACATTTTGGAAAGGTTTGAAAAATATTGGTGTCAATTCTTTATAAATGTTTGGTAGCACTTACCTGCATCTTTCTTTGTTGTGCTGTTTTAAATTATGGGTTCCATATTTTTTACTATTATAGATCTACTTCGTCCTGGATTTTCTATTATTCCTTGAATTAGTTTCAGTAATTTGTGCTCATTTAGGGATTTGTAAATTTTATCTGGGTTATTTAGTCTGTTGACTGTAAAAGTACATACTTAGAGTCCTTTTCAACTGTGTATCTGCTGTAATCTCTATTTTCATTACCGATTTTGTACTTCCTCTGTTTTTTCCTTTGTCACTAGGGCTAAACAGTCATTGATTTTCTTGATCTTATCAAAGAACTCTTTGTTCCAGCAAGTTTTTATACCAGTTTTCTTCTCTATTGTAGTCACTTAAATTTGAATCTTTGTTTTCTTCCTCTTGCTATCACTTAGTTTTCCCTTCTCTCCCTGGTTCCATCAGGTATAAACTCAGGTTGTTGACTTGTAATCTTTCATTTTAGAATGTAGCTTATTTTTCTTTCTAGTGGTGGAAGTCAGACCCATGGCCTTGTGCATGCTAGCCGAGCACTCTACCACTGAGCTGTAATGTATGATTTTATAACTATAACATTTCCTCTGGGCATTCCTTTACTTTTGTTATGTTGTTTTTATTTTTATTCATTTATCAATGTTTTCTAATTTCCATTGTGATTTTTTTCTCAGACCCACTAGTGATGTAAGGATGAGTTGTTTAATTTTCACATATTTGTGATTTCTTTTTTGCTTTTATTTTATTATTGACATCTACATTGATTCTACTGTAGTAGAATAAAATAATGTGCATGAGTTAAATGTTTTAAAATTTTCCAAAGCTTATATTGTGGCCTAGTGTGTGGTCTATCCTGGAGAGTATCTTATGCGCACTTGAGAATGTGAATCCTACTGTTCCCTGGCTGAGAGCTGCATGTTTCTGTCACAATTGTTGATTCAGAGGATCATCAAAGTCCTCTGTACCTTACCTGTCTTCGCTGTCGATATTCTATTCACTGTCAGAATGGCACATTGTTGTCCCCAACTATTATCACAGACCCGCCTGTGCCTCCTTTCAGCTTTGTAAATGTTTGCTTTAAACACATTGAGATTCTGTTGTTAAGTACATAGAGTTTATAATTATTATGGCTTCATGATAACGGATCCTTTTAAATATGTTTGTCTTTGTGTCTGATAATAGTATGTTACTTAAAGTCTATTTCGGCTGACATTAGCATAGAAACTCTAGCTCTCATTTAGTTATCATTTCATGCAATATAGTTTCTGTCCTTTTATTTTCAACATATCTATATTTATGTGTGTCTTAGTCTATTTAATACTGCTATAACAGAACAGCACAAACTGGGCAAAATATAATGAACAGAAATTTATTTCTTGCAGTTTTAGAGGCTAGGATGTCCAAGATTTAGGGACCAGCATCTGGTTAGGACTTTTTTCCTGTGTCATTGCACTGCAGAAGGAAGAAGAAATAAAGGAACACAAGAAAGAGCAAGAGATCAAATTTGCAGCCTCAGGCTCTGTTATAATTGCTGTTAACCTGTTCATGAGGGCAGGGTCTTCAGGGCCTAATCACCCTTCAAGGGTGCCATCTAGTGCTTTTACATTAAGAATTAAGTTTCCAGCACATGTATTTTTTTTTTTGGGGGGGGAACATATTTAAACCATAGTATTATATCCCCAGACTCCCCCAGTTTATGCTCTTTTCATATAATGCATGCATTCCTCCCATCTCCATAGCCTACAAATCAACATGTTCCAACACCACCTCAAAAGGCCAAGGTGCAGCATCTCATTTGAATTGAGTATGGGTAAGCTCAAGACACCTTTAATCCTGAGGCGAAGTTCTCCCTCATTGTGATTCTACACAATTTAAAAAAATAAGGTACGTCTGAAGCACAGTCTTGGGATAAGCATAAGGTAGACATTTGCATTCTAAAAAGGACACAGTGTCAAGAAGAAAGGTATAACTGGCCTTGTGTACGTTCAAAAACTAAGAGGAAAACAATATTAAATCTTAAGAAGCCAGGTCATTTCCTCTGACTTCATGACTTGCATGTGGCTTTTGTTGGGCTCAGTCCTCCCATCAGCTCTCACAGGGTGGAGTGTCATGCCTTCCACCTTCCCATCCTGGAGTTTTTTCAGAGGCTCTTTCATTCTCACAATTCCACTAGACACTGGCCCAGGGAGGGCTCTCAGCAGTGGCTCTTCCCTTGTAAAAAGCCTCTGCCTGGACCTCTGTCTCTCCTTTGGAATTTTAGTGAAGGCAATCATGGGCCCACTACTCCATTGCTCTATGTCTGCAGTCAAGAGCATACGGATTCCACCAAGGCCAACCTCTCATGCCCTCCCAGGCTAGTGCAGGAGCCACATATGGGCCTATGTGAGTCATGGCTGGGGTAGAAGAGGGCTGCTACACGGGAATTCAGGGAGCCAAGTCCTGAGGCAGCCTTGGCAATGAATGCTGAGGTTCCACAGGTGCCTCTTAGGAATCTTGTCTTCAAGGTCACATCTTGCACAGACCCTCAAAAATGCTCCATGGGTCACTCTTCTATTAATCTCCTTAGTAAGCAGTTACATGGCCAAAGCCTTAGCTTCTCCCCTAACTGTACTTTTGTATTCTCTCCACAGCCACGCTGAAGGTTTTCCAAATCTTTTAATTTGACTTCTCTTCTAATGATATATCCCATCTTTAAATCATTTTTCTCTTCTTTCACTTTATTGTAAGCAAGCAAAAAAAGTTATGAAGCACCTCAAACACTTTTCTGTTTAGATATTTCTCCTGCCACATATTCTAGTTCATCATTCTTAAATTCTGTCTTCTGCAGAGTCCCGGGACACACACAAGAGTTCTGCCAAGTTCTTTGCTCGCGCATAACAATGAGGGCCTTTATTTCCATTACCTTGTTCCTCACTTTCATTCAAGATGAGCTGACCATCCACATTCCTACTGACGTTGTGATCATGACCACTTACAAAATCACTAAGAAGTACCAGGGTTTTCCCACGTGGATTTGAGCCCTCACTGGAATTGTCTTTGATGCACAATTCACAACAATCTAAGCCTTTTCTAGCCTGCATTTCCAAATTTGTCCAGCCTCTACCCATTACTCCAGCTCCAAGTGCTTTCTATATTTCAGATATTTTTATAATAATAGCCCAACTTTCCAGTAACAATTTTCTACCATAGTCCATTTTATAAATATGACAGTTGGACAATTCATTATGATCACAGATTTTTTTTCTTACAGTCATGGAGGTTGGAAGTCCAAGATCAAGAGGCTGGAAACCGACAAGGGCCTTCTTGATGTATCATCTCATGACAGGCAGAATGGGAAAGGGAGCATAAGAGAGAGAGCAAGAAATCACTCTTGGCCTTGATCCGTTTTATAATTTCCATTGATCCTGTCAAATTTATCTTTGGAAATCTAGGTGGAAGCTGTCATGGTCCCACAGCTCCCTTACTCTTCTATCTCAAGGGTCCAGCCTCTTAACACTGCTACATCGGAGATTAATAGTTCAACACATACACTGGGGGGAGACATACAAACTGTAGCTATGTCTTTGAATCCAAAGTGTATCTATTGTAAATAGCACATAGCTCAATGGTTTGTAAAAGTCCACTTCATCTAATTACATTCTGATTTAAATCATTTGTATGTAAAAGAATATCTAGTAAGGAAAGTTTCTGGTACTTTTCTATCTGCTTTCTAAATATCTTTCCATCTTTTGTTCCTAATTTTCTCCATTTTCACCCCGTTATGTTTACATGATTTGGGGGAATATATCTGTTATGGGCTGTATCTAGATGTAACCTCCTAAAACCTCATCAGCTCATAAGTGGGACTTTTGGCAAGTTGCTGGATCATGTGTGTGCTACTGAGATTAAGGGTATGTGGTACTGGATTAGTTATTTAATTGGTTTAGCATAGTTCCGTATGTGGATGGCTGGATTTACTGAACACAAAAGACTCACCCTGTGTGTGGGCAGCACCAACTGGTAGGCTTGTAGCTTGTAAGGGATAAAAAGGAAAGGGAGGCTTGTGCCTTTCTGCTTGCCCTGCCTTGGACTGTTTTTCCTCTGTGATGCTCTTCTGTCATGCCATCTTGCCTTACAGCCAGCTGACTACGGACTGAAATTTCTACAAACTGTGAGCTAACATAACCCTTTTCTCCTATAATTTTGGGTATCAGGTATTTTGTTTCAGTAGCTAAGACAGATTTTGGTACCAGAGGAGTGGGATGTTGTTGTGATAAGATCTGGCCGTGTGGTTCAGAAGCCTTTGGAACTGGTTTGTGGAAAGTTTGGAGAGGTTTGGAGATGCTGACTGAGGAAGTAGTCCTGAAATGCTGTAAGCTAAACTCGATGGGAGATACTGTTCAGAGCTCAGAAGAGCAGAATGCTCATAGAAATGCAGCCCCAAATGACCAGAATCAGAAGTTTTCTGTTGGGAATAAGGACTGGATTGGCTGTTGGACTCCAGACCATGTGTGCTTGGCTCTGGCAAAAATTTTGTCTGCTTTCTGCTCATGTCCAGAGACTTTGCAAGAGACTGAGGTTAAGGGCAATGGACTAATTTATTCCAGGAGAAGAAATTTCAAGGCAGTCTAACATTGAGGCTGTGACATGGCTATGGATGAGGGCTTTTAGCCAGATCTAGGCTGAGAATCAAGAGCAAAGGGCTGAAATCCTTCCCTCTTGTTCTCCTTCTATACCTTTCCAACAACAATCCTCCTTAAAGTAGTCTTCCATATCCAGAATCACTGGGTGTTCCTCACTCAAGTTGACAATTAATCAATTAACCACCACAGTAATTAAGGTTGGAATATAAGAATCTGTGATTACCTGGCTAATTGGATATCAAGTGAAATCTGGAGTACTCAGCAGGACAATGCTGGTGAAATTGCTGTCATTGTAGAATGATACAAACATGTGCTTTCTATATTAATAGGATCCCCTGCTCAAAACAGATCCCACTTAGATGATCCAGGATAATCTCCTCACCTCAAAATCCTTAACTTATTCATGTCTACAAACTCTCATTTGCCATGTAAGCAAGTGTCACAGTTTATGAAGATTAGGATGTGAACATGTTGGGTGGCCATTCTTTTGTCTACCAGAAGGAATACTGAATGCCCTTAAATTTTATGGATAGCTTTTAAAATAAAGCTCAGATAGCATCTTCTTGGCATTCCTTTCCTGACAGTCCACTGAGCATTAGTCCTCTTTTCCTTGCTCCCATACAATGAGGATTCAATCTTCAGATCACCAGCCTACTTCTACTGTCACCATGACCTTCACCTTTGAGAATGAGAATAAGAAAATTTCTCATGTAATTTCCATGTGCCTTGGGACAAGCACAGATTCTAATATTTAAAACAGATGGAGTTTTTAAGGAAATAAAAAGAGGAAAACATAGAAGAGTATGGGAGCTTCAAGGAAAGTGAATACAGTGGTTTAGTTTATTTGAGATGGGTTTTTCTGTCTGATTTTCAAACAATCTGAATAATGGGTATCATAATCCATAGTGTACTTTGGAGCCAACTATGACTTAGAAAGAAGAACTGTCTTTTCCAGGATTGAGCCAGGAAACTAAAGAGCTATGAACTGCCCACTGTCTTCCTGTGTCAACCATTATCCCCATTTTTACTGTAGTCTAGATACCTGGATGGAGTGCTTCTCCTGTATACATTTTCACTCACTCTCATCACAGGACCTTAATATGCCTTGCACTCTGCCTGGGATGGTCTTCCCTTCACATGGTCACATCCCTTGCTCTATAAAGTAGGTGTGCAGTCAGTGGTCACAGCTCCAAAGGAAATATTCCCAGTATGAATAGACGTTTTGTTCCCTGATCGTTTGTATCATTCTGATCTAAAAGAGGTCTGACATCACAGAGAGCAAGGTATTCTGATTCTAGGACACAGTTCAAGAGCCACACCAGCTTGGACTTGGTAGCCATCCTCTGCCACTTACCCAAACTCCAGAAAATTAATTATTCTCTCTGACCCTTGTATGATTAAGATGATAAATTCAAAGTTCCAGAATTTGCCCTAGCTGTGCAAGTTAAGAAGATGTTTAAACCACCAGGAAGTCAAAAATTGTTCTAGAACTCTCTGTTCTCCCCCTTCATCCCAGCTTCCCTAACTGGCCTGCACCAGTCAAGCATTGTTTATTTCTTAGGGGTTTTGCAAAGTGTACCAACATGTTTTCACTCTCAGTAACTTCTTTGAACTTCAAGGTCAGACCTGAGATTGTTATTGGCTCCTTCAGCTGCCCTAGTGGGATGACTGTGGGTTAATAGAGTTAGATTCTTCCACAGAGCCTGCCCTTGGGGGCCATAACTGGGGGCCAGCCATCAACCCTCACAGCGCCAGTTCACCTTGGGTAGGAAGGAGGACATGTGGTCCCCTTGGGCCAGCCAAGTATACAGGGAAGCAGATGACAGAGGGACAGCCGGCTTTGGCTTCCTGTCAGCAACTCTGCCTCCAGCATCCATCCCTTCCCCACAGACCAAATGTGCCGCAGTGGGAAAATGTTCCTGCAGACTCATGCAGGCCTTGGGCAAAAAGATGATCCCATTACATATCCGTCTTCACTACAAGAAGAAAAATTAGAACTGGGAAGCCTCCACAGGGAGCGCATGATGCCTTGTCCCCTTTCCCTCAGAGGGTCACCCTCATAATTATCCTACTCAATAGCTTCTCAGAGAATAATAATTTTTCTCAAGAAAAAATCCACTTTAAAGAATCTATCTTCGGTCTCCTTCCCTGGATTCTTCTATCACTTTCTGCTATTTGCTTGAGTGACCTACTTGTAAGATCCCAATGCAGACTGCTGGGATCACTTCTGAGTTATGGGAGCAGAAAGCCAGGCCCAGAAAACAGAACCCAGCAAAGCATTTACCCAAGTCACCAATGTGACTTGAGAATGTGAGCCTGTAACATGGCAGGAGCATCTGCCTTCTCAACCTTTTTAAACTCTGGAGAAAATCAGAGGTGGTTTTCAAAGCAGAGTTCCCATACTAATAGAATCACTGGAGAATTTTGTAGCAATGCACATCATGGAGCCCAGACTAACCCACTGAATCAGAAGTTCTGAGAAGCCAAGGCATTGGGGTTTTAAAAGCCTTCCACGTGACTTATCATGCTTAGAGTTTGAGAATCACATTCTAAAGGTCCTAGCAATATCCAAAGCCACGAAGACTATAGGGGATGTCAGACATGGGAAAAGGGAAGAGATAACGGTAAAGAAAAACTCTTGAGATGGAAAGATCTCTGAAATGAAAGAGTTTATGGAGCCATTACAAAGGGTAGCCAAGAAAAAAAAAGACAATCCTCGGGAAAATCTCCTACAGTTCCCAACAGTAAGGCTAGGTGGCAATTGGAAAAGTGTACACTGGATCTGCAAAATATCAAGTATTTCATAATGAAAAATTGGGAAGGAAGGGACAGGATATTTATGTTAGGCCTACATTGGCTCCAGCTAAGAAGGGGTGGCAGGGAGACTTTGGGTTGGTGGGCAATCTCCAAGGAAAAGCAACAGTGCCTCTGGATTCCTTGGGTTTGTAAGTAAGACCCAAGGACACCAGGGGGTTAGGATAGGATTTAAGATAAGGTTTTATGTTTAAGAATGTAAAATTGTCTTTCATTCTCTTTGTCCTGTTATTTCTTACTGATTAGCCACTCCCACCTCTCCTTCATTCCATCCCCTGGCTTTGGTAAATATAGCATACTTCAGAATTGTTTTACTATCATGAAGGAGCAGTGGATTAGGGAGTGAAGGATGTGACCTTGTTTCTCGGTGATGAAGAACTGCCTGATCCAAGAAAGACTAGCCAAGGCACAGGAATTTCGGTTCTGTCCAGGAAAACCATAGATATGAAATAGCTGACAGTCTGGTCTTCGTCACTGTGAATTTCCTGGCATTTGGATGGCCCTGAGACAGAAACCCCCACAGGAGCAAAGGGGGGGTGCAATCAGGACCTCTGTTCAGGTAAGGAATGTATTCTTCCCTCCTTCCTCCCTTTCCCAAACAATCTTATGGACCTCGCAAGCCAGGTGCGTCCACAGGATGCCACTGCCACAGTGTCTCCAAGAAGAAACCGCGTGAGAAGACAAAATCATTGTTGGTCGTCACTCCCAGAGGGGCAGAGTTACAAACTCTCAGGCCCTTTACCTGTCACTCAATAAAAGCGTGGTTTGTTTGTTTGTTTGTTTGTTTTCTCCTGAGGCAAATATGTACTTAAAAGCTGCAAGCTAAAAACAAACAAAAAATAGTGATTCTTCACTTGGGCCTGCAGATGCCCAGTGGGTAACTAAAAGCAGGATAATGATAATTAACTTCAGAAGGTCTTAAAAGATAATTTTAAAAAGGTAAATAAATCTGATGCTGGAAAAATAAAATGGGGTAGAGGGAGGGGGGAAAAGAAGGGAATTGAAATGTGTTAGGCGCAGGTAGCAATCCCCTACAGTGAGTGTAATCATTAGGTACTGAAAACGTGTACTAATAAATGTCAAAATAAATAAATAAATGCAGGATTAAGCTCGGCATCTCTGCCTTCATTCTGTATCTATCTCCTTTATTACCTTAAATCTTTGAGTCGTACTCCTGTTTGGCTCTGCATGTAGACAACTTAATCATTTAAGAGGTACCTGTCCAAAAACTGGTAATACAAGGTTTATTAACCCTAAATGTATCTAATCTATTTCACCACGCGTCAAGTCTAAGACACTAAGATAAGAGATTTACAGGAACATTCTACTACCAACTTTTCCCCCTGGAATGGGTGCCTAGAAGTGGCAAGTCATTGCCCCAAATTCACACTGGATTCCAGCAAAAGTTCTCTAAAACCCAGACAACCCCCAAATAGGAGCAGTCATCTCATAGGAACTGAGTTGCCCCTGCAAGCCATAAGGACCGCTCTATCAGCCTTACGATAACTGGCTCTTCCCTTTGTTAACAGGCCAGCCCAATCTTCTCCATCCGAGCTGTGCCCCTTTCAGCTTCTCCTCTCTTCAAGCTAAAGTCCTTTCCCCATTTTCTTTTATTTTCCAGTTAAAGCTTCGCCTTGCAAATCCTTGCTGTCAGTGTTAGTTTTAATTTTCATTATCACTGAAACAAGATCCTACACTAGCCAGTGACTGTCCTAGTTCTGGGGGTGATGAATCACAACCTGCTGTAACCTTTGTAATGAGCTTCATGTTCCCAATTGCCTTAACCATATGATAGGAAAGAAAAATAGAAAATCCTAACCATCTCAGCTGAGTTTTGTTTTTAGATCTTTCTGCTTACATTGCCTTTGGTCTTAACTGAGTCAAGACACTGAAGTATTTTTATCTAACTAACCAAAGGCCTTTTACTATTCTAAACCTTCTCTTACTTCCTTTGTTAATAGAAGGGAACAACAATTAACATTCACTTAATATCCACAACATATTTTGCATTTTATTGAATCAGTGGCATGCATTATCCCATTTAAGGTCTAGCTGTTCCTTTAGGCAGGCAGTAATCATTAAAAACATAAAGCAGCTTCGGCTTCAGGAACTTAAAATTACTTAAATCAGAAGTATGCCTGGCATAGTGTGGAATGTGTGATTTGTTGCCTATAATTTCATTCTCCAAGTCTATCTCCTAACCATACGCATTATTTTTTTAATAGAAAATTGAGTGTGTGCACAAAAGTAAATAAATAAATCATGTAAATCCATTGTATTAGACAGGGAAGAGTAGTTTGTACTGCAATAACTTATGCCTACACCTCCGTAGCTTAGCACGTAATACACAGTTACCACTTACACCAAGACCACCTCAGGCCAGAGAGATCCGAGTCACAGCCTCTCCTGAGTGTGCGGGCTGTGAGGAGGAGACCAGAGGTCACACAGCACCTTGCACTGTCTCTGCTTAGAATGATGCACGTCAATTCCTTTTGCATCTAATTGATCAAACTGATGGTACAGGTGCCTCCCATAGCAAGATGCCTGGGAAATTCTGAAATCTGGAAAAGGAAAAGTTTTAAATTTTATGTTAAACACCCCCTTGCTCATTTTATAAATTCTGATATGTATTGATATTCCCTTAAAAGCATATAGATTTTCTGTTCTTGAATTTTATATAAGCAGAATCATAATACATGTATTTTTGCACAATGATTTTTGACTCAATATTATGTTTCTGAGATTTATTCACAGTGCAATATGTAACTCTAATTCACTTATTTTTTTCTCCAATTCTGTGCACTTTTTAATGTGAATTCTTTGATAAAGTTTGTTGTTACAGAAAGGAAAATATAATTTAAAAGACATAGAAACCTATCACACTCTAACAATGTGTAATATATGTTCATAAAATCTATCTATCTGGTTAAGAGATATATTTCCAATAAAAATGTACTTTTTTCTTTAATAAGTACCAGTATGATGTGTGTGTGTGTGTGTGTGTGTGTGTGTGTGTGTGTGTATATAGACTTGGTCATTTATAAACTGAAAATAAATGCAATAATTATTCAAACCACAAGATTTTTTAATCTTAAAGTTTTGTGATAAGAAATAAAAATTAGACTTCATCTAATATGAACATGTGTTGTTATAATACAGTACTCAACAAAAGAGTTTCAAGCATAAAATCATCTACTTTTTAGATAACACTTTTTGAGGAGAATAAAATAGACATGCTATAAATTTAAAGAAAATAGGGAATGATAAATCTATAAAGCATTTGTTTTTTAATGGATTTTGGAGGTATCAAATCACCATGGTAAAGATTTGTGCTTTATTTCTAAATGCCAATATTTATCATGCAAGAAATATAACTTCCCCAATTATGTAAACTCACGGTGAGAAATTTCAGGTGACCACTTATAATTATACGGGTTGACACAGTTTTTAAATTTTTGTCTGCCTCTAGTTTATGAAGGAGGCTGGTTGAAGGTAGAATGGCTTTGGGATACTTATCAAAATTAGAGATTCCTGGGCTCCCATTCAGACCTTTGTAATTCACTTATTTTGACTGATGCCTAGTATTGCATCGTGTGACTATACTTATGTCTCATTATCTTTTCTATTGTTTATGTGCATATACATATAAGTTGTTTCCATTTGTTTGCTAACCTCAATGATACTGCTATGAACATTTCATGTGTATCTTCTTGTGCACTTTCTCAGGAGAATTTTAGGCTATATACTGATAAAATGAACTGCTAAGCTATAAAGTATTCCTATATTCAGTTTCACTAGAAAATGAATATTTTACAAGTAGAATTTGACAGTAAACAGTACTGGTGAGAATATGTAGCCATGGAGATTCTCATCTACTTCCAGTGGGAACATATATTGATAAAACCACGTTGGAAAACTGTATAAGTGAGTCTCAAAGTTAGAAACAACATTTAGAGTAACAGGATAGTAAATAAGTCATTCCACAAGTCTTTGGATAGTGATAATGGTAGAAGCATTAAGATATTAAGGCAAATCGACAACCAAAGCAAAGGGCTCTCCAGTGAGCACAGACACATCCATAGTGAAAATTCTACTCGTGATGGAAGAAGTCATTACAATTATCCTGCTCCCAAGTATGTAGCTGGTTCCCTGTAGAATGTGGCTGTATTAGAAGCTCAACGTATGTCTCTGGCAGGCAGAAACATAAAGCAAACATGGTCTGGTTAGTGTCATTCAGGGGAAACCTATGTTGTTCAGCCATCTGTATCCTTCATTCCTGCTGCCCTGGCCACTTCAACTCTCGACTTGGATGAGGAAAGGCATCAACTAAATCCACAAAGCTATTCTGTCATCCTAATTACTGAAAGAATCCCCTACTAATAACTCACATAAATGAAAGAACTCCTTAGAGCCATTTTGAGTGATCTATCCACATATATCTTTTCCTTAATTCCTATCACTAATTCCCGCATATTGTTATTCTTAGTTACACAGCCATTCAGCCCCTCAAGATCAGCTTAATTCTGATCTCACATAAACCACTCCTAGGGGCTAATGAGGTACTTCAGAACTTGACAGTCATTCCAGTGTGAAAAGTTAGAGGGCGATGCAGGAAACTAGAAACTGCTTCTCTGAAAGGAATGCTTGATGCGTGATGTTACCACGTCTCCACACAAATATTGAAAACCAAGCCAGCACCAAGAAACCCAAATTAATCAGAGCTAGGGAAAATAACCAAAAGCTAAGTGAAGAAAAAGACAAGATTCAGTATAGTAGGAAAATAGTTTATCATTTTTTATTTCCCTGTTCTACTCCCTCCCTGCATAGGGTTGGTCTTAGAGATAATAGTCCACATCTCCAGTATGGAAATTAGGTCGATGTGTCCAAATGGGGCAGAGCAGAATTTTTCTACAAATTATTATGTATATCTCTTCTAAAATACCTTGGGCTACCTGAAGGAATTACTCAAGGCACTCTTTGTTCAGCCTAGCTTGGAAACCGCACAAGGAAGTGCCATACAATATTGCAAAGTAAATAAAAGACCTGTGTCAGAATATTACAACTGGGGTCCAGAGTGCATCACCTAAAGTCTTGATGAAAAGCTAGGGAGGGATTTTTTCTAGGGAGGGGCTGCAGATTAGAATAATAAGTACCGTGTACATCTCCAGGATGCATACTTAGAAAAGGTTTGAGAGACATAAAGTTTTTACCACTCACCCACTGATTTCTAGGGTCAGAGAAAGTGGCCTGGCCCAGTGCTGAGAGAGGGCCAAGGCAGAAAGCCGAGCTGAAAAGTCAGGAAGAGGTGCTTTGTTTTCTATTATTGTTGCTTCATTTTAGAGTCCGACATTCAGGAAACTCTCTGGGAAACATTACTGGGACACAAAATGAAGGATCAAATGTTTCAGGGCTCACATACAGCAAACAACTCTGTGCGAAAAGAGTTTGGAAAAGTTATTAAGCATGTGAAAAATTTTAGTCTTAGATAATCAAAACCAGCAAGTGTGGGAAAGAAAGATAATCTGATTTTAAGAATTATCACATCATACACTTAAATGTACAGCTTTCATAAAAACTACAGGAATACAAAAAAAGAGTAAAAGATGCCTCCACTAAGGGGAAAAGAAATTAATTGACAGAAACCACCCATAAAGAAGCTCGGACATTGGACTTACTAGATAAAACTTTAAAATAACTGTGTTAAATAGATTCAGAAAGGTAAAGGGAGTCATATACAAAGAACTAAAAAAAGCAGGAGGATGATATATGAATGAAGTGAGATAGTTGGTGAAGAAATAGAAATTGCAAAAACAAACAGAATGGAAAGTCTAGAGTTGAAAAGAATACTAACTGAAATTAAAAGTTTATTAGAGACTGAAATTTGCCCTAGGGCTGGGGATTTAGCTCAGCGACACAGCACCTGCCTGGCAAGCGTGAGGTCGTGAGTTCGATTCCTGGTACTGGAAAAAACAAAAACAAAAACAAAAATAAATTTGCCTTGAAATTTCTTCTGCCAGATTAATTAGTCTGCCTCTCTTAATCTTAGGCAAAACTTCTGTATGTGAGCAAAATGCAAACAAACTTTCTGCAAGGCCATAACACACATTGTCTGGAATCCAACAGCCTGTGCAGTCCTTCCCAGCACAATTCTCCCAGGCTTACTCTTTACCAGCATCATTTCTGTCAGCATTCTGGTCTTCTGAGTTCTGGCCAGAATCTCCCATCAAGTACAGCCCAAGTTATGCCAGGCCTACTTTTTCAACCAGTATCTCTGAACCTTTCTGAACTCTCCCCACACACCAGTCCCAAACGCTCCTGAACCACATGGCCGGGTATAGTCTCAGCAACAAACCCATTTCTCTGGTACCAAATTCTGTCTTAGTTACTTTTCTCTCCTTGCTGAGACAAAATACCTGACACCCAAAGTTAAAAGAGGAAAGATTTATTTAGCTCACAGTTTGTAGAGGTTTCAGTCTGTAACTGGCTGGTTTTAAAACAGGGTGACTTGGCAGAGGGGCATCACAGAGGAGACAGCTCATGGTACCCACAAGCTGGCAAAAGCAACAAGGGATTTTAACAGCATCTTTCTACTGCTTTTATCTTATCAAGACTACTTAGGGTGGTAGCACTAGTGCACTTGATCTTAGCTTTGCATCATGAATCAATCCCAACGTCACATACTCTAGATCCACCACCTGTGAAAAAGCCCCATCTATGACTGCATGAGGCTTTGGGAGGACATCTAAACACAAGCCATAACATCATGGTTAATTTATATTTCAGTTGGTATTATAATTTTTTTTGAGACAGGGTCTCACTCTGTAGTGCAGGCTGGCCTTGAATTAGCTTGTGTAGCCCAGGCTGTCCTCAAACTCAGAGCGATCCTCCTGCCATAGTTTCCTCAGTGCTGCAACTACAGGTGTGCTCCACCATGCCCAGCTTGCTCAGGATTGTTCTAGGCAGCTGGAGGCTCTTCTCTGTGACAAGTTTGGTGTGTCCAGCGTCTGGTGGTTATCTGTTCACAGAGACAAGTTTTCAAGTCAGTCTACCTCAGCTTTTGGACACATAATGGAGCAAACTGCAACTTTACAAGATGGAGTCACTCAGGGTAAGGCACAGCCTGAAAAGTATCGCCCTGTCCAGCACAGAGCAGTGAAGAGCAGGGCACAGCCTGCTGTACACTATCCAGTGTAAAGAGGGAGTCAGGATCCAGAGGACTGAATAAATTATGCTGTTGGCTTTGAAGTTGAAGAAAGGGGCTGTGAACTAAGGAAGTCAGCAGCCTGGAGGAGCTGAAAAAGGAAGGGAAGGGAAAGAGATTCCCTCCGGAGCCTCCAGAGAAAACCTAGTCCTGCCAACATCTTGGTTTTGGCTCATTAAGGCACATTTGAGGCTTCTGACCTTCAGAATTGAAAGATAATAAATTTATGTTGTTTTAACTCATTATGTCACTGGTAATTTAGTAAGTCAGCAATAAGGAATTCCCAGTGCAAGGAACTACTGAGCTAGATCCGGAGAGGTGAGTGAATTCCAAAATGGAAAGGGCCTCTGGCTTTGTATACTTTACCCTCTAAGGTATAGGGCTTCCTATACTTCCTATGCTTTACTTGTTGTAGTGACTATGGAATTATCTGCTACAATTTTGATTTTTGCAGTGTTTAAATTTGTAGCCACATCTTTTATTTGAGAGAGTACTAGGAGCCAAGTTAAGTAGCCAAATTTGAGGGTCTCTTGATTTTTTTTTTTTGTATTAGCCCTTCCTTCCTGCCTTTCTACCAGGGATTAAATGCCCACCCTCAAGTGCCCCTTCCTCTTAAATTTCAATCTTTGGGAAGAGAATTTGGCATCTTCCATTCATCCCCCTAACTGTGTCCCTTACCCTCTCTGTCTCCCCAGAGGTGGAACTACTCTGTGGACTGTAGTAATGTGTTCTTTCTGTGGCTGGCTTTGGTTTGAGTTTGTCCAATAAGAATCCCCTGGAGGAGATGGGACAGAAGGACAGAGTACTTCATTTGCCCTCTTCTTGCAGTGGCACCATTACAAGCAGGTTGCATCCTTCCTCTAAGGCCATAGCTCACTTCAGACGCCATCACCCTCTCCTGACTATGTCTCACCTTTGTACATTGAAGGCTCATCCAACTTGTACTGATCAAACAAGACAGTGCACCATCCTTGTGTTTATTTTCCCTAAACCCTACCTACGTCTTTACAAATAGTCTTCTTCTCAAGTTCTCCCAAAAGTAAATAATTTGACTTCACCATTTCTTTTCTGCCAAGACTCTGACAGTGCACTGTTCCACTATTTTTTGAGCTCCTGACTTTCCTTTCCTCTCGAGCTTCTCAGTACCTAGGGCTTAGAACATAGATTCTAGCACATATTTATGATAGCAAGGATGGGTGGCTATATGCAAGCACTTTCCACTTCTTTGGAGACTGCAGAAATGATAATAAACTTTTGAGGCAATGCCTGTTACCAGGCATCTCTGGTGCCACAGTGCTCAGCACATGGAGCTTACCCAGTTTTGTGGTTTAGAGATAAAATGGCCCCAAAACCTCATGTTTGAAGTGTGGGATGGTATAGCTTGGCGTTGGGAGGTGGGGTTTGGTCAGAGGAGACAGATGACTGAAGCATAAGTTGCATGGGTTTCTTACATTGCCGACATCATGTTGGGCTCAGAGCTGCACTAACCATAGACCTCCTTGCAGCATGGCAGATAAAACAACGTGCCAAACCTTGGATAAGACGTAATTGCTCGCCCTTAACCTTGATCATGACTATACATATTGGTCCAGCTGAGGTCACTGATGATTCCCACCACCTCTTATTCAAAGAGGAAGGGTGGAAAGCAGGAAGAACAGGATCAGTTTCCTCTCCTGAAAACAACGGAAGCCTGTGGTGAGGCTCACCTTGTCCTCATTATGAGGGCATCAAGAGACACAGCGTCTTTCTGGAGATCACAACAGAAAAAGCAGCTCGGTGGTAGCAGCATGGCCCTGGCTTGTCACTGCTGTGGCAGGGACTGTGTCTCTGACATCCTTGGGAACAGCCATGTTGTCTCATGTGCGCAGCATGATTTTGCCTGCTCTTCAATGCACAGGCAAGTTTTTGCTGATGTGTTTTCTGCAAGATGCCACTGCCATGTGCCCAGTTCCTTCCTGACTTCCTCAATACCCCAACTTGTGGCTATCTGAGAGCCAGAGAGACAGAGTGATGAGGGAGACCTGCTCTCCCTGCTTTCTTGACTACCCAGCATTCATGGAGCCTGCTGGAGCTCCTCCCTGGCTCTCTGTGCATCAGAAGCCCTGCTCACTGCTCCCGGGAAGGTTTCACGGACAGAGTTGGGAGCCAGAGCCGGTGGGCCCTCTTTCTTCAGTGCCTTTCAGCTTGGTTACAGGCTCGTTTATTGGCTGCAGTGAAGCTCTGCTAATGCAAAAGGAATACATTCAGCACAGAGCGCCCTGGAGAGCGCCTGGGATAATAATGCCACTATTCATTATTTTAAAACAAACATAATTTGGAGTGCACATCTATGTGGAAGTGTGAAATTGGTTCCTCTTAAAGAGCAACTGGCAGAGGAAGAGCACGTGACCAGCCCAAGGGCAGGGGATTCCTCCTGGGGCCAGCCCTGCAGTCTCTTTCTCTGGCTCCAGGCTGGCCCTGCAGGCTCAGCTGCAGTCCCAGTGAATATGGAATTACAGCAGGAGCTGTCTCTTGTGCGTTTAGCACCTACGGGTGCTCTATATGCTGGAACCCATTCGCCTCCCATGGCTGCCCTGTACAGTGGATATTGTCGCCATTTTCTATAGGAAGAGACTGAGGGTTAGAGAAGCTGAGGCATTTCCCCAAGGTCACCTACTCATCTTGGCAGAGATGAATTCAGTGCAGACCACATTGACTTCAAAGCCCTGTGCCTCCTATACTACCTCACTGTAGGTGCAGCTATAGTGCTTGAGTTATCAGACCGGATACTTTGGGCATGACTGAGAGCCAAGCAAGGTAATGCACACACAAAGAAAGAACCTTTCCCATTGCTCAGGTCAAAGCTAGATCTCACTTACAAATCGGTCCAATGCAGGCATCAAAAAAAGTACACAACACTGATGGGTTGTTTGTGAATTCTACCTAAGTTCTCACATGTGTGAAGGGGGCATTTGAGTGGGATGAAAACTATGCCTTTTCAGGTTGATTGGATAAAATCTTATGGCAGCAGAAACATTATCTGATGATCCGCCCAGGCACTTATGGGTCTCAAAAGGGCCCACAGTGAGTGAGACCCAACCGAGAACCTCAGGACTGGAAAGGGTCTTGGAGGAGTGGGCAGCCTCAAGTCCTAGATGACTGGGAGACTTCAACCACAGAAGCTGCCAAAGAAGGATCTGTGCAGATTCTTTGCCTCCTGAAAGCCCTTCCCTCCAAGGGATTTGCGGCTTTCTGTCCTTGCTTGATGGAAGAGGGTACTGAGTTGAATTCAAAATACTGTTTGTGAAAAGATGTTCGGAGTTTGTGTGGCTGCTTGTAGATGTCCTGCCTGAACCCGATGTATTGAAGTGGTCCTGCTATGAGACCCAGCTCTGCATGCTGAATATTTGAAAGACTCATGGTGCTGAGTGAGAAAAGCAAGGTTTGAAATCAGACAGTGCTGCATCCAAATCTGTCTCCGTTGTGTGAGCCTCAGAAAACCCATCCAGTTCCTTGGGCCTTATGTTTCCTTATCTGTAGATTGGGAAAATCAAGGCACCATTACAGCTTCTTGTGTGTGTGTGTGGGGGCAATGTTGTGTGTCAAATGCATTAAATTCTAAATATGAACCAGCTGACAAAGTGCTGGGCCTAGGCACAGTGTCTTTCCCACTGTTTATTTCTTGACTGTTTTACAGAAAAACCCCACCATGAGAGGTGGTTCTTGGACTGTAGGTTACATCCAACACAGGGAGCTTGTGACAGCAGGTTGTGTACAGTTCTTTGGGTCATAGACCCTTTTGAGACTACAACCAAATCTGTGAACCCTTTCCCTGAAAAAGAATCACACTAAGTCATCAGTGCATACATGCAGTGAAGTTGGTACATGCTTTTTATAGGAATGCCCCCTGGAATTTCAGCCAAACCTCCAGGAGACTTTCCTGTCCTCAGGACCACCTGAGATTCAGCCCACAGGAAAACCTTCCCAGATCCTGCTCACACCCTGAGAGAAGAGGCCAAAGCCCTGTGGCTGCCCCGGGCCTCTCCTAATTGGCCTCCTTGAGCTCAAAGTTGAATACACCTTTGTTACCTATGCTTCCTGTGCCCCAGGGGCCTGATACTCCCCCACATTATATGAGGCTCACAGTTATGAAGAACAAAGGCTCTGGGGCAGCTGGGACGTGGCACTGACTTGCCAGATGTTCTGGCCTGGTCCTTTTCATGTAGCTTCCAAAGCCACTCAGATTGTGACTGGCTCTGCAGAGCCCCCCCAGCCCACCAAGGTGGCCGCACTCCTCTGTTTTCAGTTACCCTGTGCAGGTACAATCATCTGTCCTCAGGCACTTCATGTACACCAAAGCCAGAGACTCTCATCTTCTGAGATCAATTCCCCTTTATGTATGATCTGTCAGGAGACCAGAATAGACCACTTGGTTGCCAGCCAGCCCCATGCACGGGGAGCCTGGCAGCCCACGCAGCCGTGTCATCTGACTGCTGGGGACGGCCTCTTGCTCAAAGGGCCCTCCCCTGGGAAGAGGCAATTCCAATTTGTATTCCTGTCATCTGGCTCTTTTTGTTGCCCTGAGCCCAGAGGCTCTGTACCTGGGTCGCCCCTGAGGACACCTGGCAGATGTAACATAATAACACCCATCCTTTGTTGAGCCCCTACTTGGTGCCAGCACGCATCACCTTTGTCCTCTTTCTGCACTACCTTCTTTGTGTGTCCTTGTCCCATACACACTGATTTGGATTATGAGCATTTTCATCTTCCCAGTGGCCACATGCCATGCCCTCCACCTTCCAAGTGATCCTCCTTTCTCTCTCTGTGCCCTTTTCCACCTCATTGCCCTGCTATATTTTTTCTGTAGATCTTACCATTCTCTGAAGTTCTATTACTTATTTATGTCTTTATGTGTTCATGATCTATCTCTCTTGCTAAAGGGTGAGCTCATGAGTGCAGGCCCTGTCTCCCTTGTTCACATTCTATCCCCAGGGCAAGTGGAATGGACACAAAATCAGTTCTGTTGAAACAAATGCTTGTTGCAAATGCAGCAGTGTATTGTACAGTTTCAAAACTTCCCCTTGTGCCTTGCATTTACAGGAATTTTATTCATTCTAGAGAGAAAGATTTAGAAAGCTTTGCAGAGTAAAGTACTGTGGTTAGCTCCATCTCTGGGATGAGTGGTGCCACAAGAATGGACCACACATCACACACGCTGTGAAGCTTTGTGCAGTTACCTTGGCTGTGCCGTGCATGATCATTTACATCTTGCTGGCACCCCTTTCTCTTACCGCTTCTCAGACTCATCTTCACTCGTGGAGATTTCTAACTTTCCAGGCATGGGTCTCCGTGCCATGCTGTGCAATCCAAAGACCAACTGTTGCTAGGCAACTGTGATGGAGCCTAGTGCAGTGGTCACAGTCTTGGGCTGATACACCAGCGTGCGCCCTGTGGGCAGGCTTGGAGCAGGAACTCATCCTTCCCAGAGTGTATGAAGCTGTGGAAGTGTATGAAGCTGCGGGGCTCAAAGTCTTCTTGGAACCAGGTACCTGGAGAATCAAGGCCAATTCTGAGGTTAGAAGATCTGATGACTAAGAAGATCATGATGGTGACAGGTAAGATGTATGGAAACTAGCATTTGCTATGAACTCAGTACTAAGTGCCATGCATATAATGTACAATCACAACACTGGTGCGGGTCAAGGCATGACCTCTTTTTGCAGATAGGGAGGTTTGGAAGAGTTAAATATGTACGACTGAGGAGTGACTAACCATTGCATCCTGTGGCCTCCATTCTAGCTGAGGGATGCAGAGTAGAGTAGAAGGAATATGTCTGAGTAAGGAGAGGCTGGTGAAGAGATTCCCACTGCAGTTCAGGTGGAGTTGCTGAGAACAGGAGCTGGGCAGGAGCATATTGTAATTTTGCCCAATACGGCTCTTGACTTAAGGAGCAGAAGCAGGGATAAATGCTACAGTGAGAGACTGAAATGACTGTGCAGGAAAGGAGGATGGACAAATACCTCACATGTGCAGCAGGGAGTACGCAGGTGATTCTGGCCAGCAGAGAGGATGCCCTTTCCAGAAGGACAGCAATGAGAGAGCCAAAGCCTGAGTCTAGGAGGAGCCCGGCTGGGACACAGAAACAGAAAAACCGAGTATGATGATTGCAGGGCCAAGGAGACCCAGTTTCAGCTGGAAAGTGACTTGGAGAAACTACTGTCTCAGGTGCAATGAAAGATGCCAATTTGAGATGTCAGCTGTGAGATTCAGAGAAGTAATTTCCAAACATTTGGCTAGAGGTAGCTTGGAATGGTGTCCAAGCTATTACCAAGTTTGCCTTAAAGAGCTTTTCAGAATGAGATTACTGTCTTCATCCGCTCTCCACACCCTTCTCCACACGTGCCATTTCTAGTTCTTCTGAGGGACATGAACTCAAAAAAGAGGATTTAGTTTTGCTTGTTTCTTATTCAAGCATAGCAGTTCCCTCCTTAATTCATTATTCAGGCAAAACCTGTACAGAACCCAGGCAAAACTGATTCCAAAGTGTAGTTCAATGAGCTTTGTCCTGGAGTGTTCACACACGTGGCTATGATCCAGGGAATGCTACAATCCTCACTTTCATAAAGGGACTGTGGAAGAGATGGCAGTGTTCACCAGGATCTGGTTCATCTTGTTCTGAGTACTCAGTGGAAAATACTATCCAATTTTCATTCAGTTAGGTGGAGTCCAAAGACTATTTCTAATGAATGAAATAGGGATGAAAATAAAATATGTTACTTCTGGGCTGAGTTACTAACAGTTGGTGTACCTTCTCCATGGAGTCTTTTCCCTGCCTGGTGACCTTGGAGGTGACCTTTTCATTGGGGGTTCCTTAGTCATGGTATGGAGCAGCTCCCAACCCCTCACTGGATGTGACATGTGAACCATACCGATGTTCATCTTTAAAATTGTGGTAAACCCATAGGATTTCAGATTGTTGCTATCAATATGTGTGCTATTCATTTTCATGTTGTTTCTTTTTATTGAAGTATCTCCCTTTTTCTTTTCATCATAGCAAACAGCCACACTATTTTAAAATACCCAGCTGTCTTATCATATCACCTCGCAGGTGATTTTCATCACTCGTTTGCACAATTACTTGTTCTCTCTAGCCAAAGCATGCAGCCATTTCTTAAGGAATTCTGGAATCCAGAAAGAGTGAACGGATGCTAACTCCTAGATGACTGTTGATGGCACAGAGGGAGCAGCTGACCTGGCACCTTGTGGGCTTAAATAAACATGAAGAGTGATAAGAAGTCTGGGGACATGAATGGCCAAACAAAATCAGCATGGGTTCATCTTTGTTGTCCTCTGGGTCAGGCCCTTTGACCCTTTATACCTAATGAAGCCCCAATGCCAATATTTAAGGGAGGTGCTGTTAGCCACATTTCACAGCTGGGAAGAATGAACATACAGATGTCAGACAATTTTCTCAAGGTAAAGCAACTAGTAAGTAAATGTTCAAGGATTATAAATTCAAATACACTCAACATGCGTGCTAAAACTTTTGAGAAGAGAAATGAGAAGGTAGCAGAATAGTCACACACATCAACCTTAACGAATCTGAGAGTAATGATGGACTCAGGGGCTACCATCAGGTAATACCACTTCAGGTAATAGAGTAAATAATAATTTCTCCTAAAGGACTAGAAGCACATTTTCACCTTTTATTGCTTTTTTTCAACTTGACTTCTTCTCTCGATGTCTATCTCTCTCTTTCTTTCTCCCCCTACCTCTCTCTTCTCTTATTCAACAATTGTTGCCTGAGCCCCTTTCAGGTGAAATATAGTGAACAAGGGCTTGATGATGATGCAGACCTATTATGCCTAGTGTCTTCCTGTCTCAAGGAATGTATACAGCTTACATTTAAAGTTATATACCAGTAGAAAAACTACTTGGCAGATGGGAAATCTGGGTGCAAATTTAGAGGGATAATTGTAGAATTGCTGGGCAGGAGCATATTTTAAAGTGGAAAACTCAGACTGTATAATAAAAATACTATGTATGCACAGCAGAAAATATGATGTATTATTCAGGCCCCTTTCACTTGCAAATGAAAAGATATAAATGAAACTAGCTTAAGTTAAAAGAAAACTGTGAGGCATTTGTAGGTAGCTGGAAATCCAAATTACATATGTCATAAATGGCCAATTTCCTGCCTAAATCAAAGATTTCCATATCTTAGTATGTTCTCTAACTGGATAATGTCTGAGGGAGTTAAGGTAGGGGAAGTATATTGCTGATGAACAGTAAATTTTTGTGATATTTTAGGAAATTACTAATGACAATTGAAAATATCTCTATATTCTGACCTTTGGGAATTTCAACTACAGTGATACTTATAATACCTAAAGCAAAACACATAAAGATAAAACAACCTAAATGTAACCACAAAGGGGAAGGTTGATTGGGTTATAGAACATTCTTACTATCAAATTCTATTCTACTTTTAAAAGAAACAGTGAGAGGCCTGTGTGTGTGTGAGAGAGAGAGAGAGACAGACAGACAGACAGACACACACACACACACACAGATAGACAGACAGACAGACAGATAGAGACACACAGACACAGAGACACAGAGACATAGGGACAAAGACAGAAAGCTGGGACGACCTTGAAGGGTTACTGAGTGTAATAATCAAGGTGCAGAATCATATGAATAGTACCCTTATACTTGTATACAACAACAAATGGAGAGCAACATTTACACATGCATGTGTGTGTGCAATCCTCATCTGGTCACCTCACAGCGTGAGGATGGATCCATGCAGGTCCAAAAGCTAATGCTGGTCCACTCAGTCAGCCGAGGTTAGGAGATGTGGAGAAGCTGTAAAGCTAATATTTTTATAATGTGCCTTTGAATATTTAAAAAGTACTGTATATCATTTCTTTCAATTATGAAAACAAATTTTAAGTGAAAAAAAAGAAAAGATCAATAAGGAGGTAAAGGTCCGGCACACCAGTCCACATGAGGCATCTGTGGTCAGCAGAGGCCAGGATATGGAGTTGGTCAGTTTGGGGTTTTTATTCCAATATTAGAGAGATGATTCAAGAGCCATCTTGCAGACAGGGGAGTGACTAGGAGAAAGGCAAATTTTCCACCCTATTGAAAGGAAGAAGAAGTGAGAAAGTTGATGACGCCCTGCTTGTAGAGATTGAAAAGTTCCCAAGTTTGTGACTAGTGAAAAAAGTGAGGATCGGTTTTACCTTTCTTTCTAAGTCACCGTGACTTGCACTGTTGTCCATTTCTTGGAGGACAGTTTATTCACACTCTTCACTTTCAGCCGGTCCCTGGCTCACCTTCTGCAGCTGCAGCAAGTTGAGTTACAATGTGCATCATTTTAACAAACCACGAGACACTGGTTGAAGTGAGAGGAACTGGGGACATTTTTTCAAAGTGCAAATTAGCTGGAGGACATGAGTTCGAGGTGATTGTATTGGTGCCAAAGGAAGAGTTTGCTTTCTCAGATGTTATGGGGCAGCATAATAAAGGTTGCCTCACAGGTTTCTGGTTCACAGCAGCGTTTGATTTCAAACAATGTCTGCCTTATAAACAGCTGGGTCATTAACCTTAAAAATGTCAACTTGTTCACACTAAAGTGAAGAGAGTTACAAGCCATGGGACTCTGCAGGGTTAGAGGGTATAACGGAGGTACACAAAATGCTCTGGCCTCCTGTTTTCATCCCTACAGGAGCAAGGTGTGCAGTAATTAGGGGCTTATTAGTGTTCTTGGGTGTCCATAGGCACAGAAGCTGGGTGGCTTAAGCAACAAAATGTTATCTTTTGCAGGTCTGGAGGCTAGAAGCCTGAGACAAGACTGTTGGTATATGGGTTTCTCCTGAGGCCTCTTGTGTCAACTTGTAGCTGGTATCTTCTCCTTCCTTCATGCTGTGTTCTTCCTTTGTGTGCCTATGTGGATGCTTCTTATAAATATAGCAGTCACATTGGCTTAGGGCCAGTCTCTACATAGTGTGATAAAAATATGGTGAATATTTTCATTTAAAAATTATTACAATAAAAGACACATTGCCATTAGTCCCTCTCAACATATCCCCCTTGCTTTTACCACACTGATCCCATCATTCTTGCCACTTTCTGAAGCAGTTCTGGAAGTTCCCTTTTGTGGGTGTCTGTCTCCATGTCCTGAATGGATTTAAAACATTTACTGCTCATGGTCATTTTGACTTTGGGGAGGAGCCAGAAGTTGCATGGTGCCAGACCTGGTGAGTGAGGTGAATGAGGACATGCCGTCATATGTTTACAGCCTGCCTTTCTGTTGGATAGCACTTGGCAGAGGCATTCATGGTATTTTTGACCATACCTTATAAAGACAGGAAAGGAGACTTCAGAACTGCTTCAGAAAGTGGCAAGAATGGTGGGATAAGGGTGTGTGAAGCAAGAGGGTATTTTGTGGGCATTTATGGCAATGAATTTTTTACTGCAATAATCTTTTTATTTTTATTTATACATTTACCATATTTCTGATTGTAACTCATATGAGCTTGTTTTACTCTAACTACATCTTTAAATTCTCTGTCTTCAAGTACAGTCACACTGGGTTACTGGGAGTTCTAACTTCAGCATATGAATTTTGCAGAGACACAATTCATTCTCATGATATTGATATTTTCCTGAATATTTGCCTCTCAAATATAACCAACTGCCTGTAAGAAATGCACGTGTTTATGTGTACGTTTACATGTCTATATGTGTGACCTTGTATATGTGTGACTCTGTGTGTTCTATGCATAAGTGATTATATGTGTGTACATGTGTATACCTAGGTATGCATATGAGTGAATATGAAATGAATAGATTTCTTCCTGATAATGCTTTCCCTTCATTTTAACCATGACACATGAGCAGATCCCTGAGCTGTGCATCTTTGAGGACCCTGACGATTATGTCCCATGGAAGGGCAGACTACCTCCAAGGACAAGCACATACAGCGGTTCTGTCATTGCCCTCTGAGTTGGTCAGAAGCACTTACTTCTCAAACAAGGCTAACGTTTTAGGTTAAGTTTAGAAAGAGCTCACTCTGTGTCTGCTCACCATCACATCCTCTGCAGGGCCTAGCACACTGACTTTGACTACTTCTAATCCTATAGCCCTGTAGATATATGTGAATATTTGATGCTGATTATTATATACAACTTCTGGAGTTCCAGGTATGTTAAGTGTTCCACAGATGTTAATTCATTTAATGCTCATAGCAACCACATGAGACAAGGATCCTTGTTTTGTCCATTCTTCAGATGAGAAAACCAAAACATCAGGAGACAGAGGAACCTACCTGAGGTCAAACACCTGTTCATCAGCAGACCCTGATTCTGAAACGAAGTTGTCCAGAGCATACTTGTTCTTCACACAGCTTTGTGAGGGAGGGTCTGCAATCACTGTCTCTCAGATGAGGAAAAGGTTTCAAAACTACTTAGACCCAGGGTATCTCCCTCCAAAGCCATTCTTTCCAAGGTGGAAGTCTGTTTACTAGGATCTTTCCTACTCCTCCCTCCTGTGGCATTCCTCATCAGCACCCAACATCAGACACACTCGCTTCTTTAGGTCGGTACTGTAGAGTGTTGAGAGCTGGCAGGGCCATTTGGTGGGTGGAAAAGAGGCCCTGTCTGGACAGTCAAGGGAAGCCTGCTTCCAGCCTCAGCCTACCTACTTTCCAGCTCTCCGGCCTTGCCAGGTTACCTAACTTCTCTGAGCATCAATTTTTCTCATTCTAAAAGTGAAGGTTATAATAAATTATAAAAGTCAGGACTTAAATGTTGAATGAACTTGAATTAGCCCCTTACTCTAGTAATGTGGGGTAGGACCATAAAGTAATTGTGATGTGACCTCAGCTTTTCCCATCAAGGGATGACATCTACTTTCCCACCACTGAGATCCAGGCAGGCCTGGTGGCTTGTTTTGACCAAAAGAAAATATCATAAGTGACAGTGTATAAGTTTCAAGCTCCAAGAGCCCTGACATGCTCCACTTTTCCTCTTGAACTCTTATTGCTTTCTTAAGAACAGGTCTGGACCAACCTGTTGGGAAAGGAAAACTCACACAAAGCAGGGTAATTCAAACTGAGCTTCCTGCAGATCATCAAGCCCCAGCTGACTGCCAGCTGACTACAGAGGCATGTGCAGGCCAAGCTGGGACCAGCCAACAACCCAGCCATTCCGTGGACTTGAAAGAAATGATGTATGGTTGTTACTTAAATTACAGATTTTGGTGTGGTTTGTTATGGAGCCATAGCTAACTGATACAGACATACTAACTGTACCTGTACTATTCAGAAAGAGTTCAAAATATGCTCAGTTCACCCAGACTGGTACCATATTCCTGGTCTTCCATGTGTTCTTGTATGCTTCCTCATCTTCTCTCCAGGTGTTCATGAAAAAAAGTGCAGGAAGGGCACTGCTACTGATTCCAACAACACATGAGAGCCCTAAGCATTTGTTTCCATGGGTACCAATAGCTTGTCTTTGCACATGCTTCTCACTGTACTTAGGAAACGTGGCTGATAAAAACAAAATCTTTCAATGATTTCTTTAGAGTTTGATTTTAGCAAAGAGCCTGACACTCCTTTTGGCAAGAAGGACATAATTCAAGTGACATAAAGTGTTGAACATCGGATTGACTTCCTCCCAAACTGGCCAACCCAGCAGGGCCTGAGGCCCACACCATGGCTCTTGTCTTCTGCTTCTTGGCTGCAACCAAAGCACTGGGATACTCATCTGGATGGTCCAGGCACACCCTGAGTTCCTGTGTGTGTGTGTGTGTGTGTGTGTGTGTGTGTGTGTGTGTGTGAGTGTGTGTCCTCTCAGCTGTGGGATTCAAGATGTCTGTCCTTTAGGGAATCTTTAGCATTGTGACAGATGTCTCTTACCCCAGTTGGAAAACAGGTTGAGACACTGAGACTCTCTCCTGGTTCCTTGTGCTGGGGAGGAATCAGGAGCTGGTTTCCTGAGAACCCTCATCCTCTGTTTCCAAGGCAGGAAGAGGTGCTCTGCTTCCTACCATGCTCTTGAGGACTGGGGAACAGTAGCCTCTAATTCCTGCTTGGTACTGGGAACTGGGCAGTCTTAGAGAAGTGGCGTTTGAGATGAGTTGAGAAGGATGTGGGAATTTGACAGCTGGAAAGCTCAGGTACTCCAGGAAGAAGGAAGATCCTGTGGGGAGGGGCTGGCCCAGGCAGTGTGGCCCTCAGATTTTGGGGGACCTGGAGGAGCTGAGCAGGTAGGCAGGGGATGGAGTTAGGGAGAGAACTGGGAGGGAGGTTAGGGACAGAGATGGTCCCTGAACTCCTCAGGATGGCCTTGTTTCCTACAGGATGCTGGGAGCAGAACTGCACTCAGGGAGAGAATTGTGCTTGTTAAAAAATAAGACAAGATACAATGGCACTTTTTGAATATGACTACAGGCCCTGTCGATGTCTGAGTGGGTTGGGATCTATGAGGAGAGTAACTGGGGAATGTGGGGTGGGAGGAAGAGATGCAGCACCGAGCAGAGTGGGGAGGGGAGGGTTTGGAGCCACAGGAAGCTGCTGAGGGGTGGCCACGCCTGGAGATCCAGGCCAGGTACAGGGAGCCCTGACGTTGCAGGCTGCTAGTAGAGGTGAAGTCGTCTGTGCGGCCTCAGGGTGCTCGTTCTGCAGCCCCATCTGCAGCACACCCAAAGCCTGCAGCCACAGTGTCTGCAAGACATCGAGGAACAGGCACTGAGTCTCTGCCATAGTAAGTAAAGCCCAGAGGGAGGGGAGACGTCCACGAAGGCAGAGGGCACAACTAGGTGACATAAAAACAGGCACCCTTGGAAAGTCACAGAAACATGGGGAAATCCTGACCTCGGAGCAGGAAAGCCATACACTTTGGACCAATGTTAGTCAAATATTAAAAAACAGACAACCACTGTCACTCTTGGCTATACATGTGAATATGTCATGTGGCATCATGATGTTTGTATGTATAGGTCCTTTTTAGAATACAGTGGACAGATATGCTATCTTTAGGGGGAAAAAAGGGTTGCTCATTCTGGGGGCTATGCTGGGTTTGGGAGTCTAAAGCGTATAATACATTTTCATGGTCGTTTTTCTTGCCTAAGGCCACTACTTAGCCTAACATTTTGAGATTTTCTACAGTCTCCTTTTCATCAAGACTGCAAACTAGATGGGAATGGCGTATGGGGCTGCAGAACTCGTGTCTTCACCCACTGTGCAGGGAGGTGTTGGAGTGTTCTAGAGATCTCAGTGCTCACAAACAGCTGAGCTTGTTTTATTCCGGTGTCACTGAAGAGCAAAGAAAAGAAACTCACCCGGAATATCCTGAACTAGGGGAGGCTCTTGGAAGTATGTAGATGTTTCCTGGAGGAACTTGAGGTGAGGTATTCCAGCCAGGTCTCTGAGAGAATGGGAAGTGGAGAACAAAGGACAGTTCCTGTCCACTGGGGACTGCATGGTCTCTGTTTCTTCTAGGTGCATCTCTTGTCTTCCTTTACAAACAGCTTCCTCTACCCCAGCACGTCCAGGATGCTTCAGCTCTGCGCTGGCCGACTCTCCACTAGAGAGTGCCACAGAGGCCGCAAGGCCCCCAGGGAACTTTAGTCTAGATTCCTGGAAGCATGACTCTCACCGTTTTGTCACTGTTGGCTGCAGGGAGGGGAGTCTCCCTCAACACCAGTCATCAGTATCTGGGAGCAGAGATGGGTCGGGCGGTACCAGTGTGGCTGCAGGACACCAACTGCTGCAGGTGGGTAGTTTTCAAAGGATGAGATGCAGGTTTAGAATGGATTCGTATGTACAGATTTCAAATGTACAGGTTTCAAACAAAAATAGTGATAGGAAAATATTCACCTGTCTGCTTGTGCAGCACTGCTAAGTTCCAGTTCTCTGTAGCAAGGAAAAGATGCTGGCTTCTCAAGCATTGCATCTGTTTGGCCTCATGCCAGATGCTTGTATCTTATCTCTCTTTCCTCTATCAGCCACTTTGGGCAGAAGACACAGCCTGCTCTGCGGTATGATTAGTAACTCACTTCAGTTCACCCTGATGCTGTCTGCTTTCTTTAAGGATAGGAGGGATCGACAGCCCACTCTGCTGTCAGAGCACCCTCTTTAGTACCCCGGGGCCTCCAAAGCCCTTGTCTCTGGGGCGTGTGCTAGATGACCTGGAGAGGCCCTGCTAAAGTGGCCAACCACATCTGGCTGTTAACTTTGCTGCTGCAGGATCCCTAAGAGGGCTATAGAGCCATACAAAATCATCCTGGGAAGAGACTGCTATTCACAGAAAAGGCCTTTAGGAAAATAAATGGACCCAGTAGAGGAGGTGGCTTGGACAGGACAGGTATGTAGGCAAATTTTGTTTGCATACAATAGCAGAGGCCTCTGCACAGAGACCCCTGTGCTGGGCTCACCTTTCACAGACTTGTGAATACACACTCTCACACATCCTTATATAACTTGTACCTGTGTATGCAGTCATCCCTCACGGTCCAAGCTTCCACATCCACAGATTGAACCAACTTCAGAGAAAAACTACTGTGAAAACAAAGATGTATCTGTACTGAGCATGTACAGCATTTTCTCTTGCCTTTATTACAGCACAACAGCCATTTACATGGCATTTACATTGGGAGTAATCTAGAGCTGATTTACAGTCCCCAGGAGGATGGATGCAGGTTACACACGAACACCATGTCATTTTATATGAGGGATTATGGTGTCTGTGGAGGGTCCCAGGACTCATCCCCTGAAGCACCAGAGCCGACTGTGTACATCATGTCCACATACACACGCATGCGGAACACTGATCTGCCTCCCATGTGTCAGACCAGGATTTAATCTCAGTTCTGCCTCTGGCTATCTGTGCAGTCCTCAGTAACCCATTCTGTCTCTCAGATGTTCCCTTTGTGCTTCAGCAAAATGAAAGTAATTATAGACTTTCAAAGGTGATGTAAAAATAAACAGGCAATATCTGTAAAAAATTAGTGCTTGCCATATATATTGAGTTATGGATACATTTAAACCACCTATAAATCATTATTAAATTACATGTACATAAACCCACATACACGTTCATTCATGTATTTGCATGCATACATGCGTTATGTGCCCATATTCATCTTTACATATACAAGCACATGGCAGCTGTAAATACTGACACACATAATAATTTTGTGGACCTCCATGGACAGCATTCAGATGCATATGCGCTCATGTACATATACTTGTTATATACTTATGCATACATGTCCATGCACATATATCACCCCACTCTCAGAGGCACCAAATGAGAGACATACACATATACATACATTCCTTTAGAGAGATGTCACATGCCTGTGTGTACATACATGTGAATGCATGTATATATATAAAACACATTTACATAATAATGCATCTTTCATAGCAAGATAAGTCAATATAATTCACTACATGGCTTTGAAAATAACTCTGATTCATAGACTGTATTGTCTATGGTATGGAAAAGTTGTTACTTCTTTTGGGGAAAAGCCCCAGGGTGTAGACATACACTGCGTCACTTTCACTAGCTTCTGGGTGGTGGGGGAGGCCATTTTAGGTGTGGAAGAGAAACATAGCTTCAGGTCTAGAATGATAAGCCGGGTCCCTCCCCAGCCTGGCATAAAAAGCACCTCTGGGCACTTGCGAGATGGGCTCTTCTCATGCAGAAGTTTCATTTTTAGCACTGGCTCCAGGGAGGCCAGGTCTGGTTAGCACAGGTGTTTCGCTTCCTTAAGTCACTTGTTCCCAGGCGAGCCCCAGGGAGCTGCAGTTTTTACTCCTGAGTGTGGGAGGGCAGTGGTAGCATGAAGAGGGCTTTGCTCAAGACCTCAGTGTCCTCCCAGCCTCTTCAGACAGCCGAGAGTCCTTGGGAATTTAAACTAGTGTCTCGTGGCTCTGAGGACATACCATGAGTTTGTGATCGGTGCCTAGTGCTGCCTGACACCCAGGCCATCTGCGCTCAGGCGCTGAGCTGTGGCCGTGGGTCTGAGCATGGTCTGTGGATTTGTGCAGCTGACTTTGGGACAATGGCCAACATTGAGGTCTGAAACTGCAAGCAGAGCCGGTGGGAGGCAAGCCTTCTCTGAGGAGCAGTTGTGCTCCATGAGGACAGCAGGCTGCCTCATTTCTATGGTCTCACTTCCAATTATAAATTATGAAGGAGTTGAAGAAGAAAGACTTTGATCCGTCAAATTTATGGATTCAATAACTGTTGCCATTTCAGACTGCAGGGGTCCCTGGGGATTCTTTTTCCATGTATGCTTTGGTAGTATGAGAGAGAGAGAGAGAGAGACAAATGTTAAATATTCTGTCGTATTTATGAAATGTCAGATGTGATTTCCAGAGTAATTACATGAATATTGAATAACCTTGCTGAAATTTACAACTGTGCAACTGAGTGTTTGGGAATGTTTCTTGCCAGCAGCCCCCTGTGGACAGGACAACAGCCTGGGCACAAAGGGCACACCCTACCTGGCCTGCTCTCACCAGTGCAGCTGGACAACTTGGCCTGGCTTCACAAACACTGATCATGCTAGAGGCCCCTGTCAGCCCCTGCAGACAGCTTCAGCATAACAAGGAGACGTGGCTGACATCATATATCCCATGACAATGAAAAAGACAGCTTTACTGTAACTTTCCCCAGACCAAGTGAAGTAGCATACGGCACAACAGAATCCAGACCAGTCTCTGGGGAGATGATTCACCTCACTGATCTGAAATTCTGGCATATTCTTTGTCCAAGTAGTGTGTTGTAGGCTCCAGCAGGAAACTATATAGCCTTAGCCTTTAACTGAAGCAATGTCATGTGTGCTTTCCCACCCAGAGACCTGGAGCAGTATTGAAACACAGGGTTGTGCTATAGCTGGTGCTTCCTTTTTCATGACATTTCAGTTAAATTAGTTTAGTGTTCCATGAAGCATCCTCAAGTCTTCTTTCTCTTTAACCACCAATCATCCTTCCTTCACAGATTTGGCTGCCTTCACCTCAAAAGTGAAGCTCACAGCCCTAGTTTGCTTTGCTCCAGAGTGACTTTTCTTTATGGTATTATAAATGTGGTTATAACTTTTCTTTATGACATCATAACTAGACTTTGCAGATGTGGCACCCACTCTTCCCCCATAAACCCTGAGCTCTCTGTGCTCAGAGCCCTCCCTGCTTCCTCGGTCCCTCATACTTTTCCTGAGCCTCAGTGCCTTGGTACATTCTGCTTCCTCCACTCCAAGGTGCTTCTTTCTCTTCTCCCTTAAAACTTCCCTCCCTAACCTTTAAAGTCCAGCTTGAGTCCCAAAGGCACCTGATCTTCTGGGAAAACATGACCACCAAATATCAACTCCAGGCCTATGAGGTATGGACAACAGAAGGACTCAGCTGCAAAGCAATGGCACCAGGAGTTTCTGGTGAAGGGAATGGAAAAGAGGGATGATCCTAAAGAGGGGATCAAGTGATGGATGGAAGAGGAACTGAGAGGCCCTAGAGGGAAAGGATGGGTTCAGCTGGCTCTGCTCAGTATGCAAGAAGCCATTAAGGAGTCTGGAAGGGAAGCTGATGCGGAAACAAGAATGAGTTGAATATGGGGAGGTCAAAGAAAGGTGTGGCACTGTCAGAGGACACCAGAGGTAGAAAAAGGCCTAGGCATGCAGCTACACCAGCTACGTCAATCACTTTTAGGCCACAAAACTTGAGATCCGCCTTTGCTTCTGTAGAGTTATCCCAGCCCCTACGTGGAATGGCCACCTCTTCTGCCACGCAATTACAGGGTTATTCAGCAGCCACACCCCTCTTTCCACTGCTTTCATGCTGAGAGGGCTCTTGATAGACGTAGGGAAGCTCTGCTAATCTCTGCACTGAAGAGTCTCTGGCACACACGCCTTTGATTAGGTCATGCCATAGCTTAGTAGTCCTTTATTTTTCCCTTATCATCCTTTATTTTCCTATCCATTTAAAGCTGCCACCTTGGGTCATTAAAGTCTCTTAACCTAAGAGTCTTTGCTTCTTCATCTCCTCTTAGTTTGAGGCACAGCTACGGATTCTTTCTCTTATCTACTGGTGCTCAATCTGGAGAGTTACTCTTCTTGAGACCCACAAACCAGACAGACTTTGTTTAACTGAACAAAAGTCTGATTTATTTTGGTTACATGTTGCATTTCAAAAATGCCCAAAGCCCTCAAGTTAGCAAATTATATCAAGGGTAGGCCTGAGTATCAACATCTTGCCAAAGAGTGGGCTGAAGTTTATGCCTCAGGTCCTTCTCTCACTTCTCTGGAGTACATCCCAGCAATGCATAGTGGGAGGTGGGCATTACAATAGAAGAAACTGCTGGGCATAATGGCACGTGCCTGTAATCCTAGCACTTGGGAGGCAGAGGCAAGAGGACTGCTTTGAGCTCTAAACCAACCTGCGCTACATAGTGAGTTCAAGGCCAGCCTGTACTACATAGTAAGAACTTGTCTCAAAAAAAAAAAGAAAGAAATAAAAGAAAATAGAAGAACCTGAATGAGGAAGTTGTATAGCATGGAAGAAGATCTACATCTATATATCTGATATCTGTATCTCTGTATCTATCTGTCCACACCACTTATATTAGCACACACATAAAAAATATATATGTATATTTGCTCATTATTTCAATAGCTACATCTCATGATGCGATTGTGTCTTAAGGGTTTTATTCTATATACACATATATGTATGTATGTGTATGTATATTTGACCATAGACTCTCCATGCCTAGCAGGTGAACATGTGATTTTTTACACCTTTACATTCTTAATGCTAGGTACAGAACCTGGCATCCAGGTAACCCAATATATTTTTTCTTTTGACTTGACAAACGTTCTTGGTTTTCATCAATCTAAATTATGCTTGATCTTGCTAAATTGCACATGCACAGAAAATTCCTAAGAAAATTACAGTACCATTTCTTCTCTCTGAACTTTGAGGATATAACAAAATCTTTACCAGTTTAAATCAACCTCGGAAAAGTGAAGACATTATTGATTCTTTTAATGGGTTTTCCACTTGGATGTTTGCCATTTAATTTTAAAGGTATTCTGTGTTTATGGGATTTTGTTATATAATACAGACCCTTATGAATATGTATATTCATATACAAAATATATAAAATTAGGTTCAGACACAAGATCATGGCTCAGCGTGCACACTGGTTCCTGGGTCCATTTGAGGACAGTAGCACACAGGGGAGTCTTTCTTCTTCACCAGCTGGAAGATGTCTATGGGTGGAGACTTCTCACTCCTGCATTGTAGAGTAGAAAGTACATGACTAACACCATTGCATAAGCCTGGGACAGGCTTGGTCCTCCCTCTCTCACCTATCCTGCAGTGACAACATATGTAACCCAGGGGGAGGAGGCAGACAGTGGGCTGGAAGCTACAGGGAGTGAAATGCATTCCAGGGCATCTGACCGAAGTGCTGCCCCTCCTTCCCTGGTTCTTCCTATTTTCTCTTCTCCTCCTGCGTTTTCCCTCTTTTCAGCCTTTTCTGCTGGTGAGTCTGCCTCCTCGTGCCCTGGAACACCCCCGTCTTCTGCCTCACAACAACAATTCTATCTTGCCCTTGGGGACTTTTGTGCCTTATCAATTCCAGTCTCAGATTTTATGGTCTGCTCAGTTTTTGCAGGTACTGGGATACTGTAGACTGTGGTTTTAGTTTTGTCAGCTCTGAATGATCTCTGGACAGAGAAATTGGTGACAGTGGTAGGGATGGGAGCCTTCAAATACAGAATATGCCTTGAAAAACTCATTTTCATGTGACTTAATTGCATTCTGAAGATCACCAATCTAGTGCTTGCCCTAAACTTTTTGGGATGATAACACTGGCCTAAAGTGCCAAGAGCCTGAAGTAGAAAACATTTTTGCAACAGTAGAGAGAGAATTTACCATATTTAACCTGTTCGTATTCAATTACTGATAGAGAAAAGGGAATAACACTGGTTTCTAAGCTTAGATCCCTCCTAATATGCTTCCTCTAGAGCATCATATGAAATACTAAGCCCTTCTCATTGGAATCAGTCATTAACCTTAGGGTTATTTTTAGCTTTGATTGTGCATTTTAAGTAAAGCAACAGAGATACTGAAAGTCAAGATCCTTCTCCTATGTAGTAGTGGGCCCTATGCTGCTGTTTCTGTGGAGACTGAGCAAGATCCGGCTGTGGTGGGCATTGTGCAAAGTGGAAGGTCAGAAAAGGCTTCCTATCGGCACCTCAGGCTATTTTGCATGCTGTCTCTTATGCCTTGGACTATAGACTTCCTCAGCAAAAATGAATGAATGAATGAATGAATGAATTAATTAATTAATGGATGAATAACTGAGTGAATTGATTAAAGCCACATAAACTACTTGCCCAATCTCAGGGGAGATTTCAAAGAAAACTGTGGCAACCATGAAGAATTAAAAAACGGATTTCCTGACAAGAATATCATAAACAATATGATTAGGATAATGCAGTTCGATCCAGGAACAGTTTGTGAGAAATCTCACTTCCGGAAACTGACTTTCTCCAAGAAAATCTATGGGGAAAAACTGTGACCACAAGGTACCAATACCACAGAACCGCACTGCTCAGACTTTAACGTGCACATAGATCACCTTGGAGATCTTGTTAAAATGCAGATTCTGACTCTGTAGGATGAGAAGAGGTATCAGCTTTCTGCTGCTGCTGAAGCTGATGATTTCTGAGCACATGAGAAGTGAAGCTTCAAAGGCAGCTTGTGATAAGCCAGTGATTCTCAATAGATGGTGGGAGTTGGGAGGGCAGATTTACTCCCCCTTCCTGAGAGTGTCTTTCAGTATCAAGGGATCTCATGAGGTGTCATAACTAGAGGGATGTTAGGAGCATCCAGTGGATTGAGGCCAAGGATGATGCTAAACAACCTACAGTACAACCATTGCTGTACGGAATTATCTCGCTCACGATGTCAATAGCGGGAATTTGAGAAATTCTTCTTAAGGGAAAAGAGCACAGGTTCGCATCTTAGAAAATGACCTAATGCAGACCAGCAGAGTTCCTACATACACAGTACGTGTTCAATAATACTTAATGTCAATAGCATGATTTTAGCAGAACTACTTCCTTAGAGACTCATTGAAAAGCAGCTACCCTTATTAAGGACCTATTATTACAAGCCCAGATACATATTTGAACATTTCAGAGATATCTCAGATATTCGGGAAGAGCCAGGGGGACAGATAACACAGTCTCTTTGTAATATTAGGTCTATAATAGGCAGATATTGAGAGCAGCTGTGCTGACAAAGTAACAGTTAGAATGGACAGTTGATTTCAAGAGCTGAGTACTGTGTCTTCCATCATCCCACTGGCAACTGTGCTTTTCATTAGCAGAGTACCTGGCCTTGGCTTTCAAAGACATGGATGTATCTTATTGCTTGTGATTCTGTGGGCAAAAGAGCAAATTTAGCCCAGTAGGAAAGACACAATAGGGGTGATGGAGTGCAAAGAGGGTGAGGTTCACTGGCTCCCATGTGGAGCTTTGGGAATAACTGGGATCTACTCCTTTCGTATATCTCAGAATGGTTTTCATGTGTCTTCGTCTGCCATACCCACCCTGAGACTTCTTTGGCAAACACATAAATGCATAAATATGTATGCCTATATGCACATACACTTATGTTTATGCATACACACATACACACTGCTCCATCAATGTCTCAGCAGATGAGACTTTCTGCTGACTGCCTGTAAAAAGAAAAAGAGCCAGATGGCACAGCTGGAAAAAGATGTCTGTGTTTTTGAAGGTCTATAAAACTCTTTATCATCCCAGCAGGAATGGCCAAGAACCTGGCAGGGCACTGAGGTGCTCAAGAAGAATGCCGAACATCTGCTTGACATGTTAGTGAAGCTTACCAGAGCCATGTCCTGCCCTCTCTCCAGCCAAAGACGGCTGCATGGCAGTCCTGGGACTTGGATTTGGCAGTCCTGGTTCCTCCTCATCTTACCATGCTGTTCCCCGGCTTGTGTGCCCACAGAATTTCACAAAGACAAGTACTGTGAACGGTTGTTACTCTTGCCTGGGTGGAGACAATTAGCATACTCTGTGTGGTACAGTGGCAGAACAGGAAAGAGCAGGGATGTTAGATGGAATTCATCAGTGGGCTAATGGGATTCAAGATGTAGTTGTACTCACAGCCATAATTCATTATCACAAAAGGACACCAAATATAATCAGCAAAGTGAAGAAGCATAAGGATGGCCTGGAGCATGTAGGATCGGCCTCAAGAGTCTTCTCCCATGGGTTCCACGAAAGATGGGTTTAATTCTTTCAGCAACACATAGGAGACATTGGCACTGAGACAGATCACTTAGAGACTGAATACCCAGGGATTTTTTTTTAAAGGACTGATCACATAGGCTGTCTCTACTCAGAACGAACCCTAGTTCCAGACTACAGAAGAAAAGCATGTTTTCAGTATAAGCTACATCTTCTACATAATCAGCACAGGCACAATGAGCTTCTCTTATGAGGAAATGATGGCCACTCACTAAACCTTTGAAATCCAAATTCCTAGAGACCAGCCAAGAGCCCAACTTGCAAACAGGTCTTCTCAGAGTGTAATGGTTTAGACCCGTGGTGTCTCCAAAAGCTTCAGGTGTTTGGCAGGTGCTTGGATCATAGGATTCCTCCATTGATGGGTTTACAGTTGACTTGCTGTTAGGAGGCGGGCCTGATTAGAGAAGATTCACTGGGGGTGTGACTTGAAAGGGTTTATCTCTTCTCTGGCTACTTCCTTAGCTCTCGGCTCCCTGACTACCGTGATGCAAGCAGCTTTTTTCTGCCACGCTCTTCCAGCACTCCACTTTTCCCTTGGAGCCAGCCAACCATGCATAAACTGAGATCTCTGAGACTGTGAATCAAAACAAACCTCTTTTTAAATTTGTAGGTGTCAGTTATGTTGCCCTGGGAATGTGAAAGTGAAGGAGACACAAGTATAGCAATTTAGACAGGTGATGTTAGTTCTTTACTACAGAGTAGGGTGTGCTGTGCTCCCTGGACAGCTGGCAGCTCAGCGCGGGCCCAGAGCTCCAGGTTTCATGTGGCCCACATTCCCCTACAGAGGCAGAGACAGCTGGTTCTCAGCCTTGCTGGTTGAAGGTTTTGAAGACACTGTCCTATGGAAGAACACTGCTCCTCCCAGGGTTAGCAAGTTATTTCAAAACAAAGACAATCTCTTTTCAAAATCTTCCCTTTCTGTAACATCAGCTGCTTCATTTTTCTCTACTTTGAATCCAGAACACTCAGGTTTTATTTTTGTAAGTCAAAGAATCTTTTTGAAGGATAGCATGTAAGATTTCTTTCTTTCTTTCTTTCTTTCTTTCTTTCTTTCTTTCTTTCTTTCTTTCTTTCTTTCTTTCTTTCTCTCTCTCTCTCTCTCTCTCTCTTTTCATTTTGGCTTGAAAGTTTGCAGGAATCTTTATCTTTGAAATTGAAAGAACTTCCCCCTTGCCCTAGGACATGCCTTGGCATATTTTCTTATCATTTAACTCTGTAGAGCATGTGATGGTCCCTCTCCATTTCTCATCTCAGATCCCTTTAGTGATTTCTGTTCTAAAAAGTTTTCTTCTATTACATCTGTGATTATCTATGACTGTCCTTAGGAATACTAACCATTTGTGGGATGAATCTCCATATTCTGCCTTGTCATTCATTTTTTAAAATACTCTTTTATTTATTTTGGTATTCATTCATTCAGTGTACTACCAGGCACTGGAAACTCAAAAGTAACTAAGGTATACTGTTAGTCATTCAGGATCTCAATAATGAGAAAACATACACGAATCCTCATACTGAGTATGGCTTTAATATGCAGCTATCTACTGTCCTGGAGAATCTAAAGGATGGAGTGTTGAAGGGTGGTGTGTGGGATTTAGAGTGATGTGGGAACTCTCTACAGACTGTTTTTCTTAAACTTATCTTTCACATCCCTGAGTTCATTTTCTGCAGGGCCGTATTTTATATCTTTCAATGCTGTTTCTATTTGGTTGGCTTTGATATTTGCACTTTCACGTTTTGTGCATAAGCAGCAGGATTTCAGACTTTATGTGAAATGTTGTTTCATTCTTCCCTGAGTGTCTTAAGGGGTTGCCATTAAAGCTTATTCCTAGATAGCATGGATGAGTCCTAAAGAAGAAGTCAGTGGGCCAGGTCACATTTCTTTCTTTCTCCTACACCTTGGGGTTGATAATGCACTCACCACCCCACCAAGCAGATGCAGAAAGCAGAACAGGTGGAGAGTTTGGGTCTTTTTGTTTGCTTGTCCACATGTGAGATACTACCTGGGACCACAGGTGGGGCCTAAGACTCTGGAAGCTTCAAGGAGGAAGCTTTTAAGATGTCATCAATATCTGCTACACCAAGGGAGTCTGCTTGGATGGCAGCTGTATGAGAGGTGGCAACTTCTCTGACATCTGCTCAGTGACCTCAGATGGTCTTCTAGCCCCAGCCACTAGTACCTGTATCACTGCTACCAAGGAGATTCAGTACAGAGGTAACTTCCCAGTGCTGTGGGAACAGTGTGGCTGGGAGGAAAAAGTGCTTGGGCCTTCCATTCCTGGGAGTCCTTGCAATTGACTCTGCTGTGCTTTCGGTGTTAAAAACCTGCACAAATTAGATTTAATGGTAATGATGAACATTAGAGGAATCACTCCTCTATATTCATCTTATTTTGCTGTCTCTTTGGGATTCTTTTTACCAGTTTATCTTCAAGTAGAGGTAATGGAAATTAATTTTTGTCATAAAAACATAAAAACCTTGTTAATATAATTGGAGCCACCAGAGGGTCTATTCTAAATTGCAATCCATCCCAAACACTCTTTTCTAACAGTATCAGAGGGGGCTTTTAGTGAGAAATCTGGCGAGTGAAAGAGATGGACTGCCCTCTAGTGTGTACTTAGTACCCTTTAGGTACTGAGATCAAATCTTCATCTGGGTACTTTTATTTCACCTACAAAACAAACTATCCAGTTGTACGACACTATACTTATCTGATAGATGACAAAACCAAAGTTGGGTGACCTATGATCTATGTTTTAATGCAAGTTTAGAGTTTTCATTGCTTTCTGATGCACCATAACTATGAAAACATACTCACCTCTCCGAGGTCAATCTGCCCCTTGCCTGCACAGGTGATGGAATGTCCTTCTCAGAACTTCTTCACCAAGTTTTGGGTCAATGTCTTTCTTCACTAGGATTTGATGAGTCATTTAGGGATAGATAGTAGTGTTTGTTCCCAAACCAAAGTGCCTTAATTGGCTATTCCATCCTTATCCCTATACTGGGTTTTACAAGATGAGGCTGCATTTAGGATGTAGCTTTGTGCCATGTCATTTCTATACAAATTTCCAACTTTCATTAATTTCTGTCAATTACTTACCCAGGACTGATTTTTCCTAAATAGCTTTTTGATGCATTTTAGTTTTGAGATCTGCCTTTTCAAGATATTATTTGGCAGTTTCAGGGAAGAGGACATCTTTGCTGGGCCATCTCTGAAGATTGTACCTGCAGTCTTTCATCCTCACATACCTGGCCTGCGCCAAAGCAGCCAAAGGATCTTGTGGACAATGCTATTTTCGTAGCGCAGTGATGGTACACCAAACAAAGTCCTGATCTGCAATTTCATTTATTGCCATTTTGTTCTCTTTTTTTCATTTCTTGGTTATGAAAGTCTACCTGATCGAGGAGAGCAGAGATGAGATGATACTAGGAGGTCAAATGTTGTCAGATGGCTAGTTGACCCTTAATCACCTTGTTTTATTCACGCAGGTAACGGTTTGTGTTTGGGGTTCCCAGCCTGTAATAAATGTCATACCACAGCCATAATTCTACACCTTTTTAAATATTATGAATCCTTCATAGTTTCTGATGGGGCCGGGCATGTAGCTCAGTGGTGCAGCACCTGCCTGGCAAGCACAAGGTCCTGAGTGTGATTCCCAGTCCCACCCCCCAAAAGTTATAGCTCCTGCAGTCAGCAACAGACAATATCCTGTTTTTCAAGATTTCGTGGTTACAAGAACACTAATGTATGGGCCTCAAATTAAGAAACCATGGGCTGGACAAATTCAAATATCTGTTCTAGTTCTTAACTACTATGATTCCTATTTAATTTTAATAAACAGATGTAAGTAATCAGAATGTTAATCAGGAAGTTAAAAAATAAAAAGCTACTCTCTGTCCTCCATCCTCCTTATCTGATGCCACTCAAACTCCAAACATTTTGACTGGATTCTGATACTCAGTAGGCCAGCTTCCATACCTGAAATTTAAAATGTGGATTTAATAAGATAAGGCACACACCAGCCAAAGTGTCCGCAGGGAGAGGGTAAGGGGAGGCCAGGCTCACATCTGCATGGAGTAGCTCTGTGTGCAGTGCTGGTCTGTTCGCCCCCTCCACTCATGGCTGAGGGTCCTCATTAGGGGAGTAGGCGTCACAAAGCAAGACAGCCCTAATTAAGAAGCTGCTGACTTTTCCAAGCAGGCCTGGGTTGCTGCCATTTCAGATCTCATTCAACCATTTGTCTGGAGGGGGCACGTCTTCATGAAAGTTTTAATTCTCAGCCAAAACACGTCCTGATTAGACCATCTCTTCTGCTCCAGCTCCCCGTGTTGGTAAGAATCTTCCAATTACTTGGGGCCGTGCTGGAGGCCTGCGGAGGCTGAGTCAGGCAGGTGAAGGAGTCCTCAACAGGGGGCTGGACACCCAGGAGCCTGTTAATTGAGGAACCTGCATGGTTGCTTGCTCCAAGGAACCGGAGAGAGACTCCCCTCCAACCTAATTGATTCCTCAACAGCAACACGAAAATTGAAGCTGAAATGTCGATGGAACTCCAGTCATGAAAAGCTCCAGCACTCTCTCTGGGAAGAGAGGAGACACCTGCTAATGAGGAGAGTTTTAAAACCATCCTGAGCCTTCCTTGTCAGTGTTTAAAAAAAAAAAAGCCCAAGTGACAGTTTCCACAATTTCCAAAACTGGAGGGAAAGATGGAAACAGTTGAGGTTTTTTTAAAGATAGAATTTCTTGCTGAGACATATTGTCAAATTTTTCACTATATCCATTCCAAGGCAGGCATTTATTACCTTCCCAGTGACTATATATCTCCTGTAATGTTCTTACTGTGGTTTGCCTCTTAATTATCCGTAGAATTTGCATTAAAACCGAATTAGAGGGAGTCATCTTCTCCCTGGCTTCCCATGGTTGTTGCCATGGTGACAAGAGGTCCGGGTGGCTGACGGGGCTGTTACCCAGCTTCCATCCTGGAAGCATCTCAGGCGTCTGTAGCCCTTCTCTTGTGCTTTGCTGAGGACACTGAGCCAAAGCATCAAAGGATCCACTGACCCCTGTCGGATGTCTGTGGAACTACATTCCGCAGGTCGGAGTCCCTTTCTCTGCCTCGCCTTTTGGGAAGCACGCCTGGGTCGATTTCTCTGGAAGATGGGCCCTTGGCCACAGGTCCTCAAGTGGCATTGGGTCTAGTCCTTTCTAAACTCTGAGCCCAGGTGCCTCAGTGTCTGCAGAACATGAGTGATCACTTCTGGTGGAAAGCAGCTTCCCCTCTTCTGCTGTTGCAGGCCTAATCGGATGATTAAGGACAAGATCAGCAGGAGGTAACCACAGTGATGTGACCTGCAGCCTCCCAGCAATCAAAGTACTTGGAATCTTGGAATCTGGGCCCACTCTGCAGCCTGGGACAGAGCTGGTTTCACCCTCCGATGCTAAGCAGAAGAGAGAGGAAGCTGAGTTTGTACCAGGTGATTCTCCTTGATTCCTTTAACACTGAAAGCCTATAGTGCCAAGGTCATTTGTCCTCAGAGAGAAATGGATTAAGAACAAATAAAGGTGCTAATAACAACTCTAGAAAAATGAAGATTGCTTGGTCTTGCACAAGCCCCCAGGGAAGACACCCTGGTGTGGTGGGACTTGTGAAGCAGGGGTGACAGGATCCACAGAGTTCTGTGTGGTTCCTGCCTCTGGTAGGACTCCTCTGAACCAGCAGAGACGATGCTGACCCGGCCAAGGGCCAGCACTCACCCCCGCAGGCCCCCTTAAGCTTCTCTACCATCCATTTCATGGGCTCGGGCTATGACTGCAGTGTGGCTTCCTCATGTGCCATCTCATAGCAGAAGAAGCAATTCCCATGGCTGTTAAGGAACTCCTAAATCACATCACAGTCTTAAGTGGCCCAAATGTGGAATTCTAACTAGTTTTGCTTGATTTTCTTGACAGTCAGCTTTCCAATGCAACCACATCCCCCAGAAGGCAAAAGTAGGAAGATGTCAGTCATTGTGTCTCAATATTGATTACAGTCCCTCAAAAACATCTCCTCTGTTGGATAATAGCACTTCATCTAGTTTGGCCTGAAGATTAGCTATGGTTGAGCATATAATTAGGTTGCTTTTTACTGTACAGGTTTGCTCTCTCCTCGCACTGGATGGGTATAGTGCACTTACTTCAAGTATCTCTTTGTGAATTCATCTGTGACTCATTCTGAATGTCTGCAGCACATAGGGGCACTGCATGTCCCTCCAGTCTAATTCTCCAGTGGGCTTCTGGATGAACCCAGGGAAGGATTTGAACTCCTTACACATGGGATGCCTATTTTTATTGAGCTCAATGTGGAGCACACCATGACATGCACCTGTTTTCTCAGGCCCACTAGGGCAATTGTACTGAAGAAACTAATTTCATGACTGGGTAGTAGAAAAAGACCAGCTTAGCAAGGACCACTTTACCAGTGGCTATGGAGGGCAAAGTTTGGGGACCCCCAGGGCCCAGTGGGAATGGAGATAGTGAGTCCTACCACTGCTCACTTATATCTGCAAATCTCAATTCTTCTCTCTGTATGTAACTATTTGAATATAAGGCTTTCCCTGGGGTTTCCTGCTCCCTGCAGTTTAGGCTTTAGTGTTCACGTGCCTGACCTTAATGGCTTCCATTTGGATTGCTGCTCTCTGGGGATTCACAACTATATCACTTTATTGAAGATTGGCTGTGAACAGGCTATAGCGTCTTACAGTTTGTTTAGTTGTAGCTCAGAGTCACTTAATGCTGTAGCCTCTGTGGGTGTATTGTTCGAGTCCCAGGACAGGGGTGAATTGATATGATGATTCATGTCTGCAAAACATGAATGAACAACTTCCCAGCTAGCAGTGGAGGCTGCCCATGGTCTTCCACAGATACAGCCAATTCCATGTTAGAGTTTGTCTCTTTTAATTGCCAACTCCTTAATCCAATTACCTTGTTAAGTTTTCCTCTTTCTATTGCAATTATGAGCAATCCAACTCAAAATATCTTTTAGGAAAAGATGGGAAGCAATTTTTTGTTAGTGTGACTGTAAGTGCCGGGGAAGGGGTGACTCTTACAATGGCCGTGCCCACTGACCCTACTGAGCTCGTTTGGGATACAAATGCCTCCTCACCTGTCAGCTCTGCTTCTCTGGCGTTGCTGCCTGTGAGGCCCGACCTCTGTCTGAAGTGGCAAGAAGGTGGCTGTAATTTCAAACTTAGAGAGCTTACAGAATGGCCTTTGGTATGCTTAACTTCACCCTCAGACTCATCAAACTATGGATCCAAAACACCTGAAAAAAAGTGCAGATTTAGCACATATAGATTTTTGTTCTTGTAATTATTTACTAAATTATACAGTATAACAATGATTTATGTGGCATTATATTATGTTAGGTGTAAGTATTCTACAGATGATTTAAAGCATAGTACGGCCTTGGTGTCTGTCATGGACTGATCTGAGGACCCTCCTCTTCTCCAGGATACCAGAATCTGTGGATTGGAAAATCTGTGGATACTTAAATCTGTTTAATAAAATGGAATCATATTTGCATATAATCTAGGTGCATCCTCCTGAATACTTGAAATCTTCTTTGAATTACTTATAATACCCAATGTAATATAAATACTATGTAATTAGTTGTTATACTCTATTGTTTGGAGGAATGAATAATAATAAATATAACTTGTATACATATTTATTGCAACACTTCTTTCAAATATATTTGATCTGCTCTTTGTTGAATCAGCAGAGGTGTAACCTACAGATGCTGAGGGGCACTGTCTATGGGAGAATATGCGTAGGTTATGTGCAAATACCCTACCATTTTATATAGGGGAACTGAGCATCCCAGGATTTTGTATTACAACAGTAGAGGGTCCTAAAAGCAATATCCCCTGCATACCAAGGGACAGCTTAACATTCCTCCCAGAAGAAACAGGAAGAAGAGAAGTTCTCTTCATCATAAATAGTTATTTGTGCACTCAAGTTGGGCTATATGCACACACTGGACTCAATCCATCGTCAGGGCTAGCGATGAGGAGCTGTGACTGGTTTTGTCTTGGTCTGTCTTGTTTTTCTCCTGTGCACAGGCTGGTGATGGTCTCACCTGAACATCAGGGACATCAAGCACTACAAGAGGTCAGACTTGTGCTTATTTTAGGCCTTTCCTTGCTTATTACAAACATAAGGAGCTATTTTTCCTATATAAATAAGGTGTATTAGTCAGCTTCATGCAACTACAATGAAATACCTGAAATACACTCCAGAGGAAGCAAAGAGCAGTTTATTTAAACTCCTGGTTCTAGAAGTTCAAGTCCAACATCAGGATGCCATGTGCTGGGCATCCATCGCATAGGAATGTATGTCTGAGTGAATGTTCACATCCTGAGTCAAGATTCAGAGACACTGAATCTATACCCCTTTCGAGGGTCCGCCCTCAGTTACGTAAGGACATCTCACTAGGGCACACTTTCCAAAGCACCTTCCTATAGTATCTCTCCGGTGACAAAACCTTTGGCACACACACCTTTAGGGGACCCTATCTATATTAGTATAAAGCAAATAAGGAAACCAATGCTAAGTGTAGTATGATTACCATAATGCATAGCCTAATGGATCATGGCTTGAGCCTCTTTCTGTCTGACTCTGAAGTGTAGATTCCTATTCTAAATTCCTGTGCTCTGGTTCCCTCCTGGCTACATTATAGAAATTGGAGTTGGAAATCTTTGAAGTTTGCTTACTAACCTTAATATTCTGAAGCTGGCATAATAATGATGATGATAATTTCTTTAATTGGTATTATCCTGGCCTCTTTGCTAGCTATGTTCCTTTTGATTATTTCCTCACTTTTTGGTGGTTTAAGTAAGGCCGGGATGGGTGTCCCCATTTCTTTGAAGCTAAAATAGATGAAGAGAGTTTCCATGGTATTATTGATTGAATTTTTGCCAAACCCCTACATTATTATTTGAAGCTCTAACCCTTGGTATGGCTATATTTGGAAATGAAGCTTTAAATAAGTAATTACAGGTAAATGAGGTCATAGAGATGTGGCCTTGATGTATTGAAGCAATGTACTCTGAAGAAGAGATGGAGAATTCACATGTTTTCTCTGTTTCTCCTTCCTGTACCATGAGAAGATGCAGCAAGAAATCCCTGGTTGAAATGAGGCGGGGGAGCGGGGGGGCCCTTCCCAAAACCCACCCCACTGAACCTGGGTCTCTTAGCCTTCATGTGAGGACATAAACTCTCATTTAAATTACCCTGCTATGTCCTACTATCTGGCTAAGCTCACTGATATACATTGTCACCTGTTTAGTAAGCAGGACACTGGGTTTAGAAACTGGGTTCTTATCCCTTCACAGTCCTTTCAACCTCTTCTGATCTTTTGTTTTCATGTGCTTCTCTTTTCCCCCAAACTGAGACCCCCTAAGGAGGAGAATGAAATCCCTAGTATGCATATAACAGAATCCTTTATAGGTTCTGATGGAGCCATGGAGTCGTGGGAAATTGTCTTGGATAGGAGGAAGGAGAGGAGCACTGGTAAAGCTGCATTAACTGAGAGACTGCATTTGCTACCATGGCAAGGACTCCAGGGCCCACCAGGCATCTCTATTGGTTCTAATTTGTTTGGGTTTCTCCAAAGGATTTCTGTCCTAGAGGGAGAAGACCTCAGCTTCCCCCTTGTTAAGGGATGCCAGTCTTTGTGGTCCCCTCATGGTCCACAGCCTAGTGGGAGGGTGTGCCAGTTGGATGAATCTGATTGGCAATGTCTGTAAGTGTGCAAGTTCGCAGATGTCCAGATAGGAGCATCCTCTCTAGGGCAGGTCACTGGGGAGGTAGCCCTAGGTACATGCCTTATGGGCATGCATTGTCTGAAGGAATTTGAAAGCAATATTAAAATAGACTGAAAGTTTGTCTGCCTTTGATTAACTCGATGCTAGGGCAGTTCTGAACCTAACGTCAGTGACAAATCCCTTCTCCCCATAAAGGTAAACATTTCCACTGCAACTGCACACTTTATATGCCCATGCAAGCTGTTAGAGCACAGGTGGAGACAAGGGTAGTTGGAGAAACAGGCCTGATACAGAGCATTTACTGATGCTAAAACCCCGTCCACCTCTTCCCACCTGCCAGTCCTGCCCAGCCTGCCCAGCCCACTGATGTTCTGGAGGAGCAGCTCAGCAGGGGCCTTTCTACTGATCCATAATTGAAAACTGTCTGAGCTCCTTTGGGGTGTTTGCCTCTCCCAAGTAACTCCCAGCCAAAATGAGCTGAGTTCAGCCTTGGGAACCCCTGGGGAGGCCTAATGACCCAGACTATGAATGAAATTATTACCACTGCAGCACTAGAGACGGAGAAAGAGATAGTGTGACAGCAAGTGTGACAGCAAGAGAGGGGTGCTGAGTCAGGGACTGGGGTAGCCAGAGGGGATGTGGAAGGCTGTATCCCCAGGGGAAGCCAGAGAGACAGTCACAGAGGATGTAAGCCCCCTACTGGCCACTTGGCACCTTCTGAATAAACCATGTCTTCACCTCTTTGTCCTTTGCCTTTTGCCCCAATCTCTCCTCACTTGGGTCAGTACTTAAGAGCCCCAAGTGATTCACTTTCACAGAGGTGCTAACTTGCTGAGAAAAGGAAACAGAGAAGGCTGCTGAAGGTTGTAGGAAGAACATCTCTGGCTTTTTGGACCCTGGTGTGCATTCCTGGGGCTAGTTGTTCTTTGCAGACTTTTATTCACATTCAGTAGCCTCGGTTCCACAGCCTGTGACCTACGCTCTTCTCCCATGTGCCCAGGGGCTGCAGGAAGCATTTCAAACAGACACCAAAATTGTGTCTGCAGTGAGGTCAGGTGGGCAGGTGGGAAGCTGGGTACTAAGAGGTGAGGTACAGGGACAGACATCTGCCAAGAGGCCTGTGAAGCCCGCATGCTGGGCTTTCCTGTTTCTTTCTCTGACCTTGAGATGTCATTGTCCTGAGCTGTGGGCATTGTCTCTGCAGGGCATCTGTGGCGAATCATCTGTGGGCCTCTTTGATCCAGTGCAGAATGTTTCCCAAAATACTTTTTAGTGCCTGAATATCCACTAATGTCATGGCCCTATCCCAGGATAGCATCTGAGAGAAAGTCCTGGATGACTCTGGGTTGAAACAGGGCCATTTTCCTTACAAAGGAGCACAGCCTCCAAGGCTGTGTAGACGGAACATCTCTGTGGACAATTTTGTGACCTGTGTGTCAGCAACTGTGTGAGGAAGCTGCCTGTGGCTCTGGGTCTCTGAAATGAACATTTCCTGGGCCACTGAGATCCCTACTCAGGAATCTGCTGGGATATATGGTTGCCTCTGTGACTGGGGTGAATTTCTTTTATGGAACATCTGCATGTACCCATCATCTTTTTGGATATATTTCACTCATTTGGGCCCCCAAGAACAGGGTGTCAATTGGATTAGTTTCTTCCAAGGCCTCTGTCCTTGGCTTGAGTGTGGCCACCTATTCACATGGTCTTTCTCTGTGCCTACGCATGCCTCATGGTTTTCTGTGGGTCCAAATTTTCTCTTCTTACAAGGTCATACATTCACATTCCAAATGATGGGATTAGGGAACCAACAATGGATGTGGGGGAACATCACCCCATAATTATATTATTTCTACATTCACATTCTAAACATTTTAGTAAAAACATTTTCTCTCCTCTCTGAGTCTCTTTTATGACCTAACTGGTAAGGAATTGCTCTAGTTATGGTTGAGTTTTTATTGCTTATTTAAAAAATAAACATTGCATCTAATAGCACTGACATCAATTTAGGGAAACACCAGTTATACATTTGGCCCCTGGCATGTAGAATTGGCTACGCATTGTCATATGAAGAATCTGTCTGGGATCATTTGAGCTCATTTCTGCCCCAGTGGATGTACTCTACCCTTGAAGTCCTCCAGGTGCCTATATTTAAGTGGGAGATTAAAAGTTAATGGCCAGTCTGAAACGCGTGAACAGATCTTGAGTGGCTTTCATTGGAGTTTGCACTTAAATTTTAAATTAGTGAAACAATTATTTTATACTTATCTTTAAAACTTCACAATGAATTGAAATTTAGTACAAGATTTTCACTGTATGTTATTTTATTGTGTTTTTATATCTGACCATTACTAATACCATGTTTAATACTGAAAATAATTTTGTTATATAGAAGAGGAGAATGTTAAACAAGAAAGCCATTGCATGATAATCTAAAGTTCCAGGGAAACTGACCACATTGGCAACTTAGAGGACAAGCGTGGGAGAGAAACCAGCTGGGTACAGATTAAGGTGCAGACAGACAATAACCAGAGTCGAGGCAGGAAACCTGGGATTCCATTGGCTGAATGGTACCTTTCTCTCTCTCTCTCTCTCTCTCTCTCTCTCTCTCTCTCTCACACACACACACACACACACACACACACACACACACACACACACACACACACAGTGAAGGAAAGACAGATCCCAGGAGTCCACAATGAGACTTGGGGCCAGTGTCTGGTGTGCAGTGAGGACCACTACTACCTGGGGACTCTGTAATGGTTGCTACACTGTGTCAACTTGAGAAGTTGAGAAGTTTAACTAAGTGACTCAGCAGGGGGCCAGGGTCCTCACTTTGTAAACATCCTGAGCCTGTGCAAGAGGAGGGTAGGGAGATGGTGTGAGTGGTACACCTGCCCCAGGATAGGTAGCCTGCTTACAATATAAAGGAAGAAAATAGGCTTGTTTCCCCCTTTTTGCTCTTGTTGCCTTTGCTGTCTTCTGCCACCTTGAATTGTTGCTCCTCTGCCATGCCACCCTGCCTTGGAGTCAGCTGATTATGGACTGAAACCTCTACAGACTGTGAGCTACATAAACCTTTCCTTCCTTAATTTTTGGCATTGGGTATTTTGCAATAACAGAAAACTAACTAACTCAGACTCTGAACTCCCTTTTGCTGCTTAGTATTGTCAGCTATTCCCTACACTCCACTGACCAGTATCAGGGTCTGTTGCCAAGCATGGGTCACACGTTTGGAAAGAGGCAGATCTTTGCTCTCAGGGAACGCAGTAAGTACTCCTTAGGATAGTCAGAAATGTACCACATGAAGCCCTGGCTGCCAAAATTTCATCACCTGGAAGAGATGAGGGGACAATGGTGTATGGTTCTGACAGAGCAGCTACCATGCGGAGTGTATTCTAAACTTGTTGATCAGAGATCTAGCCTGAAGCCAGGCTGTCAAGTCCAAACAAGTCCCCATATCTGATGGGCCAAGGCTGATGTTGGAAACTAGGTGTTCCAAAAACTGTAAACAGAGTGGAAAGTCAGGGACTAGAGGTCCACGGAGGTGCTGGAGAGACTGGGCCTGCAAGAATCATCTTTCTGTGGCTGGGATGATGGTGCACATCTGTAATCCCAGCACTCTGGAAGGCTGAAGCTGCAGGAGCGCAAGTTTCAGCCCAATCTGGGCAATTAGTGGTTCTGTCTCAAAATAAATAATAAAAATTAAAGGGCTAGGGATGTAGCTCAGTGGTGGGACTCCAGGTTCAGGCCCCAGTACTGTGAAGGAGGGAGAGAGGCAGTGTCCCCGGACCTGTGCTGCTTCTTCACTCCTTGGTGGCTGGCTGCAGGTGCAGGTGTGAACACTAGTGTGTTCTGTCAGGCAGTTGGCTTCCCTCACTGGCACAGGACAAAGTGAACTACTTTTAAAAGGCCAGGGAGGGTTGAGCAACCCTCCCCCGGGAAGCTTCCCAGGAGACTGGTGCTTGAGGTGAGCAGTGAAAGATGAATACAATTTTTAATTTGGACCATAGCAAGGACAAATTATGCATATTCCGGCAGAAACCTTCAGAAAGGTGGCATGGTCACCTGTGATCCCCTGAGCTGGCTTGCAGAGAACTTCAAACATTGCTGGCATCAGGAAGTTGGGGCAGGTGTCTGTGAGTGAAATGGAGACAGCCTGAGGGGCCCTGCAGATGCCTTCCAGGCTTCCTGCTGCCAGAGACTGCAGGCTGCTGGGGTGTTCTAGGTCAGTCCTAGGGGAGGTGATGCTGGGCCGACACCTGACTGCCCTAGGAACTGGGGCAGGACAGCTCCTGCAGGCGGAGAGATGAGAGGCTCAGTGGGGAGAAGGCCAGGTAGGGAAGCCGGCTTCTGTAATCGCCTCAGTGGGGTGCATCCTGTGAAACCAGAAGGCAGCTTGTTAAAATGCAGGTTGAATTAAGCTCAAGGCGTTGTTATCTCCTTTATGTCCTCTGATCCTGGGTTAACTTTCCTCAATTACTACAAGAGATAAGAAAATGCCCAAATGAGAGAGAGCTAGGAGGAGGCCAGGGATCTTCACCCTACTAAGAAGGAAATGTAGGGGGAAGAGGCTGGGCCTGGCGGAAGTGGATTTACTTCGGAGCAAATTAAACTCGACAAATTGGCCCAAATCAAGGATTTGCTCATTATGTCTGCTCAGACAGGACTTCTCAGGAAGCAAAGTGTTTACCAGTGACCTCTGAGAACAGCCAGGTCAGCCCTGCCTACTGAAAATGATTGCTTGAAATTGGTGTCTTCTTGTTTTTTAAATCACTTTTTTCTTATTGTTCAAGATATATGCATTGTAGAATGCTGAAAAGCTAGAGAAAAACAATCAAATTAGCAGAAATAATATCTGAATCATCTATTACCAAAGTTAGGATTTTGGTTTCAATTTTTCCAGGCTTTTTGCATACCAAACCCCAACCTCATGCACTCATGCACTCCATACTTTTTTAAAAGTCAGTTTAATGGGATGATTTTTTTAGAATCAGGTATTTAGTGTTTATTGTAGCTATGCAATCATAATGCCTACCCTGATACCTCTGCGGTGCAGCCCCTCTGAGGCTGGAGTGGAGATGAATGGTTGTCCTTCCCTCCTGGAGCTCCTAGTCCAGTGGAAGACGCTAGGCAGGATGCAGAGCGTCAGAGCTGGAATCACAATTTAGGGTGCTAGGATGGAGGCACGGAAGAAGGGAACCGGGAGTGAGCAGAGGTAAAGGAGCTTCCAGAGCCACAGGCTTGAATGCGGCAGCCAGTGGAAGAGTGCCCCAGGTAGAAGGGACAGCAGCTCTGCAGACCTTCCTGTGTGGGGGCCTGAAGGGATGTTGGTACCATGGGACTAGAAGAAATTAGGAAGCAAGGTGGAGGGGAGCCCAGGGCCTTCTAAGGCAGAGGATGGATTTTAGTTTAAATCAAGCAAGAAGCTACAAATACATTTCAAGCAAGAACATGTGTTACTTAATCTCATACATTTTGCAAAGGCACACTTCTGAGCAATGTGTGCAGAACATGGTGCTAGGGGACAGATCAGTAGAGACAAATTAGGAAGCCACTGTGTTCGTCTGGCATCTGGCAACAGCAGCTTGGCTCTGGAGATGGAGAAGACACAAAACCCTGATGTGTGCTGGGGGACCAAACCCATTGTAGGAGGGGGTGGTCAGCTCATCTTCCAGATTGCTGCAAAGGTGCTGTTTACTGATATGGATTAGTCTGAAGGAAGACCAAGTTTGAGTTATTTTCTTCTGAGGGGAGGTGAGGCTAGAGAAACCAAGAGACCCACTTTGGGCTGAGGTATTTGAGATGCTGGAACCACCCAAAAGGAAGTTTTAAGTAAGCAGTTACATCTATGAGTGTGCAGTTTGCATAAGAGGTCTAGGCTGGAGTCTGAAAGGGGATCATTGATCTTGGCCCTGGTCTTGGCCCCAGATTTGAAGAACAGGGTACACGAGATCAGAGGAGGCCCTGGAAAGAGTTCTGTAATTGGCAAAAGAAAGAAAAGTCCACAAAAGGGACAGAAAAAGGACAGACATTGAGGTTGGGTTGGGAGGCAATCTAGGAACACAGTTTTAAAAAAAGCAGAGTGACTTACCTTTCATATCCTAATTAAATACAGATCGTCCCTGACTTACAATGTTAAAGTTATGATTTTTGACTTTACAATGGATGGAAAGCAATGTGCATTCTTTAGAAGCTGTATTTTGATTTTACATTTGGATCTGTCTCTGGGCTAGTGACGTGTGGTGTGATACTCTCTTGTGATGCTAAGGCACCACCCAGGCAGCCACGTGATCACAAGGAAAGCAACTGACATCCTCCAGCATCCTGTGTTGCTGAGCTATGCTGGTGGGTAGGTAAAGGGCTTTAGAGTATTCCTGACTCACAATATTTTTCACTCACAATGGTTTTATCAAGATAGAACCATGTCTTAAGTCAAGGAGCATCTGTATTCTAAATGTTCAGTTCTAAATTTGGCCTGATATTTTATTGAATGGATGTACCATAAATGATTGAAATCCCTACCGGTCTCTCCTGAAGACACTTTAGTTAGAGCATACTTGAGTTGCAACATTTTTGCACTTGAGATGAAGATCATGACAGTAAATCTTCAGGTACATACATAATTAATTTTAAACGTGGGGTTTCAGAAGCAGGACTATAGAAAATTAATAATAAAGGCTTTAACATTTAATATATGATGTCTTTTCAGGAGTGTTTATGAAGACTTTAAGGAAATTAAACTGCATAATTCCAGTCAAAAATAGACTCCTATAACGAAACCAATTCAGAATTTTAAAAGCCTCTAAAAGATACCTATTATGTACAAGAGGTTGTGAGGTAGATTTAAGAGCCCTTGAGATAGAAAAGGAGCCCCCACCGTTGCCTATGAAGTTGTAGAGAGTCAAAGCAATGCCTGTCTCCACATGGCATGTAGCTCATCTAAATTTCTCTTAGTTTCATTCTAGTAGTTTTCCTTATCCATTCCAAACATTCTACAGCACTCTTTCCACAGTAGATATAGTCACACTTCAACTATCTTCATTTCAGTGTTGAAGAGCTTCTTCTCCTTGACCCTATCAATCTCCTGTCCTCTTCTCTTGCTAATGACCAGATTGGAGCATTTCCTCTGTATGGGTTCCTGGCACTGTGATTTGATTTCCGGTTGGGTAGAGAGCTGCCTGCATCTTCAGCCTCCATCAGTTGGCAAGAGATCCCGAGGGCTGTTTATTGCTGTAAGGCTTCACCAATAATAAGAATGACGAAACATGTGTTGAAACTAATCAATGCACATCTCACAGATTAGTAGTTATAATAGCTACCATACAATGACAATCACTTCTCCAATATACCATGCTGTGTCAATCAATTTACAGACTTAAATACTAATCTCAGAATCAACACTGCAATATAAATTGTATCTCCATTTTAAGGTAAGGAAAATCAATCAGTCCTGTATATAAACCATCTTCATTTTTCAGGTGAAAAGTTGTGAGAAACTAAAATACCATCTGCTGTATTACTGATTTTCTAGGGACAGAATTTAACTCAATTCTGCCTGACTTTGATGTCCATGTGTTTTATTGTCATACAAACTTGGTTGCCTGGATACAGAAAATACCACTCAGAGACTTACCATAAAATCGTTAGAATCCAAAGAAATCTTGATACTTTCCATTAGTAAAACTTCATTGCATGTTCTCTAAAGGATAAAATGTTTTCTCATGAACAAGTGTAGCAAATGCCTGAAAGAGAGAGAGACAGAGAGAAAGGAAAGAAAGGGGGAGAGACAGAGATAGAGAGAGATAGAGAGAGAGATAGAGAGACAAAGAGACAGAGACAGAGAGACAGACAGAGGAAGAAGGAAGAGGAAGAGAAGGAGGAGGAGAAAGAAGAGGAAGAGAAAGAAGAATGAAAGGAAGGAGGGAGGAAAGAGAGATCACACTGTTATTGCTTTGTAAATGAATGACTATAATCACAGGAATGAAGCTTTGTCCTCACTGGTGATCATTCCCCTTTGCCCTGCATCAGTCACTCTTTCACATCTGCCACAGTGCCCTAGGCCACACACACTTTTTAAAGCACTTAGAATCCTGAATTACTTTTGATGACAGCCAAGAAGTATTTTGTAGAGCCCGTGAATTAACTCCTACAAGAAAACCCATGGGCAACTCACTAGCTTCCGGCCCAAGAGGTCCACATGGACAGCAAGAAGGAGGAAACTGAGATCATTGCCTGTGTAGAGGCAAAGCACAGAACCTCCCTAAAGGAAACGGAGGCCAGCAGGCTCAGTATGGGCTTCCATGGAGCTTGGGCAGATGGGATAAATTACCTGCCCAGAGCTGACCATGCACTGCTGCCCACAGATGGCTACTTCCTCTCTGGTTGTGTGCTGGGTAGCACCTCTGGGCCCTGAGGTTGAGTGGAGCTCTGTGCCCAGTTCTGCAGTGAGTTTGTGCAGATAGGGTGTGTTCCTTTGTGGCAGAACACCTAAATCTCAGTGGGAGAGCTGATTTCTCTGACATGGCCACTGGCGGCATTCACCATGGTACCTGCTCCCTCTGAGGTCTCTGAATGCTTGGAAGAGTCAGAATCCTATCCAGGATCTTTATGGGCAGGGCATTAAAAAAGATGAGGTATAAACTTTGTCATTGGAAGTCTCTAGCATTTGAGAATTGTGTAACTGTGGTGGTATGTCCTAAATTGTTCTGATTTTTTGTTTCTGCCATGCTGTCCGATGAGGTGTGGTCACCTCCCCGTGGTGGGTGAGATGACGCCTTCTCTGTGCCAAGTTCTTCTCAGCCTTTCCCTCTCTGTAACCTGAGGACCTTTAACTGGCGTATAACATGAAGAGGGAGTCATGTTCCGTCCCACGTGTTTTCTGTTCTTTTCTTCTTTTAATGTTCTGTATCCTCTAAGGGTTGGACTTCTAAAACTTTAAAAGCTGCACTAAGCCTTTTCTGAGTCTTACCTAGGGATGAACAAGGGATAAGAAAATCTTATCTAGAAAACAAAACCACATCGTTTACTTTATTAAATTGTTATCTAGCTTATGTTCATCATTCTGGGTCCCTGTAAATCTCTTCATTAAACTGTGCTTTTGTGTGGTGCCACTTGATTAAACTGAAGGACACTTTAATAAATAGGTCTATGAAATTATTATTGTGAATGCTATCAGAATGTTGCCAAAGATGTTGTTTATTTCTACACATATGATCCTTTGTATGACATTACCTGGGAAAAATCATGGACACTAAGAATAGTCATGATTTTGAGCAATTGGCTTGTTTTGTATTATGGGTACTGTGATCTGTGCAAGTAACTAAATAGGAAGCCATTCATTCATTTGCATAATCAATAAAGTCATTCTCAATGCAAGTACGGTAAGGCAAAACCTAGTGGTAAGCTTGAACTTGGTGATGTCTGGCACAGTGTTTGGAGCAGGGCTCTGCCACGTTTGACCTTTATCCCTCTACTTTGCAGCTTGAATGCATTGACAGAGAGTGTTGTAGCTGTCCTCCAAGTGTGGAGTGTCCTTTATTAAACTGACAAAGGGACTGCAGAATTAACAAATAATGCATTCATGAGACTACACTAGGAAAGCCAACTTTGATTTGCTGTATTAGATATCCAGTTCCAATAAGAACAGTGAAAACTCAGATCACCCAATAATCCCTTCTTTAATGCTACCATTGACATTGTTGGGGCTGGTGGCTTTGTGGACAGGGTTATCCTGATGTACATTTTCCAGAAATCCCTGTTCTCTATGTGTCTACTTAGAGTGGGCCACAGGAAAATTCTTGAGATATTCTTTGGAGCTATCAAGGTAGAAAGGAAGCAGCAGCTGTCTTGGAGATCACTCACCATTGCCGAACAGCTACTCATCTTGTATGAACAAGGCTGAAGCTGGGCTACCTTCCCCTAGATCCTGCTTTCACTTCTTTGATTCTTGAGGAAGGTGCGTTCAGTTCTGTAACAAAGAGCCCTGGCTTCTGTATGACATCCACATCATGGAAGTTTTCCTTCACTGACTGAACCCTGTCTGGTACTCTGGGATTTAGAGAACACAGGATAAAAAATCTGCACAGAACACTGAAGTAAGTACTTTTTCTAAGTTTTTTCTGGGAAGCTCCGTTGCCATAATATTTTGTTTCTCTCAAAAGCAGTATTCCAAATATGACATTTCACTTATCACTGATGACCTTTTCTGCTGGTGGATTTCCATCCTCCTTTCCATCCACCCATCCATCATTCATCCATCCATCCATCCATCCATCCATCCATCCATCCATCCATCCTTTCACTCAACAAACAGGTCTTGAGAATCTAATATCTAATGTGTCTCAATCCCTTATCAGGTTCTGAGAATTTAGAAATAAATGAGTGGTGGGTAGAGATAGTCTGCAGTTGTGAAAATGTGATGGGAGATGACAAAGAGATGCATAATTTCATGATAGGAAATGGGGGGGAAGAATTGCCATTTCCTAGAAAAGTCCTGAGATTGGGGGGAGGGGTATCACAAGGAGATGAACAATGCAGGGCTGTCAATGACAAGTTCATCAGAAATCAATATTCTTTAAAATAAAATGAAAATCTAGCCATACACAATGACTTTGTTAAATGAAGTAAAGTGCATAGGTATAAGTACTCAGCACAAAGTAAGAGAAGATTGTGATTATCTTTTATACAAGCAGAATATCAGGTACAAGACAATCAGGTAAGTCCAGAAGAATGCTGTCTATTTTGATCTAGGTCTTTGGAGAGAATTCAGGGATAGATGTATGTATTTGGAAACTTTCAATGCCAATGTAAGAGATGGAGTGAAAGTTCTTGATTGAAGGACATGCAATTTGCCTCAGCCTTATGGCTCTGCACAGTCCAGTAATAGTAAAAATTGTGTGCATTTTCTTCATGCTTAAAGGGTCCATGGTTCTCCTGTTTATCCCAGGCTTTGAACTCCCCAGTTCCAGACTCTACTAGCTTTGTGTCTTGGTTTGTGCTGCTTGTCATACACTTTCTGGATGCAGCTCACTATGTACAGACTTTCTGCCTGTGGTTTCTCCATGGAGGTTGCCTGCAGTCACCCACTAACAGTGTCCTTCAGACTCCACTGTGTGCACCTGCAGTGAAATGGCAAGAAGCCCCACCCATCTGCCTTGGATACTGCCTGTATGATTCTCCTCTCTCTTTGTTCCCATCTTGAATTCCTTGCATGTCCTATTGATGCTACCACCAACCCTGCCTCGGTTCTCAACCACAGTCCTATTTCACTGAGAACAACACTGTGACTTCCTTACCGTTCTCCCTGCTTCTGAACTCGGACCCCTATAATTCATTCACTGCCCATATAGCAGCAAGACTGATCCCTTTAAATGTAAAGCTAATCATTTACTTCCTCTGCTTAAATCCTTTTGGTCACTTCTACCACTTAATATGAATCTGTTTCTTTACTGGGGTAGGGAAGGTCTTGGGTGGTCTGGCTCCTGGATCCTTCTACAAGACTGTGATGTGTCCAGCTTACCCCAGGGCACTGTGTGCCTCAGCCATCTGGCTCTCTTTTCTCTTGGAACAGGCTATACCCTTCTGCACCTCAGCTCATCCCATGTATTTACCACTCCACATAAAACATCTTTGTGAGAGTCCCAGTTCTTTGAGAGACTTCATTATTTAAGTCTTAGCTTGAATATCTTTGTCTCAGAAAAAATGATTTATTGTTATACAGTCCAAAGCAACCAGGCTTAGTCTGCATATGTGGCAATAACAGAGCATCATGGGCAGAGTGATAGAAACAACAGACCTTTATTCCTCACAGTTCTAGAAGCTGCAGTCCATGATCAAGGTATGGGTACAGTCGGTTCCTGGTGAGGGTTCCCTCCCTGGCCTGCAGATTTCCACCCTCTTGTTGTATCCTCTCCTGGAGGTGGGTGAAAGAGACAGATCAAGCTCTACTCTTTTCTTCTTCATGAAGACACTAATCCTATTGCAGCAACCCCATCTTCATGACACATATAACCTAATTTCTTCTCCAGATACCATCCTATTACAGTAGAGCTTCAATATATGAATTTTGGCAGGGGGGGGGGGAAAACAAACATTCAGCCCATAATAGAATCCCACCACATTGACCCAGTTACACACCACCCGTCACTGTCCTTATTGCCACCAGGCTTATTGCAGCTAGTGAACACTTGGTTCATTCATTTCATTTGTGATTTCTGGTTGATCTCTTGGGCTCCCAGTTCATACACTGTAACTGTATGAAGACACGTATTTCTCTTTGCTTTCCCTGGGTCTCCATTGCTTAGCACAGTGCCTAGCTCACAGGATGCTCAGAATGTCTGCTAATGAGAGGTCATCATTGCAGGGGTGTGTGTATGCATTTGCATTTTCTGTTTCTGAAAGAGTCATCCTCCCCTTCCTATATGGAAGATTTGACATGATAATTTATGAGCACATGAAAAGAAACAGAGGCTCATGTGCTAGGGAAGAATATGTTCTTAACATTATGTGTTCTCCTATTTTCACTTAGCTGTATTTCATTTTCATTCCAAGTTGGATGTAGTTCCGAATTTTTTATTTTGAAAAGAAATGTGGATTTTCTTTATCTCATCCTTTCCATTTACTTGATAATTGCATTATTTACAGAATTTCTTTTTCTATTTTCATTTTTGTTTCTCAATTTTTATAATTTTATTTATTTTTATTCAAGAGAATTTCTTGGGGATATAATTACAGAAGTGGAATTTCTGGTTCAAAATTGAGAAGAATTTTAAAGGTTTTATTACTAGTAATGCCTTCTTACAAAGATTTGTCCAATTGGTTATGACAAAATCCCTGTGCAACAGTTCTTGTTTCCCCTCAGACTCCTCATTGTGGACTTCAATCTTTGTTTTAATCAGTTGCACTTTGTCTTGCTAATGAATGCATGTTGGAAGGCACCACTGGAATGTTCACAAAGGACATGTCACAGTGTAGAGTCACCGTGTTCTGGAGCCAGGTTCTCATTTACACAATTCTATAAACTTGATCTTGTTAAAGCCTACGTGAGTTAAAATGTTTGAAGTCAGAGGAAACAGAAAACCCAATGCAAACTGGCTGAAAGCAGGAGACAGATACATTTGCTGAATCAGGATGCTGCTCCACATTTTCACCATTCTCTTGGACTTGCTTTCTTTTTCTTGTCTACTGGGCATTGATGTTGAGAGGAAACCTGTTGAAGTGGTTGTTCCTGCACAACACAGCAACCAGGTAATGAATGCACCTTAATGTTTCATGACTGTATTTTAAGATGGAGACTTTCCCCAAATAACTGTCCTACTTCCCATTGCAAAGATCCCACCCCCATGTTTCACTGACAGGAACTAGGTCTCTGGTTCCTTTCTGAAGTAATTATTATCTATGGTGAGAGGGTGGTCTTCAAACTGTGTTCCTCCGCCCATCCCAGACAACCCCCACAATCTATGATGGGTTACCAATTAAATCCAGGGATGGGAGGCAGCCACCAGGAAAGGCAGAATGCATGAAGAAAACAAAGAGTGCTGTTAGTAAAAGTAAATGGATAAATGGCATCAATTTCCAACAAAGCACTAAAATATGACCATGCTCACATTAACCAAACTCACAGAGACTGGAGTGCCAGGGAAAGTAAAGGTATACAGTAAGGAATAGGATTGCAGAGGGAAAAATAATGTCATGTTGAATAATAAATATATTTTCCCTGGATGTAAACAACATGTCAACTAGAATGATTGGGTTCACTTAAAACAATAGAGCACTAATTTCAGTTTGGTTATTCTTAATGGTCCATATCTTCAAGCTGAGGTGATTTATTGCATTATTTCCTTGACATGCCAGAGAGGCCAGGCAATCACAGCTCCTGGCCTAGGGTTTTCTGGTCTAGACAGTCCTGGCAACTACTGAGTTCTCAGTGTTAAATACCAACTTGAGAATACTGCATTCATAGCATAGTTTTCGTAAGACCAAACATAAGAGAAATTCCTAGGTTTCAGCTTTAAAAATTATTGAATTAAAATTACCTGGATTAGACAGTATTTCTGCATCACAGTTTATTTTTTGTAAAATTTATTCTCAGAAAGTGGTTGGATTATCTTTCAGGAAATATATCATGTTCCTTCCTCGTATGATCTACCTGCCTATGGCTGTTGCCTTGCTTCCTCTATTTGAGCAGAAGTGGTTCTTTCCTGCTCTTAAGGAAGTAAAAACAGGCCGGGGATGTAGGCCAGTGGCACAAGTGCTTGCCTGGCAAACACAAGGTGCTGAGTTTGATTCCTGGAACCAAAAAAAAAAAAAAAAGATATCAAAAACAAAGTCTCCTGGCAAGCACAAGGTCCTGAGTTCGATTCCCGGTACCAAACAAAAGAAAACAGACCGTCGTTGCTGGGGCGTATTAGTCAGCTTTCTCCTTGCTGGACACGATAGTCATAACTCACAATTTAAAGGAGGAAAGGTTTAATTTAGCTCACGCTCTGGGACAGTCATGCCAGAAGGGCACCGTGGAGCAAGCTGACTAATGACGGCCAAACAGCAGAGCAGGTGTCCAGCACCAGAGAGAACTGGCAAAGGACGTATACACAGGACCTGAGGCCATGCCTCCCTGACCAGTCAGACACACCAGAAAGCGTGCTTGACTAATCCGCTAGGCATTCCTTAACGCCATGAATCAGTACAAATTCAGGATCCAGTGAGGCCACCTTTTGGAAGAACCTATTATCTGCATAGATGTATGCATTTCCCCCTTCTAACCTGTTTTGGCTATTTTGGGGCCTTTGTATTTAAAATTTTACAATGAGCATGTAAAAAAAACCTTAAAAGAAGGGGGGCAGTTGCTAAATTTAGGTAAAGATTATATCCAATTCGGAGATCAATTTACCCGGGCCCAAAGTATTGAGCCCGCCCATCTACAAATGTGGGATGACTCAGTTTATAGATACCTTCTTTGCATTCTTTCAACAATGCTTGTATTTTTCTGTGTGCACGACATTATTAAATTGTTCCATATATTCTAGTATTTTAAAAGCTGCTGTGAATAGCACTTTAATTTCATATTCAGATTGTTTATTGCTCACATACACAGATACTCTTGACTTTTGTGTATTGATTTTTGAACCCCATGATCTTGCTGGTCTCTATTATGAGTTCTAGTAGTGCTTGTGTGTGCGTGTGCATGTGCGTGTGTGTGTGTGTGTGTGTATATTTATCAGAAATTCTACATATGAGAGCAGGCATACAAAGAAAGACTCTTACTTCTGTTTTTCAGTGTGAATGCGTTTTATTTCACTGTGACTGATTTGATGTCCCTTCAGTATAACGTCTAATGAAAGTGGCAAGATCCCGCATCCTGCCTTATTGTGGATCTTAGGGAGACAATATTCAGTCTTTTAAGATTGAGTATGATGTTAGCTATGGACTTTTTATGTCATTTATCATGTTGAGGGTATTCCTATTTATTCTTAGTTTGTTGAGAGATTTTTATCTTAAATATTTGATGGATTTCTGCATTTACTGTTATTGTTGTTTGTCTTTATTTTATTAATGTGGCACATTCCTTTATCTTGCATATTAAAAAAACCTTACATATCTAACATAACTCCCACTAGATTGTGGTGTATTATTGTCTTTATGTGCTGTTCGGTTTCATTTTCTGATATGTAGCTGAAGATTTTTGCACCTATTTGTCATTTTCTTTTATTCTTGTGCCTTTTGCTTTGGTAACTGAGTAATATTCGCTTGACAGAATTAAAGAGGAACTGTCCTCCACTTCTTCGTTTTACTTTTCTAGAAGTTTGTGAAAGGTTAGTATTATTTTTAAAATAGCATTCTTTAAGTATTTTAACAGATTCCACAAGTGAAGTCATTTTGGTCTGAACTTGTTTTTGTGATGATATTTTAAATTACTAATAGAGTTTACTTGCTATGTCACTGTCCAGATTTTCTGTTTTTCTTCAGTCCTCTTTGATAACTTGTGCCTCAGAGTTTATATTTTATGTAAGCTGTTTAATTTATTGATATAGTATTTTCTTAAAAAGGTTTTGTTTCCCACGTGATTGGTAGTGACATTTACTCTCTCAGTCTTCTGAAATTCATGCCTTCTGTCTTTTCAGTTTAAAAATTTAGGTAAAGGCTAAATCCACTGTGCTTATATTTTGGAAGAAAGAACTTTGGCCTTATTGGTAGTTTTGTTTATCTGTGCACTCTTCCATTGATTTCCAGTATGATCATTGTTCTTTCTTTCTGCTTGCTTTGTGTTTACCTATATTCTCTTTCCCTGATTTCATAAAATTAAAGTTTAGGGCAATGATTTGAGGCTTTTCTTGTTTCCTTGGCTGCCACAGGCCTAAATGTCTCTCTAAGCACTGATTTAACACATTTCCCTAATTTTAATATATTTTCATAGCCTATGAGTCAAAACTCTTTTCTCTCTTTCTTCTTCTTTTCTTTCTTTCTTTCTTTCTTTCTTTCTTTCTTTCTTTCTTTCTTTCTTTCTTTCTTTCTTTCTTTCTTTCCTTCCTTCCTTCCTTCTTTCCTTCCTTCCTTCCTTCCTTCCTTTCCTTTCTTCCTTTCTTCTTTTCTTCCTCTCTTCCATTCTTCCTTTCCTTTTTTGCACCAGGAATCAAACTCAGGATCTAGTGCTTGCCAGGCAGACACTGGTGCTGCTGAGCTGTATCCCTGACCCTAAAACTATTTTCTAATATTTTTTTTTTGGTTGTTTTTTAAAATTTTTGATTAATGGATTTTTAAAAATATTCAATTCAATTTTCTTTCAGACTAAGTGTTCCTATACAGTGTCTTTTAATGAACCTATTTTAAAAAGTGATAAATAAGTCTGATTTATCAGTTTTTCCTTTAAAGTTCTTTCTTTCTTTGAATCTACAAATATTACCAATCACAAATATGTTCTAGATTTTGCAATAAAGTCTCTAGTTTTAACTTA
>NW_004955510.1:4685707-4688749 GCF_000276665.1 Chinchilla lanigera | reverse complement strand
TTTTTGGACAGGTGAGACTTTACATTCATTTTTTTTACCCCTCAAGGCTTTGTCTTGATCTGCTGTGTACATTATAACACTATTTGTTAAAAATAGTTTCTTTTTCCAACAAGTATTTTTGGTGACCTTATTTACAATCAAGTAACTGTGAGTATTTCTGAAAGTATTGTTCTTTTTCATCGATCTATTCCTCATTTCTTATGTCAGTATCACATGTCATAAATATTTTAATGTACTAATACCAAACCTTTGAATTCTGGACATTTTGGAGGGGATATTCTTTGTTTTAGGATTGGCCTGTATTTTGTATAATGTCTAGCATCATCCTTGTATTCCCAACTTTAAATTTGAAGACACCCTTTCAAGTTGTGACATATCTTATAACTTGGGTCTAGAGTTAGCTGATTTTCTTTCATCTAAATGTACATTTCTTTCAAACTCTAAAAGATACAGAATTCTAGATTGAAGTTATTTTTCTATCTTTAATTTCAAGATGTGTCTTTCACGTGTCTGAACTCTAAAAGTTTTTATCAGATCATAGTGGCCATTCAAGTCAATACTCCTTTTTATATAGTGTGGTTTTTTTTTTTTTCCCCCTTGATGTTAAGATTTTATCTTTATTTTTGGTTTTAGCATGTTAACTAGTGAAAACTCTCTGTGTGTGTGTGTGTGTGTGTGTAGTCTACTAGCATTGAATAAGCTTCTTAAATCTGTAAATTAACTATGTTATGTTTTAGTTACCCCACAGAAGTGAACAGCTTCTTAAAAAATAACATTTCTATAATCACCGACCCCAATAGTAGCATATATAATATACCATATAGGGGCTGAAGATTTAGCTCAGCAGCACAGCGCCTGCCTGGCAAGTGCAAGGTCATGAGTTCGATTCCTGGTAACAGAAAAAAAACAAAATATATATACATATGTAAATATTTATCATACATGTAATGCAACAATTTGTGGGGAGCAAGGTAAATTTCTCAAGGAGATTCAAATGTCATGAGAGAGCAGGGAAAGGGGATTGGTGTGGAGTTTTATGCTGCTCAGGAATTAGGGGAAGAATGTGTGATCCTGCGTGCAAGCCAAGACTGCATGGTTTGAACTTCCCGCTGGTGCACAAGCAGGGCACACTCGGGCTGCCTTATGTGCTTGCTGTGATGTGGGGCAGAAAGAGAGGATCGTATGGGGACCAAAACCATTTAAACAATCTAACATCAGAAAATGGACTTGTACTCTGTATGATGTTGGCCAAGATGGAAACATTTAAGACATTTTATCTTCATTTTTTTTTTTCAGCTCTAGTTTTTCTGTTTCTCTGTCCTGTAATTTTTTTACTTCCTGTGGGACTATAATTGTTAATTCTTATTGCTCTTTCTTTAAATTCACAAACTTCTTCCTTTGCTCTCTTGATTCTGATTAATCTCAGAGTCTGTTTGTATTACATTTTTCAGCTTTAGAATTATCAATTGCCTGCTTTTGCAGTTTCTGTTACTCTAAGAGGATTTCCTAAATTTTTATTTGTATGAATGTCTTGGTTACTTTTCTCTTGTTGCTGAGACAAAATACCCAACACCTAAAATGAAGGAAGGAAAGGTTTATCTAGCTTACAGTTTGTGGAGGTTTCAGTCCATACTTGGCTGGCTCCGAGGCAGAAGATAGCAAAGGAACAAGAGCAAAGGGGGGAATGGCAGCCTAATGGCAAACAGCCAGAGCAAACCGGAGGAATGGCGGCAAGCAGCTTTTTGCCCTGCCTTACTTTGTAAACAGGCTACCCCCACCTAAGGGGCGTGTAGCTCTCACATGATCTCCATGCCCTCCTCTTCCACAGGCTCAGGATGTATACAAAGTAAGTATCCTGGCTTCCTGCTGAGTCACTTAGCCAAACCTCTAGACTCCCCAAGTTGACACAATGTTTCAACCATAACAATGAACATATATTTATTTACCTAAAGTCATTTGTTTACAAGTTTCAACACTAGATCACCTTGGTACTAGTTTTGGTTGATTGTTTTTTTTCTCGAGTCTAGGCTTCAATGCACGGTTCACCTAGTGGTAATTATTTTATTGTATCCTGTATGCTGTGAAACCCCTAACCTGGAGTCCTGGGTTCCATACTTCCCTTCGGAGAGTTGGCTTGGTTCGACTCTAACTGAAATCCCTGTCTCTTCATTTGACAGCACCAACTTAAGTTCAGTTTTAAAAATACAGTAGTACTGCCTTGAATCTGTCCTAGGCAGGAATGGCTGAGGGGATCCCCACAGATCTGGGCAAGATGTAAATTTTCTCTTTTGGAATTTTCTTTTTGACACCGTTTTCTGGTCTTTTCTGTAATTTTGGGGGATCAGGTTTTAGTGGCTGGCTTTTTTTTTTTTTTTTTTTTTTTTTGCAGGGGGGCTCTACAGTCTCTCCCAGGGTTTTCACAGCCCGTAAACTTTAATCCTCTACTACAATTATAGTTGCTCCTTGATCTTTTCTCTCATTAAACTATTCTAGTCATCCTCTGGCCCTGCTCTATTTCCTCCAAAGGAGGCATGCTTAGCTCTACTCTCTGATACCACTAGGTAACTTCATTTCCATATAATTCCTAATAAATAATCAGCACTGCATATTTATGATTTCTAAGTAGTTTGGCTCAAGCAAGGGTGTGCTAACAGTTAGTAAAATTACTTTTCAGCACTATTTTTCTCTAGTACGAACTGAAATAATCATTCTTAAGGATTCTTAATACATTTTTGGATACAAGTTTTTTTTGCTGGACATTTGTTCTGCAAATACTTTCTTTTGTATTTTAAAGACCCAATCCAAAACTGGGCAGTTGAGATGAATACACACTTCTCAGATAAAGAAATACAAATGGCAAATAAATACATGAGAAATGTTCAACATCATTAGTCATTTGAGAAATGCAAATTAAAACAACCTTGAGATTTCATCTCACCCTAGTAAGAATGACTATCATTAAGAAATCAACCAGTAACAAATGCTGGTGAGGCTGTGGAGAAATAGGAACCCTTCTCCACTGCTGGTAGGAATGCAGACTGG
>NW_004955510.1:4659211-4684753 GCF_000276665.1 Chinchilla lanigera | reverse complement strand
CTTTCTACCAATAGAGTTTATTCCCATTTCTCAATATCTATTGTACATTTTGGACCTTATGTACACTTGCAACTTCTCATACCAGGGAGACAATATGATGTTTACACATGTGAGACTGATTTATTTCACTTATGGTATGATTTCAAATTGCATTCATTTACCTATAAAAGTTTCAAGTTTATCCTTCTTTATGCCTGAGTAGTACTCCATTGTGTAAAAAGATCACCTCTTTCCTATCCGTTCCTTTGTTGATGGGCATTTGTGTTGTTGCTAAGATTTAGCTATTATGAATTGTGCTACTATAAACATGGGTGCACATATATTTCAGTGTTATTATGTTTTTAATTCTTACAGGAAGATACCCAGAAGGGGAATACCTGGGTTGAATGGGACCCCTTACCCTAGTTTTATGAGGAATCTTCATACTGATTTCCACAGTGGCTGCACCAGTCTACACTCCCACCAACAGTGGAGAAATGTTCTTTTTACACTACAGCCATGCTATCATTTGTTACTGGTTGATTTCTTGAAGACAGCCATTCTTTCTGGAGTGAATTGGAATCTCAGTGTTGTTTTTAACTTGCATCTTTTGAATGACCAATGATATTGAACATTTTTTTTCATATATTTATTTGCTGTTTGTTTTCCCTTATCTGAGAAGTGTGTTTCATCTCAGATGACAATTTTTGGATTAGATCTTTGAATTTGAGGGGGGTGGGTTCTGATTTTTTCCATTCTTTAAATGTTCTAGATAAGACGTATGTCTGAGGGACAAATGGCTATAATTTTTTCCCCACTCTGTGCATTGTCTTTTCACTCTGTTGGTGATTTCTTTTGTTATGCAAAAGTTTTTTAATAAGGTGAGATCCAAGTTATTAACTTCTTTTTGTTGTATTTCCTATGTTGTCTTGGTTTTGTTCATGAAGTTTCTGCCTACACTTATACCTTGAAGAACTGTACTTGTATTCTCTTCCAGGAGATTTAGTATTTTTGCTTTAATATTTAGATATATGATCCATTTTGACTTCAATTTAGTGCATGGTGATAGACATGGGTCTAGTTTTAGTCTTCAGCATGTGGATACCTAGTTTTTCCAGCACCACTTATTAAAAAGACTTTCTTTCAATGAATATGTTTGACCCATTTGTCAAAGATAAGGTGGCTGAGTGTGTTTGGAGTTGTGTCTGCATCTTCTTATCTGTTCTAATAATCCATGCCTGTTTCATTTTTTGGCAATACCATACTGATTTTATCACAGTAGCTTTGTAGAATAATTTCAATTCAGATATTGTGATACCTTCTGATTTGCTTTGTTACCCAAAATTGCTGTTACTATTCTAGGTCTCTTCTGTTTCCAAATGAATTATAGGAATGTTTTCTCTAGTTCTGTGGGGAATTATAATGGTATTTTGATTGGGATTGCACTAAATCATTGTAACAGTTTCAGGAGTATATCCATTTTTGCTATGTTGGTTCTTACACATGAGCAAGGGATAGCTTACCATTTTTGGATACCCTTTTTGAACTACTTTTACAGAGTACTGTAATTTCCAATGTATAGATCTTTTACTTCCTTTATTAGACTGAATCCTAAGTATTTCTTTTTTTATTTTCAATGCTATTGTGAAGGATGTCATGCTCAGTGAGTTTGCTGTTTGTGTACAGGAATGCTATTGCTTGTTTGAGTGTTTGTATCCAGCTATGCTGTCAAATTTGGTTATTAAAGCTATAAGTCGCTTGGTGGAGTTTTGGGGGTCTTTTATGTAGAGTATCATGTCATCTGCTAATAATAATAATTTAACTTCTTCTTTTCCTATCCTTATTCTTTTTATTTCTTTCTCTTGTCTAATTGCTCTGACTAATGTTTCCAGAATTATATTGCATGAGTTGTAATGGTGGACCTTCTTATCTTGTTCCTGATTTTTAGAGTTAAGGTTCTTTGTTTTGGTCCATTTAGTATAATGTTGGCTGCTGGTTTGTTATAGATGGCTTTTATCAGGGTGCGATAAAGACCATCTATTCCAATTTTCTGTAGGGTTTTCATCATGAATGAGTGTTGCACTTTGTCAAATGCTTTTTCTGCATCTATTTAGATGATCATGTGATTTTTGTCTTTAGATCTGTTAACATGGTATATTATATTGATTGATTTACATATATTGAACCATCCCTGCATCCCTGGTGTGAATCCCACTTAGTCATGGTGTATAATCTTCTTGATGATTTGCTGCATTCTATTTTCCAGTACCTTAGAGGGTGTTTTTGCATCTATGTTTTTTAGGGAGACTGGCCTTTAATTTTCTTTATTGGTTGGGTTCTTTGGTTTTGGAATCAGGGTAATACTTGCTTCCAGGAATGATTTTGGAAGTACTGCTTCCCTTCAATTTCATTAAAGAATTTCAGTATTAGTGGTATTAGTTCTTCTGTAAATTTTTTGTAGAATTCAACAATGAATCCATCAGGACATGGGCTTTTCTTTGTTGGTAAGTTTTAAATTGCACTTTCAATTTCATTGGCTGATTTCAGATTATTTACAATTTTAATATCTTCTTGATTCAGTTCTAGAAATTTGTATTGCCAGAATCTATTTATATCTTCTGTATTTTCCCTCTTATTAGGCTACATGTCCTCAAAGGAGGTATTGATAATCTGGATTTCTGTAAGATCTATGGTAATTTCTCAATTTTCACTCCTAATTGCTTGAATTTGAGGTTTTTCTTTTTTTTTGTTGTTGAGGTTGTCTAAGAGTTTATCCATTTTATTTACTCTTTCAAAGAACCAACTCTTCAATTCATTGACTCTTCGTATTATTTTCTTAGTCTCAATTGCATTAATTTCTGCTCTGATCTTTATAATTTCCTTCCTCATGCAATCTTAGGTTTGATTTGTTCTTTTTTTTCTAGAAGTTTGAGGTAAAACATTAGATTGTTTATTTGAGCTTGTTCTGTTTTTCTGCTGTGAGAATTCATTTCTCTAAATTTCCCTCATAGGACTGTTTTCATTGCATCCCATAAGTTCCAGTATGTTTTATTGGCATTATCATTTAATTGTAGATATTGTTTAATTTCATGTTTAATTTTGTCTGAGACTCATTGTATTAACCTGATACGTATACCTATACCTATACCTGTTGTTCAGAAGGGTGTTGTTTAATTTCCATGTGTTTATGCAGTTTTTGAGATTTGTTTTGTAGTTAATTTCCAATTTCACTGTGCTGTGTTCAGATAACATGCATAAGATAATTTCAGTTCCTTTACATTACCTTGAGCACATTTTATGGGCTAATATGTGGTCTATTTTGGAGAATGTCCCATGTGCAGCTGAGAAAAATGTTTATTCTGATGTTTTGGCATGGCACACTCTGTAGACATCTATGAAGTCCATTTGTTCACAGGCATGGTTTAATTCTGAATTTTTTTTGTTGATTTTTTTTTTTGTTCTAGTAGATCTATCTATTTGTAAGAGTGGGGTGTTAAGGTCCCCCATTACAATTCTGTTAGTGCTTGTTTGATTTTTCATGTCTGTTAGTATTTGTTTTATTGTAGTTGTTTTCATCACTATTTGGTGCACACACACATATAAATGTAGTGACCTTCTATTTCTCTTTTGATCAGTTTTGGTTTAAAGTTTACACTGTCTACAAATAGAATAGCTACCTCTGCTTTTTTCTGGGTTCCTCTAGCATGGAATATTGCCTTCCATTGTTTGATTTTTAGTCTATGAATTTCTTGTTGGGTTAAATGTGCTTCTTGAATGCAGCATATTGTTGCATCTTGCTTCTTAATCGATTCTACAGTGTTTCATTTGATTTGTGAGTTGAGACCATTTACATTGATGGTTATAACTGATATATATTGGCTTATCTTTTTGATGTTACATTCCTGTTGTTAGTTTCCTATCTTTTCCCTCTGTTTAATTGCTTTCCTTGCCTGGTGTCTTCTTCCTTTTGGTGTTCTTGTGTTTGTGGTCTTCATTTTCTCTTTCTAATATATCCTTCTGATCATTCTGAAGAGCTGGTTTGGTGGTCATGAATTTCTTTTTCATGGAAGTGTCTTATTTCCCCATTGAGTTTGATTAGATAGTTTGTCAGGGTACATCAATTGGGGTTGAAGTTTGTTCTCTCTTAGGACTCAAAGTACTTCTCTCCACACTCTCCTTGATTGAGGGTTTGTGTTGAAGAATTTGCTGTGATTCTGATGGGATTTCCTTTATAGGTGATTTGTGTCTTTTCTCTAGCTTTTAATATTTTGCTCTTTTGCTGAATTTCCAAGATCTTGACTATTATATGCCTTGGTGTTGATTTATTTTGGTCATGGCTTTTTGGAATTCTATATGCTTCATTTATTTGTATGTCAAATTCTTTAGTCATGTTTGGGAAGTTTTCTGACTTTATTTCTGTCAAGAGCTTTTTAAAATGTCTTTTGCACTACCTCCAGCTTTCTCACTGATGCCAGTCATTCTTGTATTGTTCTTCTTTCCTTCACCATGTAGATATTGTATTGATTTTTTATGGTCTCTTGCTATTTTTAAGATATCTTTCTTTTTATGATTGCTAGTCACAATATGATAGTCTATCCTTACCCTCATGCAATCTGTTGTGTATAATTTCAATGGAGTTTTTAATCTCCTGTATTTCTGCTTGGATCTGTTTCATTGATTCCATTTATTTTCTATGTTGGACATTCATGGTTTCCATCATTTTCCTTAACTTCTCTATTTTTTAATCTATGTCTGCTTTAATGTCTTTCATTTTTATCATCATTTCCTTTAGCACCTTAGAGATTATTTTCTCTATAACCACTTCCATTTGTTTTTTCACTTCTGTTGCTATCATTTCAGAAAGTTCCAGTAGCTGGTTTCCAATTTCCTCTATCTCATTATGCTCTGGACTTGTCTTGGGTGGGTTGGTGGTTTGGGGTTGCATTTTGTCTGTGTCTTATCATTTTCTGTGTTCTATTTTTTTTAAATCTTGTATGTGTTGATGCTTATAGGTTTCTTATTTTATATAGCCTTATTGCTGGTGTTCAGGCTTTTCAAGGAAGTGTCTGTTTCTCAGGATACCCTCTAGATGGAAGTGGTTCTTGACATTTATTACTATCCCAGCAACCTACCTTCCCAATATATTAACAATAGTCTCCAGCACAGCGTAGCTACTGACAAATGGTGGTAAGTATTAACCTGATACCTATAACCATAGAAGCAAATTCTACAGTTATATAACAAAATCCTAGGAACATGTATGCAATGATTTTCCACTTAGTAGGATGATTTTAATCTGTTTGGGAGGGGGGTTATGAGGGATAGAGGAATGAGGTCAAATATAGTAGGAATAAGAATGGAAGGCACCACTTTGAAGATACCACTATGTATTACAGCAGCCATTGATATTTTCCTACTAATCTGTCCATACCTCTGTAATGTTTATATTGTTCCTATGCTGTTTCATAAATGGATGTATGTTTATTACTATGTGTTTCCTACAACAACCATTGTTAATAGTCAGTGAATATTCAATTGGTCACTCATATATAGCTCTATTTATTTTCTTTAGAAACCACTTTGAAGATACCAAAGTATAGTACAACAACCATTGATAATAACTTACCACTTTTGTCTGTAACTCACTATTATTTGTCTATTTGTTTTCCTGAGAAACTATCTTGTGGATAACAATATGTAAAACAACAACCATTGATAATTTCCTGCCCCTTTGTCTGTAATTCAGTAAGCCCCCCTATTACTATGTTATCCTTCTTTTACTCTTTAAAATAAAATAAAAAAAAGAATAGAAGGCACAGGATGATTACCCAGGCTTTTGATAACTGTAGGAGACAAAAGAGAAACATGGAAGAGAAAGCCAAGGAATATTGAAATGAACCAGAAAGAAAGGAGACAATGTTTACTCATATAAAGGTACCACAAAATCAAGGGAGACAGTTGACAGAAGAGAGGAAGAGGATGAGTAGAAGAAAACAAAAAGGTAAAAGAAAGGTAAGAAATCTAAGTTATGAAAGAAAGAGAAAGGAAAGAAGAGAAAAAAAAACCATAACCACAAAAAGAAAACAAAACAAGATAGAACAAAGTAAACAAATAAATAAATAAAACAAAGCATGAAACAACCAGACAGAAAAGGGAGAACCAATCAGACAAACAGAGAAAAGTAAAAGTGGTAAAATACCTCTGGTGTCTATAGTTCTGTGGAAGTTCCAAGTCAGATCCCAGAAATGTATATTCTAGCCATGTTTACAGGTGGATTTGTACTGAGTATGGGGCTAATCTTCTGCATGTTGGAGATGAGTCTAGTCTTTAGTTGCTGAAGTTCTCCCTGAGCCCTTTAGTAAAAATAAAGAAGAAAAAAAAAAGGGTGGACCTACCCATTCACTTCTATTCCACCTGTCTGTGTTCTGAAGCACAATGCTGGTTCACCTAACTTACCAACTGCAGACTCACACAATCACTGTAGCTTCGGACTTTTCCACATGGCTAGTCCCACCTTCCCATCCTATGCACTCCAACCAGTGCCCTACCCTACTGTGCGGTTGGTGTTCTGCCAGCCAGTTCAGCCCTGCCTACAATACTTTCTGAGACTCTTTTGCTTAGGGTTTTGCTACCCTAACTTTGTCTTTTTCATCAGTGTTTTTTGTAGCTTCCTAAAAATGTCTTCACTTACTCCAACTGTGACAATATTTTCTTTCTTTTTTTTTTTTTTTTAGTTTGTAGCATTTATAACAGCTTTTCTGATGTTTACATGACCTGACAACTGTACATATTTAAAGTGTACAATTTGGCACATGTTGACTTACATGTTCACTTTGGAAACTACTGCTGCAATCAAAGAGTGAGCAGATCAATCACTTCAACAAGTCTGTTTTTAGTAACTTTTCCCTTTCACCATTCCTAGATCCACTCCCTTCCTTAGACTTCTTGTCATCCTTTACTTTTATTACTAGTCTGCTTTCTTTATGCATTTGGTAGCTTCTTTATTAAATATCATTATACATACATGGAATAATACAATGTATGTGAATTTTGGAAGGGGAGGGATTTTGGGTCCCATCCTTCAGCATAAATATTTTGAAATTCATCCATGTTATTACTTGTTTTATGATTAGTTCCTTTTCACTGTCAAGTAGTATTGTAGCACATGGGTATATGAAAACTTGTTTCCCTATTAACCTGTCAATAAAACATCTAGATTTTTCTGTTCCTGGCTTTTAAAAGTAAAGCTTCTGTAAGTGCTTGCTTGGAAAAAATATGGTTCCCTTTCTCTTGCATAAATACTTAGAATGGAAACTGTCAAATCAGGTTATAGGTATATAGAGAGTATTTTAAGAAACTGCCATATTTTATCCTGCTTATTTTGGGCTTTATTTCCTCTTCTTTGCCTAGTTTCCCCAAATGGAACTTGAGGTCACTGATTAGAGATTTTTTTTTTTCTAATGTCAGAGTATATACATTTCCCTTTAAGCACTGCTTTGTCACAAATTCTGTTATTTTCATTTTCATACTAAGTTCAAAACAGTTTTACCTTTTGGGTTCAACTTTAAGTCATTCACTACTCAGAAGTGTGTTACTTAAGTTTCAAATTCTTGAGGATTTTCAAAATAGTGTTTGTTAATGTTTTCAAGTTTAATTCCATTATGGCCAGAGAACATGCTTTGCTTGACTTGAATTATTTCGAGTTTATTAAGAAGAGATATATGGCCTCGAATATGGTCCATCTTGCTAAATGTTCCATGCATCTTGAAATAAATGCAAATTTTACTGTTGCAAGTGAAGAGTTATATAGATGTCAATTATGTTGAATGGTTTGCTGTCTAGTTAATCTCTTAATTATTGAAAGAATAGTGATGTCTCTGACTATAAATATGAATTTGTCTGTCTTTATAGTTAAATTTTTATTAGTACATATTTGCTATACACAATGATCATATTCATCATAGGGAATTGGTACATACTATATCTTAGTTTGGAGGGGAGGCCACGCGGGGCTGGGGCGTGCTGGCCCTCGCGGGCCCGGCACAGCCCGGCTGCACAGGCGCCTGGAAAGGCAGGCAGCAGGAGCCCGGGAAGCGGCGCAGAGATGTGCGTTGGCCCTCGGGCTGGCCGCTGTCATGAGGTAGAGAACTGCCCAGCCACAGAGAAGCATGGACAGAATAGGCCCACCCGGAGACGTGTGTGAACCATCCTGACATGGAGAAACCTCTGGTAAAACATGCCACACGGCCAGTCGCTCTTGGCCCAGCCCTTGAGAGCCAGAATGGTCCGGAGTCAGCGGTGGAGCAGCTGCTGAACAAGGACTTGGAGAACAAGAGAGTACCGATGCCCGACCACTCAGAGGTCAAGCTGACTGGGGACGCCAGAGCCATTCGGGAGCTGGAAACCAGGAGGACCTTGGGCAACACCAGGGGAGACCCCCTGGAGGCGATTCTTCCCCTTACTGTACAGGCTGCAGTGGAAGAGCGAGTGGAGCTCTGGAGAGATCTGCACCGAGACTTCATGGATTACACGGGTGCCCAATATTCAGATTCTGTAGAACCTCCTTCATGGAGAAGGACCATTGTCTACAAGGAGGAGCCCCGTGAAATCATGACTATAGAGGAAAAAGTTGACAGCCCATTGCTGGACACTGGTGCTAGTCTCTGGATCCTTTTCAGCCCTGGCCTTCCTTCCAGGCGTCACACCTCAGTGAGGGGAGTCACTGATGAGGAAGTAATCCGCTATTTTTTGCAACCCTTGGGCTGTAAATACTTGTTGGCTCTTTCTTGCACATCTTTGTTTTCCTGAGAAACCACTTTGAGGATGCCAACATGTATTGCAGCAGCCACTGATGATTTCCTACCAATCTGTCCATAACTCTGTAATGTTTGTATTATTCCTATGCTATTTTGTAAATGGATTTATGCTTGTTACTATGTGTTTTCAACAACAACCATTGAGAATAGTCAGTGATTATGGATTGATCACTCATGTATAGCTCAAATTGTTTTCCCTAGAGACCACTTTGGAGAAACCAAGATATAGTACAACAACCATTGATAATTTCCTGCCATTTTTGTCTCTAACTCACTATTATTTGTCTATTTGTTTTCCTGAGAAACTATCTTGAAGATACCAATAGGTAAAATAACAACCATTGATAATGTCCTACCACTTTGTTTGTAATTTGGTGAATCCCCCTATTGCTATGTTGTCCTTCTTTTACTCTTTAAAATAAATATAAATATATATATACATATACATATATATCTTAATCCTTTTATCTCATGCCCCTTCCCTCCCCTCAACTCTTCTTCCTCTCCCTACTTACAAGTTTTGCTTTCATTTTTTTCATTCTTCTTTAAAAGTCCCTTTTCCTTTCCTTTTCTTTCCCCTCCCCCTTCTTTGTTCTCCTCCCCATTTGAACAAGTTCTTCCTACTTTCCAATATCTGAATTTTATTCCTTATGTACCTTTGGGTTTTGCTGTATGTATTTGAAGCTCCTTTTAAGGCAAGAAGTATTTAAAATTGCTATTTTTTTAATGAATTGATTCCTCTCCTGTCATAAAACAAATTTATTCTCAGCTTTGGCATCTATGTTAATATTTATACAGTTTTGTCACATTTTATTTCTAAAAACTTTAATTATTTCTTATCAGTCCATGTTTGTGATACATCAGAAATGCATTTGTCCTGGGGAGCTGGTGTATACATACAGCAACTTTATGCTTTTTTATTTCCGTTTCTCTTCCCTTCTCTCTCCCCCATCTCACTATCCCCTCCCCATGTCCACAAAGTCAGCCTCCTGTTTTCTGCCATCTGCCTTTTATTTTGCTCTTAAATTATTTATACTTAACATTTCTCATATAAGAGAAACCATGTGACACTTCTCTACGTAATTTATTTCACTTAACATTATAGTCTCTTATTTAGTTTTAGCATGGTATGACTTTTTTCATCCCTTTTCCTTCCTTGTGTGTATCGGCTTTTAAAGTTAGCTTCTTATAGGCACAATTTATTTAGATCTTGCTTTTTCATCCAATCTAACAATTACTGCTTTTGTTTGGGGCAAGAGCAATTACTTTGAACCATTTACACTAAATGTGTTTACTGATATATTTTAGCTTACGTTTACTATTTTATTTGTTTTCTATTTGTCCTATCTGTTTTTGCCCTCTGATTCATTTCTCTCTTCCTTCTTTTGGACAACTAGAAAATTATATATGAGTCTACTTATTTCTTTCTTGGCTTACAAGCTATGATTTTTAAAATTTTTTTTTAGTTTACTCATTGCTGTCAAGTGTACAATGTACTGTTTCCTTTATTACTGCTGTGCAATTTCTTATAGGAGAACTTAATAACAATATATTGAGCATCTCTGATTTGAAAATTCAGAATCTGAAATGTTCCAAAATCTGGAAACTTTGAGTGCCAGTATAACACCACAAGTGGAAAATTCTGCATCTGTCCTTATGAAATCATTCTCAGTCAAATCACAGACCTACTAAAAATACTGCATAAAATTACCATGAGGCCACTTGTAAAAGGAGTCTACGAAACACAAATAAATTTCATATTTACACTTTGGACTCACTCCTAGGATACCTCATTATGAGTGTAGCAAGTATTTCAAAATCGAAAATCTGAAGTACTTCTGGTCCAAAGCACTGTGGATAAAGTATATTCAGTCTGACTCCCACCTCACTGCTCTTTCTGTTTTCTTCCTTCTGTCACTAATTTTACTTCTAATAAGTTAAAACTTCATACTATCTTGTTGTATTGTAAAGGAGTTAAATGACAATTTTTTCTATGTTTTTCTGCTTAATTTGGTTACTGATTTTCTTGTTTCACTTACATGAATCCTCATTTTAGTCTGGTAATCTTTGGGTTTTTGTCTGAAGGACTTTCTTTAAAATTTATATATTATATAGATGTTAAAATTCTCTCTTCTATATATACATATATATATACATACACACACACACACACACACACATATATATATATATATATATATATAATCAGTAGATGTCTGCTTGTGATCAATTCTTTCACCTTTCCTATATTTTCAGAGAAACTATTTTACCTTTCTTTGGAATATTTTTTTCAAGAGGTATAGAATTTTTATTCAACTGATAGGTTTTAGTGTCTCAGAATCTTTAAAGATGATAGATACCTGCTGTATCCTTAGCTTTGTATCTATACTTAGCCTCCCCCACTTTTTCTGGTTATTTGTATAATTTTCTGTTTATCACTGATTCTAAAGAGTGGTAGTTATCTGTTCCTTCTTGTCCATCTATCATCTTTCTCCTTTCTTTCTTTCTCTGACTGTCTTTGCCTATCTTCTGTATTCATCACTTTCTCTCATCATTTCCTATTTTATTTTTCTGTTCCTGGATATTTTCATATATTTTCAATGTTTTATTTAATTATTTAAATTCATTATCCTTCATGAACCAGAAAATTTGGTCTTCATTACTGAGATGATGTCTCAGACTATTTTCCACTGCTATAGAAGAACACCATGCACTGTGTGGTTATAAATAATAGAGGGTTATTTTGTTCACGGTTCTGCAGACTAGAAAGTCCAGAGCATGTCTCTTGCCCTCTGAGAGGGCTGTTGTACTGCAGCGTAGTAAGGCAGAAGGGTAAGCAGTCCCAGAAGTTGGCAAGAGAGAAGGGCGAAGTCTGACCTTCTAATATATGTGCTGCCAAAGCAAGCATGAGCTTCTGGCCTTGTAAAAACCCAGTTTCTCCCACTCCTGTGAGAATGGTGCTAATGCATTTACACACAAAGATCTCACTTCTTAACTTCATAAGGTCCTGACAATGTCAGTATGGATCTTGGGAGAACATTTAGACCACAGCAAAGGATAACACTACTTCATATTCTTTCCTGAATAAGCAGCTCTTTATTCCCACTTTTCTCTTCTTAGTATATTACTAATTTGAATTTGGAATTAACAAATAATAGTATACTCTTCATAATTTTAAGTTATTCTCTTCCATTACATTTCTTGCACATAATTCTTAAATGATGTTTTGATCTGTATACTCAACTTCTTTATATTGTGCACCTTTAGTAGGAAAAAACTTAAAATATCTTAATAGGTATAAAATTATATTTTGGTATGAGTTAAGTACTTGGTGTACTTACATCTATTTATTATGACAATTTTGTGCAAATCACATCAACATTAGTTAATCTACTAAAATGTATATATGTATTCTATTGAGTTTCTTCTAGTATGTGGATTTTAAAATTATTTCTAAATGTTTCAAATTATTTCAGAAAAATGTCTAAACTTACTTCTTATTTCTAAATAAGGCTTATATCTAGAATGGCTTTTAAACTTTAATGTTATTCACTTTAATTTTTATGTTGAAATTTAAATGTGGAGTAGTTTGCTTTTTACATTAACAACTTTATTGTAAAATATTGGTAAAGGAAACTATTCATCTTTATTATTTACAGTTTTATGGTTTTACTATTGAAATAAGATAGTTACTGGGATGTGGAGTGTGTTTTACTCTCTTTATTTTTGTATATCTATTTTAAATTTACTAATATTTTGGTTTTCAACACTTGTGAATGGAGTAAGATACTAAGTATTGGCTACTTATTTTCAAAAGAAGAAGGAGGAGGAGCAGGCAGAGAACAGTAAAAGGTACACAAAAAACTTTTCAAGCATTTCAATGAAAATATAATGGTATCACGCAGAAAATTTTTAGAGTAATAAACTGATGTCTTATTCATGTTTTATAACAGCTTATATTTAAATATATACTACATAGATATAGGTTCTTTAAAAATGATATTAATCAAATAATGTTATACTTTTGTTTTTTATTCTGTTGCTTTATATTGTTTTATATTATTCATATACAAACATTCATCACTTAATGTTCAAGTTCTGTTCCTGTGACTAGGTCACTAAATGAATTGGCTGCTAAACAAGAAGTCAAATATAGCATGTACATTACAATATTCAGAAAAATAGTCAAAAAGGAACTTCAATATAATGACCTTGCTTTTATTTTCCTAACTCTTACATGCAGTACTGTACATGTATAACAGCACATAGAACTGCAGTAGTGTATAGTGCAGTGCAACCAGCAAATCTACAGTACTGTGCTGTGCAGGGAGCCACCATCAGGCTGTGCTGTGGCTCCCTTCCTGCATCCTAACTCTGAATCTGGGCTGTAGGTCCTAACAGTGCACCTTGGTTGTGAGTCTGAACAGTCATTACACAGGTAGATCATTAAATGAGGAATATCTACATATGAAAACTTTTTGTAAATCATAACAGTGTATTTATATTTTTACATTTGTGCTTTATAGTGTTTAGTGGCTTTTATGTTCTTAAGACCAATATTTTTGCTCTTTGTTTTCAAATAGGTATTAGGTATTTTGTACCATTTCCCTTTAAAATGTCCTTTAGAATCAATCTGTGGGAACGCCCAGAGCAAACATTCCCCTGGGATTTTCATAGTGACACAGTGCTTTCCCCAAATAGCAGACAACTGACATCCTGTAGCACTCAGGTTAAATGAACCACATTAATGGAAGGTGTTAGTAGACAAGGCTGGGTGTAGGTGCAGAAGCATTCACTGTACTATTTTCACACCTTCCCCTAAATCTAAAACTATTAAAAGTAAATAGGTTTACTTAAGATACTAAGTATTTCGACTGGGGAACATTCTGTATATGTCACACTTTTGAAACTTTCAAACATTTAATAAGATTCATTTCTTTGTGTTTTTATTTAGGATTATTCCTAAGTCTTTGGTTGGCACGATGCATAAAAGTTCTTCTCTAAAGTTTTTCCTAGTTTATTACTTCTAGAACATAAGAAAACCTCCAATTTATGTCTATTGAGCTTCTACTTTTTTCTTTTAAAACATTTTATACCATCTTATAGCAATTTTCAGTTCATTTTCTTGGATTTTCTTGTTATACAATCAAATTATCTGGCAATAATGAAATTGAAACATTTTTTCCCTAATGGTTATGGCTCCTTTTATTTTAATTACATCAGAGCACCGTTTCAGTACAATTGCTGAAAAGAATTATTCTGTGTTTTGCCTTATTTCTGACATTAGTGGCAATGTGTCATCATCCCAGTTGAATGAATGCTAGGATGTCCCTTTTTTCTCTATCTATATTCATGAGTACAGACTTTGATCCAGGTTCTTTCCAGGTGTAGTGAGAATATGCTACAGTTTCCTTTTGGGGATTTCTTGAAGAAGTGAAACTCTTTAATAGACTTCTCAAGGTTGATTTGTGTTCGTATTCCAGAAAAATCTGCTTATGTGTTCATTATATTTTAATAATGGAGTGCTAAGGACAATCACATTTGATGACATTTGTCCTAAAGATTTTTTATATCTATATGAAATTGTGAGATCTCTTCATTTTTCAAACTTGTGTGATTTTATGTATTTGCTTATTTTTTGGGGGGCTTCTGAAGAAATTATTTTTGCATAACATAATACAATACACCAATTTTAATTTTATAAGTTTTCACAAATACAAACAGCTGTTAATCATGGACAAATATTAAATGTTTCCATGATCTCCTGCTTCTTTGTAGCCAGTACTCGCCCTTCATCCCAGGCTCACCTAACCCTGACCTGCATTCTGTCACTATTGTTTTGACTTTTATAGCACTTCATGTAAATGGAATCATAGAGGTATGTTTAATTTTAATATTTTTCATTTTATTTTATCAGTACAAGTATGCAGTACATAGCGTTCTTGTGCAGAGCTGGCACGTGTATGTAACACATCTAAATTCCTCTTTTCCCTTCCTTTGCTCCGCCCTCCACCATTCACTGATCTTCCCTGTTTATGGTACATGTTCTGCAGTGAATAATATTTACATTCCCTGTGTGCAGTTGGTGCATATACTCAATTTTTGTGTCTGCCTTTTTTGATTCATCAAAATACTTTTTGAGTTATTCTTTTAGTTCATGTATTATTAGTCTGTCCTTTTTTAATAGCATAGATATGCCAGGTGAGTAGAAATTTGATTTCCAGTTTATTTTTGAAAAAGTATCTATAAACTTTTTCTTTCAAGTTATTGTGCAGACATAAGTTTTCATTTCTTTTGGATCTATATTTTGGAGTGAAACAGGTCTAGCACTACAAGGGAATATTTAATTTCATAGAAACCTATCAAATTACACTGCAATTAACAAAATCCCAGAGTGTTAGTTACTTTAGATAACTGCCTTACCCTGTCCTGTCTTTTTCGTTGTAACATTTCTAGTAATTAATGTACTAAGATTTTCTCAATGTGCCATTATTTGATTTCCTTAGTGTTATGTGCTATTAATGTGTTCTCTTATTTATTCTTTATATATTTTCCTTGGTGAAATTTCTTTTCAAAGCTTTTGCCTGATTTTTAAGTTGCTTTTCAAAAATATTTGTTTTTATTTGAATTTAAATGTTGTTTACATATTCTGGGTAATTTTTACCCAGAATATTTGTGTTACTAATACTTTCTGCTTATCTACAATTTGTATATTTTTGTTAAATGACTAATAAAGTTTTAAATGGTAAAGGAACTCCAGGTCAAAAGATTTTTTTCTTATGGTTTTGTCCTAGAAAGTTCATAGGCTTATATTTTACATTTAGATATTAGTGACCTGGATTAAACAAGTATTTCTTAGATAAGACACAAAAACATGAACTAAAAGAAAAGAACACACTAGATTTTACCTTACAACAAATTCATGTGGGAGACAGTGGAGAGATATCTTTAAGTTACTACAAGAGAAAACCCAAAACTACAACGTGGAATTACGTATCCAATAACATATTTGAAGTAATGAAGGTAAAGTACTTTTCTCAGCATATAGAAACTAAAAGATTTTATTACCAGTGGGTCTGCACGATAAGAAATGTTCAAGTTCTTCTGGCAGAAAGAAAAAAATGTGAGAAGAAAACCACCACTGTATAAGATAGTGGAAAACATTACAAGTTGCCAAGTGGGTGGATAAAATATAACAGATGTTTTTCTTGTTTTATAAAATCTCCTTATTGGATAACTTGCCATCTGAAGCAATGAAAGTGCATTGTGCGGTTCATAATATGGGTGGAAATAAAATACATGAAAGTGATGGCCTAGAAGCTGCAGAGGGAAGGAGATTGCTGTTGCCAGACTTTTAAAGCTGTAAATGCTATGGCCATGAAAGGTGGGCGAGGCTAAGATAAGGGGGCACACTGTAAACCCAAAAGCAACTGCTAAGCACCAAAGAGGAGTAAGAATGCCTAATAAACCGTCTAAAAAAATAAAGAAGAATGAATGTGAGTCATTTGTAGGAAAATAGGTGCATCTTGAGACTGTAATGTTAAGTGAGGTAAATCACACACAAGCTTAAATATTGCGTGGTGTCTCTTACATGAGAAACTCAAAGTATAAATAAATTAAAGAGAAAGATAAAAGATAGATAATAGGAAAGAGAGATAAATCTTTTGCAAAAGGGAAGGGGTCAAAGAGATAGAGGGAGGTGCAAGGAGGGGAGAAGAGAAGGAAAACAAAATGAAGGGAGGTGCAAGGAGGGGAGAAGAGAAGGAAAACAAAATGAAGATGTGTTGTATGTCTGGATAAACTCCTTGTGAGGAATGTAATCATTAGGTACTGCAAACATGGACTAATAAAAACTTTTGAAAAGAAATAAAACCATAAAATCTACTATGCTTGCACACGGGTGCACACTCACAGAAGTTGGAATTGGAATTTTTATGTGTTTAGAAATTTTCCAAATATAGAATTTCAATGAGTGTTGAGCCAATTTATAAAAATATCAAAATGAAATATCTTCTCATTAGTGTGTGGGAACTGCTGATTGACTTCAGGAATCATGGAAATATACAACTGCAATTGCTGCAAATACCATCATGTAATTGGGACGGAAAATGATTCTGTGATTAATTATGCAAGCCAGTGATGGCCTTTTTCAGTACGATTCATGAGTCTTGTGAGCATCTTTTTTGAGATACTACAGGCATTAAACCAAGGATCAGACTAAATTGAATTTGCCACCAGACTTTTGAACCTCGCTGTCACCAACAGTGAAACAAATATTATTAACAAATAATGATGCATGTTAAAACATATTGAAAACAAAATTCCAATTCCAACTTCTGTTCATACTGAGATTTTCTAATTGATATTTACCATTTGAAAAGTCCTGATGTATACTTCATTTGTAAAATACATTTCAAAATCTAAATATTGGGTATTTTATCCTTATTCATCTTCTTTTAATTTTCTATGATCATAATATAGCATTTATATTTTTTTGGTGATGAGGGTATTGATCTCAGGGTCTTTGCATCAAGTTACACGCCCAGCTGTTTTAACTTTGTTTTTGAGATGGGGTCTCATTAAATCACTGAGTTGTCCAGGATTACTCTGAACTTGAGAGCCTTCTGCCTCAGCATTCCAGAGTGCCACTGTGCTTGACTTGATATCTATATACTTTTACAACTTCAATTTATCCTCTGTTATTTATTATAGTAGTTTTACATAGGAGTAAGTAAACATATATACTATAAAATACACCAAAATATATAATATGTTTATATTACTACATATTATATATTCCTAATTATAGGAATTAGTGTGACATAGCATTACTTATTTGGAGAGTAAAATGAATAAACACAGTGAGATTTCAGCGAGTGGGAGACTCATTTCTAAACGCTTCTTCTTGTCTCCTCTGAAACAGAATCTAACCGCATGTTCACTCATGAACTTCCACAGAGAGACTTGACTGGTGTGGATTTAGGTTCAGTTTTATCACTGCTAAGCTATGAGGCCTGAGAAAAATGAAACCGTTTTGGCTTTTCTTTCCCTTTTATAAAAAAAGAGCATGCAGTAGTATTTAATGAATTGTTGAAAGGATTAAGTAAAATTAATGTACATAAAATAATTAGAATAATGTACAAAATAATTTAGTGGTTACCAAGATCACTAATTTTACTCTCACCAATAATAACTGTTAACATTTACTAGTATTTAATAAGTGCTAGGCACTATATTATAGATTTTTACATGTATTAATTCACTTAATGCTCATTTAAAGAAGGGAACAAGGTGGTGTTATGGCTTGTATTTAGATGTCTTCATGTGGTGATAGGTGGGGCTTTATGGAGGTAGCTGGAACTGGAGTGTGTGATACTGAGCTCAAGGGAATATGATTACTAAATTAGCCCATTCACTGGTTTGGCATTGTTCTGGGTGGAATTAAGGTTGTCCCAACCTGAGTGTGAGTGCTATCTGTCCTAAGGGCAGGTAGCCTGGGTAAGATATAAGGGGCAGAAAGAGAATTGCTGCTTGTCACTTGCTTGCTGTTTGCTGTCTCTTGCCTGCCCTGCCATGGACTGTTTCTCCTCTATGATGCCACTCTACCATGCCACTCTGCCTTGAAATCAGCCAACTATGGACTGAAACCTCTACAAACTGAGCCAAATAATTTTTTTCTCTAATAATTTTTGGTGTCAGGTATTTTTGTTTTAGCAATGAGAAAAGTAGCTAAAATAGTTGGGAATGTATACAGTGTTACTCCCACTTAGGAAATGAACAGACTTGCACACTGGAAGTTAAATTTTGTTGGCATAATATGAGTGGGTTAAAACTCCCTTTTCGTTTAGAGAATAAGTCATTTTGGCCATGGGAGACAAACAGGAAGGCATTTTTGTTACAGTAAGCTTGCAAAAGTACTTTTGCACTAATTGTCATAAATTGAATTAAACTATCATAATGCAGTTTTTTGTCCTTAACATCACATTTGATCATCAAAGTTGCATTTATTTCTTAATATGAAATGAGAAATTTATCTCTAATACTTTTGATCTACTTTGAAATGGTTCATGTAGAATGTGAATTAGTTGGTCTTTGACATTTAAAAGAATCCAGAATGAATTATGACACTCTGTGTACGTGTTTATGAATTCCAACTAATTGTGACAATCTCTGGGTCACATTTGATTGACCTCAAATGCTGGTATAAAAAGTACAATACATATTAGCATGGTGCAGATGAACATTTTTGTCGGGGGGGGGTAGTACCAGGAATCAAACTTAGGACCTTGCGCTTGCCAGACAGGCGCTTGTGGCTTGGCCACTGAGCTATATCCCTGGCCCCAGATGAATATTTCAAGGCACTGTTGGGTGTGCAGTGTAACAGCATTTTCATGATAGGTGTTCTTCTAGTCAATGATGAATTGAAAGTAGGGAGCTACTTGATCAATGTCTATAACTTTCACCTTTAGAAATAAAGCTGTAGAAGTCACATGTTTTCTTTTCTATTGTAAAATCTTGAGTGTCTAATTTGTGTCTAGCACCACCATATAAATTGGGCACCTCACAATGTCACAATCAAACTTCTTGCCTAAAGCAATTCGCAGTGAGTTAGCATTGTAAGAATATAATGACAATGCACAAATATAAGTGTCAAAATATCTGATGATTTGAGGAAAGTTTTGAACTATAGGAGGACTCTAGAATTTGAGGAGGTCTCTATAAAGGAGATGATATTTAAGCTGTATCCTCAAGATGGGAACATTTTTCCCCATGGATGAACTAGGCATTTGACCCAGCAGCTGCTTACTGGATGATGAAAGATTGGAGAAAGCATAGAAAAGTCAGGTCAGAGTGACTAGAGAGACATTGGAGGGTTGTGCGTAGAGAAAAAAGGGTTCATCATAGATGGTTTAGCTTTTACCCCACAGAAAATAAGAAAAACAAGATGTGGTATGTCCAGTGCAGCTCTCAAAGTTCCAAGGGGAGTGGGGATGGTGAGAGGATGAAGTAAAGATAAGAGACAATATACAGAAAGCTGAGGTTAAGTGGAGCCCTCTTTCTGGATGGGAGGAAAAGGAACTGCTTAACCACTGCAGTGTGTTTATTTATACATTTGTCAGGTTAGTGTCACGTGACACCCCTTTGCCTAACAACCTGTTCTTTGATTGAGAGGGGGTACATGGTGTTTTTCTTCCAGACTGGAGCAGCTTGTTTATGTGGCTCACCTTGGGTTCTCTGTTTGTGGACAGGCCTTGCTTCACCCCTGCACATGTAATCAATCTCCAGCTTTAGTCACTCTCCACCAAGATGATTTCCAAAATGAAATGCCCACAGTGCTTTAGAGTCCATGGAAGACCTTGCAGGCGCAACAGTGAATGTGTATATTTCTTATCCTTGGGATACTCACATGGTACTGGAACACACAGAGGAGCAGTTGTTGTTTGTCCTGACAATTGATGTTGAGGATCACTGGAATAATTTTTAAGCAGACTCAATGAAATTCAGCAGATGATTAAAGACTGTAGAAGAAACCTAATGTGGTAGCACATGTCTGAAATCCCACCATATTAGGAGGCTGAACCAGGAAGATTTCAACTTTGATTCCAGCCTAGACAATTTAGTGACTTAATGAGACCCTGTCTAAAATTTATTTTACTTTATTATTTATTTCTTTATTTATTTTGGTATCGGGAATCGAACCCGTCTAAAATTTGGCTAGTGTTAAGGCCCAGGATTCAATCCCCAGTTCAAAAAAAAAATGTAGATAAAGGTAAATGAGTATATTTGTCATTTTTTTTCCCCCACTAGGCCAAATACATGACATCTGCAATTGGAGTAGACATTTATTTTGGTCCATAGCTTCAGAGGAGTTATTCCACAGCAAACTGACTCTAATACAGAAATTTCAGAGTGGAAAAAAGCTGCTCAATCTATGACAGCCATGAGGGGGAGAGAGTGAGAGACAGAGAGATACAGAGAGAGATGGAGAGAGAGACAGAGAGACAGAGACACAGAGAGAACGGGGACCAGCCCTCACTTCCGAACAGCATTTTCAGCCACGATCAGTCCACAGATGAATACAGAGCCCTCATGATCTGATCATATTCCACTTCTGAAAACGTGATACTTTGGGGGAGTATTGTAGATGTAAACCATAACAGGGACAAATGTAACATTTCTGTTAGCACGTGAATGAGATGATGATGTTACTGAGAGTTACAGGATAAGAATCAGAAGCACAGAGAAAAATGTCTGCTTCAGTCTTTAACATGGGTGAAACTCTTTCACTATGGCTGAACACACAGTGGAGCCAATTAAAATATAACTCATCAGTGAGATGCCAAGTTAAATGCCATGTCCTCAAAAAGAGGTTCTCTGACAACGTTAGCTATCTCTGTGGTCACCACCAATTGTTACCATGATTTATCTTCTTACTGCTTTTTGCTATCTGCAATTACCTTATTCATCTATTTGTTCATTTTATGTTTTCCCACCTGGAATGTAAACTGCACAGGGACAGAGAAATAGTCTCTTCTATTTCTTTTTACCACATTATCCCAGGAATGGGACCACACCAGACTCTCCATACATCCTTGTTCAGAATGGATGGACCTAGAAGTGGTTAAACTGGAGGGCACTGATATATAAATTCCAGGTAACGGTGGTGTGGGTGAGTATAAAGTTTGTGTCTTTGAGATACTTTCTCAGTCCTTATAACATCTCTCACCACCTCCTGCTCCCTTCCACAGGGAAAGTTTACATCACAGAAGAAGGGCCTGAGGCACTATGGAGGTGGATGCAGGAGCCTGAGGACCACATGTGCCCATCAGATGTTCTTGTTTGCCCTAGGACATGTAGAAAACATCGGCACTGACAGGCTGCCATTGAATAGTTTTATCCACTACAGAAAATAAAGACAGCTGTACTCACTACCAGTTCTACAATCCTGAGAAAATGACTTAGGTTGGCGTGACTCAGATCTGGTGGCAACATTTGACCCCATCTCCTACAGTGGGGCAGCACATGGGCAGAGTGGCTGATCCCATCATCCCAACTAAATCATTAAGAGGGTCATCCTTTACTTTTAAAATTAAGCTTATTCATGGCCCATCCAGTCATAGTAAAAAAAGTGACATCCCCACTGGGTGGTGATCAGCTCATAGAAATCTGCTCAGGCTGGGGAGCAGTTGAAAGTGGCGTCTGGGAGCCTAAGATGATGGGGCAGGGGGGTGGACCCTAGAGGAGTCCCTTCTACACATGGCATTTTGGTTTAGAAGTCAGAGCCCTTACACATATCATGAATCTCCCAAAGTGCATTGGTTTCTCGAAAGCCTCTTCTCATGATTCCACAGTGAAGGGTTAGATCCATGGTAAGTACAGAATGATTGTCTGACTGAGGTCTACTGCTGATTGTCTCTCCCTCTTCAAGAATGTCCTCTCCCCCTGAAGCTCTGTACTTGGGTCTTTTGGGAGTGAAATGCCTGGTTCAGATTTTCCCAAGAAGCTTCTTCTTATCCCTAATGGCCAAGGATCCCTGGAAAAGTACGGAGACATACATTGAATAGTTATTTAGATCATCACTCATATTGTCATCCAGTCCCTTATCCCTAATGTGTGAGCCTGAACTTCACTTTGAATTAGGAGTACATTCTCATTCTTCTCCAGTGTGATGAGACAGAAAGGGATTTTAGCCATCAGGGAGTAGAAATCAGAAATCCTGACACATCTGCCCTATGTGCATTCATGTGCATTTTTTCTTAAATACACATGTACCCTCATTTTAAATTTTGCATTCTTTGGCTTTGTTTCTTTTCTCTTCTCTCATTTTCCTTCTCCTTGCTTTCTGTCTGCTTTTTTGTTGTCACATCTTAATTTCTTACCTCTCCCAGTCATTTTTTCTCTTTTTCCTTTGTTCTCTTTCTTTCCTTCCTTCTTGATAGGACATGAAGTGTCAAGTGGATTTGCCTCTGGACATGACTGCTGTTTGTGAGGAGGCACATTTCTAGTCCTGGAGACACTCAGATTTCATTCTGATCCCTAACCTGAGCTGATATAGGTTACATGAGATGACCTCAGAAGAAATACTGTCTCCCAAAAGGCTCTGGAGAATCCTTATATCTAGATCTTTCCTATGGTAGAAAGTCCAGACTGTGCTTGAAAGTCGGGACTTTCTTGGCAGGGTTTCTTTGGGGCATGCATTTCTTAACACCTGCTCCTTTCCAAGTAGCTTGATTCCTAAGTTGAAGACAAGATCTGTTTTCTTGATGTTTGGGGGTATGATTTGCTTACTCCCCAGGTAAACACAGACTTAGTTGTACAAGACCAATGCAATGCTAACTTAGCTACTCCACAACTTTGACAAAATACACAAAGCAAGGAGAGATGAGAGCACAGGAGCTCACAAACATCTATAGGAATTTGTGAAGAGATTCATTTGGAAAATGAAAAGGAAGCTGCAATGAGATGTTTGCATATTCCTGAGGAGAAAAAGCTATATACGTTGACTTTACTGCTAAATTTTAAAGAATTCATAACATATTTCTCCCTGAAGTTGCAGCAAAATTTTGTATTTAAGACTTTGGATATGCTTTGCATTTTAGTTCTTGGCCATGGTAAGTGCCATATTGTAGGTTTTTGTTCATTCATTCAATAATATGTCTTGCACTTGTGCTGTGTACATGGGCAAAACAGAAAGGATAAAGACAGGCAGATTTCTGCCCTCGAAGAGCTTATCCTTCAATTGATTAGGCATATAAACAATTGAAACAAGATATCACTGAAGATCCCTGGGTTTAAAATAGAAAGGAGGCTCTATGACTAAAGTGTGGTGAACATACACAGGATGATGCAGGATGAAGATGGAGGTACAGAAAGAGACAGGGGTCAAGACTGAGCAGAAATTTTATCCTAGTTTAGTTGATGCTTCACAGTCATGATTTTCACAATCATCTCCAAGGCCAAAGCTACAGACTAGAAATTCCCCTTGCAGGGCTAGAGTTGAGCTATTGTTTGTTCCATACTCGCTGTGGTCCCCTAAACCTTACCTTGTGAGATAATGCTACCTTTAACATAATATGTTTCAAAAATCACAGAGTCAGGAAAACCTTTCAGTAGAACTGATTCCAATTGTCCCTTGACTCCTGAATACCTGTGATAGATCTCCCATCCTTTCTGTAGTGTCTGCACTCAATCTGGGTTTGCTAGGATCTGAACAGCTCCTAAAGATTTCTTTTGAAAGGGCATAATGGTCTGTCTTTGCAATTACCTCTATGCAAATATGTAATGAATTAACATACAAGCTATTTCTGTTATTTTCCTTTACTGATCTTTACAAACAATTAGAAAATGAACCTTGCCAAAAATCTTGTTCAAAGGTGAGGTTCTTCAAACTGTTGGAAATCAGCAACACCAGGAGGGAAAAAAGAAAAAAAAACATGGATAGAGTAATTTTTATTCCTCTTCTACCTAGATTGACCTCTTGGCCCAAATCCAAATGTTGTTTAAAATTTGCCTGCTATTACACAATGAAAGTTTAAACTTGGATGCAATTTTCCAAAGTCAGCATCTGTTATAGCACAGTTTGGTTTATCTCCCATTTAGATTCTTGCAGAATTTTCTTATCTAGTACTTTTTAAATTAGAAAACTCTTCCAGGATTTCAGTCCTGAGTATTCAGTTATTTTGAAAAAGACTTACACCTTTGGATAGACATCTTTGTATTTCAAGAGCTCCACTCTGAGAAACTCCTTCATGGAGTAGCTTTTCCAGTAAGATCAACAACTGGTAGACAGGACCAAATTGCAACCAAATTCTTGCTTTCATGGGTTTGGGGTTACTAGGAGCTGTGCATTGTTCCAGTTGTTCTGTAGATATTTCCTGCAATGTTGTTTACATGCATTGATTTCTCAAGGCAAGTGTTGAAGCTCAGCAAAATTTCTTCCTAAAAAGAAAAATGTATACTAGGTGAACTCAGGTTTTCTTACACTGCCTCCTGTCCACCTTTAACCTCCAAATCCTTCCAAGGAAGAAGTATGATGTGGGAAATAGAAAGAAAGGTAAAAAAAAAAAAATAGGAAGAGGAAAAGAATAACAAGGAAATAGTCCATGGGAAGGGTAGAAAAAACAGAAGAGAGGAAATAAGAGAAGGAGGCTTTGAAAGGAAGGTTTGAAAGATCAGCTCCAAAGGAGGCATTGGAAGGAAGTGTGAGGAAAGAACTGGGGGAAGTTAGAGCTGATGAAACAATGATGGGGGAATTTGGAAGTGAAGGCAGAGGAAATTCAGTGTTTAGCCTCAAAGTGACTGCAGCCTTGTCCAAGCTTTCTACTGTTGCTATAACAGATTGCCATAAATTTTTTTTTGTTTTGTTTTTCTCCGGTACCGGGAACCGAACTCACGACCTTGCACTTGCCAGGCAGGCGCCTTTGCCACTGAGTTAAATCCCCAGCCCCGCCATAAATTTTTTGGTTTGAACAGTTTAGGGTCAGACATCTGAAACTCATCTCACCAGGCTAAAATCAACGTGTCAGGGATGCTTCTTTCATAGAGTCTCTAAGGTAGAATTTATTTCTTTGCTTTTCAACTTTCTGGAAGTTTCCCACAGTTCTTGGCTAAGGTCCCCTTCCTACATCTAAAAATCCCAAATTGTCAAAGCCAGCAATGGCAGATTGAATCTCACACAGAATAACTGGTTTCTCCTTCTATTGTCATATCTTTCTCTCTCTCTCTTCCCTTCCTCTTTCCCCCTTCC
>NW_004955510.1:4648242-4659111 GCF_000276665.1 Chinchilla lanigera | reverse complement strand
TTCACTTATAAGGACATTTGTGATTGCTTTAGGCCCATATGGACAATCCAGAATGATTTCCCCGTTCAAAGGCCACTAACAAACTTGTTTCCATTTGCAACATTGATTCATTGCCATAGACCTTAACCTATTATGTTAGTCAGCTTTACTATTACTGAGAACTTATATTTGACACCCAAATTTCTTTAAAACTCAGAAAATAAATTAATTTATCCAAAGATGCATAGGAACAGGGTAAACCTTTCTATTCCAGAGGGGAGAATTAAGGAAACAGAAAATGTGACAAGAGCAAAACTGAAACCCAGCAGGGCAAACATTAAGTCTTCTATCTCTATGTCCAGCATCCTGGGTGCATGGTGGTAAAACGCAAGCTCCAAAAAGTTTGGGGGTTCCTTCCTTTTGGCCTTGCTGGTTGCCACCCACCTGGTTTCTCTCTAGAGCTGCCTCCACTATTGCCTTTCAGTTTTCCTTGATAGGCTTTCCACATTCCTGGAATCTCCACCTTCTTGCGTTTTCCACTTCACCTTTGGCTTTATTTCCATAGCTTTACCCATAGCTTTCTCAGGTAATATTTGCTTGGCCACCCAGGATTTTTTTTTAAAATTTAGATAGAAGCTTCCATGATCCTACAGCTCTCTCATTCTCCATTCCTAAACAATCAGCATCATGTGAATGACACCATGGTATATTATCATCAGGAGCAATAAGCAGGCCCCCTTGGACCATGGCCCCAGAGGCCTCTGTGCCTGGTTGGCTGAGCATAGTGAAATGAAACCTGAGGAAGCAATTTCTTAGATGATCTTTCTCTTGCAAGGGGCTCAGAACTCTCTTCTGAAATGAAAGATTTACATTTTTGCACCCTTGAGCCTGTGAAAAATGGGATTTTGCTGATTGCTGAGATGTCTCAAGACATTTTTATTCTTATATCTGTTGAAAGTAGTTTGACTCTTTTAATGGTGCTAATTTCTTCAGTAGCCATATTCCTTTAGCCTCCACTTTACACATGGTTCTTTTCACCAAAATTTAAGTTTTAAAAATTTTTATACTGCTTTTTACCTCTGATCCTCACTGTAAATCTGGCTAAAAACATCTAGCAGTGAGAATGTTGGGATGCCTTGATATTTCCTTTGCTAGATTATCTGCCACATTAAAATCCAGCCTCATGCAAAGTGTTGGGATATGGAGAAAATTCAGACAATGGTTTTCTGGTATAATATAATGCCCATATCCTCTGGTCCAGTTTCTATAGAGTCCTTACTCCCACTTGAAACTTTCTGAGTCACATCCTTATTGTCCACATTCTTAGCTGTTCTGTTCTTCTGATCTCTGAGGAGAATCACCTATCTGGTTCTGCTAGCAGAATTCTAGGGCTTCTCTAGCCTACATCATCAAACCTTCCCAAATTCCTCCCACAAAGCAATTCCCAAGGCTTCTTGTCAGGCAGAGTCACAGCAATAACACCACTGTTGGTATCAATTTTCTATATTTCTCAGCTTTCCTGTTTTGGAGACCAAATATGTGACACTATAGATTAAATAAAAAGAGGTTTATTTGGCTCATGGGTACAGGGAATTCCATCCATGGTCATCTGGCTCCAAGGCAGGACCATCATGGTGGAAGTGTGTAGTTGAGCAAAGCTGCTTTGTTTATGATGACCAAGAAGTAGGGCAGAAGGACAGCACCAGAGAAGAAAGGGTAAGAGAGCAAGTATGGATTCCAATCTCTATGACCCACGTACTCATATCCAGAAATGTGTTTTATTAATCCTCTAGGTGGTTCCCAAGCCTATCAAGCTGACAGTTAAGCTTAACTGAAACACATATTTATAGAGTGGGGGGATTAGTACATAGATATCTTGGAGAGGGAGCACTGTGTTACCTACAAAAAACCTGGTGGTATTATAGTTTTTTGGCTGATCTCTGGCCTGCTCAGCCATTAATCCTGCTAGTACTCTAGTTTTTGATCACATCTTCATATGGAGAGTGAGAATGAATACGAAATCTTATTTGCAATGGTTTTTTATAGGGTCACAGGAATCAGTCTTCTCTATCTAGCTTGAAGTACATTTTGCAAATTATATCTCTTCTCATAGTCTGAACCCACTGTGGTTCAGTTCTGGAAACAAGATCATATGTTGATTAGCAAATGTAAATGTGTAGAGATTTGAACAAGGTAAGAAATGTGAAAATGCATATTGGACTTTTGATCTCCCTGTAATGGCTTGCAAAAAGTCCCTGCATCCTATGTGAACAGTTCCTGATGGAGGAAGAGCAGGCTTATGACGATGAGGAGTGTGGGATGGAGCCAGAAGTGGTGCTTTGATAAACAGTCCTAAAAAGGGAAACCATATCAGAGAAAGAGTTACATATCTTCTTTGTAATTTTTATGTTTCTTGCCTTCCTGAAATGATTCTTTCTTGTTCATAGACAGTTTTTGTGATTGATTAAGCTGGCTATTCAGTCACTTAAAATAGATAGCTCAACATTTTAATTGAATTAAAGTGGCAAGTTTTGTACACCACAATTAATATATTTTTTTTTTATTCTCCTGCCTCAACCTCCCAAGTGCTGGGATTACAGGTGTATACCACCACTCCTGATTATTGTCTTTGTAAATCAGATTATCCATCCTCTTTATCATTTAGCCACTGCATCTTACAAGTGCCTGCTAACTATTTCTAAGAAGGTAGAAGGTATCCAATTGGGGCAAAGTTTTTCTTTTTTCTTTTTCTTTTTTCCAGATAGGCCAAATGCAAATTATAGTAGACTAATAGGTCTAAACATATCTTCCTAAAAAGTGAATTCAAATAACAGCATGTATTTGGGATAGATATACACCATTACATTTTAGAAACAAGATTTTATCTATTTTTAGGAAGAGTCTACAGTCCACCTAGCTCATATGCACCACAATTAATATTAGAGATAGAAGGGATAAACATGCCTAGTGTTCCTGGCCTGTGCAAGAAAAGAGGACTTCTAAATTGTGTTTGTTTAAATATATATGCATTAGTGTCTAATTTTCCAAGCATCAGTTGATGGTACACAGATGTGAAGCTAGGGCAACCATATTTTCCATAATATGTTATTGAAAAAAATGTTTTAAAAACAGTGCCAAGTAACACTTACTTATACTGTGGTATTATTTCTAGTATATACTCACAGACTAATAATGAATTAGGAGTTGGCTAGGGTAATTTAGCAACCCTAAACCAGAAAAATGATACACCTTTCTTTAGCATAAATAGGTCCAAAGTTATACAAGCAAATAGGGAGTGCATCTACTCTGCTGAGCCAGTGAGGGCTTCTGGAAAGGGCATACAGTTGACATTTCAAAGTATGTGATAACCAGCTTAGGAGAAAGAGGGGGTATTGGAAAGAAGACAAAGTTAAGAATTCCTGAAGCTCCTCCCTGTATGCTGGGAAGCACCTATAAACAAAGGACTATGCTGACTTGGTGTGAAGAATTGTATGTGTAGAATTTTAGAATACAAACTGAAAAGTACCTCAAATTATTTCTGCACTATTAGTTTTCCAGTTTGAATAATGGAACAGATCAAATAGGTATACAGTGGTACTTGGGTTCACAAGCTCAATTCCTTCCACAACTCTGGTCTCAAAATGAATTAGATGAGCACTGAATGTAATTCAATAGTTAGGTTCAATGTTGACCTTATGGGGAAATTTGATTCAGTTCTTGATCAATTCAGTTTGCGACCAGAATTGTAGAGCAAATTAAGATCATGTACTGATGCACAAAGAAATAAAGTTCATGAAAAAAGAGAGATCAATGAGAGATTAAGGGAAACCCATGTAGAACAAATAAATATCAACTAGCAGAAATTGCCTCCAACTTTTAAAGCAGAATGGACCGATTTTCTATAAAGGAAGGAGAATCAGATAACCTTAGATTCCTCAGATGATATGAAATGACATGTATTGACTTATAGGGAGAAAAGACTATGAGACAAAAAATTTTATTCTCAGTCAAAATGTCATTCTCCTGTTAGGGAAGGGAGGGCATGGCATTGTGTATGTGTGTGTGTGTGTGTGTGTGTGTGTGTGTGTGCATGTGTTTTCTTCAAGGATTCATGATATATATTTCATAGAAGCCTCATATGAAGAAAAGATAAAGGCATGTGGATATACATTTACTAGATAATAATTTAACTAAAACAATTACATAAAGTAAAAGATGACAAAATTGAGAATATTAAAAAAACCACAAAATATATACACATTCATATATATATATATGTGTGTGTGTGTGTGTGTGTGTGTGTGTGGTTATAAACATACACTTCGGGTATAAACAGATAATGATACTATGAATGAAAATTCACGCTCTAAACCTAAGTAAAGACACACATATAGAACATCAGGAGAATCTATACTAATCTGGAAGTAAAAAATTCCAAATGGTTTCAGAAAACACTTAAATTTTGTGGTCAGACACCAAGGATTTAAAAGCCTTTGCATGGTATCATTTTTATGAAGGTGGAGAGGTAGAAAATGATAAGCAAAATTTTTATTAGAAATGTTATTATTTAATATTGATACACTGACAAAACAAGGCAAGTTAATATTATAGTTGAGACCTAACTGAGGCAGGTTACTATTTTTATATTTGAGAAGGTAATATTTGAGTTCACCTAAAAATATAGCAGAATTTGAAAACTAATATAAAGTTTTGAAGAGCAAATGGTCTAAACCAGCACAAGTCCAAGCAAGAAAATAAGTGAAAAACAACAATAAATAGCAGATGTTTAAAATAGAAAATACAAATTTGGATGGAAAAAGTAAAACCAAACATTTTAATCAACATAATAAATACATAAATATAAATGGATTGAGATCCTCTCACAGTATTGGTTGCTGGAATACTACACCTAAATACATGTGTACAGGCGTAATTTGCTTGATATTTCAAGTAGTATACCCAATAAAAAGACAAAAGAAAATTAAGACATACATATTCTAGCAACAATAAAATAGGCACGTACAATAAGCTAAAAGGAGAATGAAGAGCCAACGGTAATGCCAAACTGAAAGCTAAGTGCACCATGCAGGGAGGAGCATAGCACTGTGTGCAAAGACTTATTCAAATGTATTTCTTTACGCAAAAACAAAAAGCAGCCAACTAGAGTAAAAAACGCAGGAGATCAAACTTGACAACATGAAATTATGGTGAAGGTATTAACAAAACTTTTTCAGAAGGTGCAAATTAAGTAGACAATAAGCAGGCATACATAAAAAGAATTTAGATCATCCAAGGATTTGATTTGATAGATTCATACAAAGACAATTTTATTCGTTACATGAGAAATGTATTGTTTTACATTTATAAAACTAAACACATTTAAAATTTCAAAAAGGGAGGTAGTGTTGACTTCTTTCACTGTTTACAATCTTATAAGTAAAATGTCAAATATAAAATTAAAATCTTTATATGATGGTAATTAAGACATTCTTAATCTCTGAAGCAAAATGGATATCAGAATTGAAATTAAAATTATATGTATGAAAAGAACAACCTACATGCTAACATGTGTGTAACCATGAAATATGTAGCACTAGGAAATTTGTAAGTTGTTTTTGTTATTGAAAAATGAGTGGAAAAATACACTGAGTACTTCAATACAAAATACAGAAAAAGTAACTACAAAACTAAACAGAATAGAACTAATCAAGAGTAAGAACCGAAACTGAAGAAATAGGAAACAACCAAATAGATACACACTACAATTAATAAAGAAAACACTTTCTCTCTTACAATAATAAAATTAGTGAAATTCTAACAAACCTAATTTATGAAAAAAAAAGAAAATGGAAAATATAACACATTAGGAATGACAGGGTTGTGGGTAAGCACAAATATAAATAAATTAAAAGATTTAGAAAAGATTATCAAAACTGTGAATATGCCAGTCCAGTAGGAATGTATAATTGTCCAGAAGAAAAGGAAGTTTCATATTTCAAGATGGAAGGAGGAGCTTTATGTCAGTCACTTCCTTATCCCCACGGTATGATGACTTCACAAAGTAGACAATAATAAATGAAAAAAGAAGACAAATGAACTAAAGAAAGCTAAACAACAACAGTACATTGACAGAAAAAAAGTGGAAAAGACATGCAATAAATCATAAAAGTCACTGAAAATATAAAAGGTTATTTTTGGTACAAAGTTAGCCAAGTAATGCCTGAACGCATAAAACAAGATTTCCTTAGTTACGCTGTTATGGCTGCCTTGATGTCCTGAATGGATTAAAAACATTTACTTTTCATGATCATTTTGACTTTGGGGAAGAGCCAGAAGTCAGAGTTCGCCAAATGTGGTGAAACAGGTTGAGGAGGACACACCATATTGTTTTTATGAGCCTGCTTTTCCATTACATGTCTCCCAATGTAATCAATTTTTAAAAGATTTATGCATCTATTATATATTTTGATCACTCTGTAGATGCTTTCAGGTTAAAAAGAAAATAGAACGAGGCATGGCGGAGCATACCTGTAATCCCAGCACTCCGGAGGTTGAGGTAGGAGGATTGCTGCAAGTTTGAGACCAGCCTGGGCTACACAGTGAGCCAAGGCCAGCCTGAACTGCACAGTGAGACCCTGTCTCAAAAACACAGAAAAGAAAAGAAAAGAAAAGAAAAGAAAAGAAAAGAAAAGAAGAGAAGAGAAGAGAAGAGAAGAGAAGAGAAGAGAACAGAAAAGAAAAGAAAAGAAAAGAAAAGAAAAGAAAAGAAAAGTGAAGGAAAGAAAAGAAAAGAAAAGTGAAGGAAAGAAAAGAAAAGAAAAGGAAAGAGAACCACAGGCATAAAGAAGCACAGAAGAGGCTACTGAAAGGATGATTGTGTCTCTAGGGATTCATGACCCTGGAAATGGAAGAAGTAGGAAGCAGGCAGATGGGACTCAGTCCCCAAGCAGTTTGAGTAAGTAGGACATACAGCTTTCTGATCATGTGTGCAATTTATCCCTTTGTCCTGCAAAGCCATGAAGCAGCCTAACTCAGACCAATGGCCACAAGTTGGGGTACTCGTGTTAAAATGATGAGTTTATGTCAGAAATCCACAGGAATTGCCTGACTGTCCTCCAAACGTACTGCATAGATTCCAAAAGTGCCCCCGACTCATGCAAATAATACTCAACATCAAAATACATGAAAAATGTTATGGTAACTCATTTAATAAAAACCTACCCTGTGATGACAGGGACCATATTCAATCCATAGAAATCTTCATACTCTGTAGAGAAAACAAAAGAGATGAATAAAGTCATATTTTTGTCCCATTTGGTAAGGAATGGAAAAAAATTGTTGGGAAGACGAGGACCTAAATATATATTAATAGTGGCAAAATTTTGTTTAAAAAATAAAACCTTCCGGACACATACTGATATCTTAAGTGTAAACACTTGAAATGAAAATAAAATACCTTCCAAACCCTTGGAGAAGCAACAATAACCAAAACTCCTTGAAGCAAATGTGGCAATAAAAATATAAATGCCACAAAATTAGTAGGGGGCATGTAATGAGATAAAAATAGAAATCACTAAATAAGATGGAAATGTAAAAACTTAATCATCATTATCAACCAGAATGGGTAAGATTCATCTACTAAAAAAGATTTTTTGTGAATAACAAAAATAAACAGGAATAAATAGAATTCAAGTTGACAAGCTTTAAAAAAAGCACAATTTTTCATATTGATGAAATGCATAATCAACTATGAAAATATTGTAGTCAATAATGTTTATGCACCCAGAAATATTGCTTAAAATACATGAAGTACAGATGATTAGTCAGAGGAAAAATTGAGAAAGCAGCAAATCTAATGAAAGACTTTACTACACTTTTTTAAAAAATGATAGAACAGATAAGGAGACCAAAATAAGTGTAGGTATAATGAAGTGTAAAATCCTTGAACAAATAGAATGAATTCAATAGAAGTTTCACTGTTTTGCAAATTTAAATAACAAAATAAATTTACTTGTACAAACGGACGTACTAGGTTGAATTTCACAAAGCTGTACTTTAACAAATAACACACATGAGACATTCAGAAATATCAGTTATGAATTAGGAGTCAGAAGAAATCTCAACAAGTTACAAAACACATATTTCAGGTAATGCATACCCATTAAACAAAATGCAATACAAGAATTAATGGCAAAATAGGAGCAAAAAGATCATACTCCCAAAAAAGACATATACTAACATGAGACATATACATTTATATAGTTATTAAATTAAAGAAAACATTAATGTGAAATTTATTGTTTAAGATTTACAGTACAGGGCCAGGGATGTAGCTTAGAAGTACAGCACCTGCCTGGCAAGTGTAAGGTCCTGAGTTCGATTCCTGGCCCACACACCAGGAAAGATTTACACTATAAATAACACAGATACAAAAGCAGTTGTACTGGTTAACTGAAGTGTCAACCTTGCTGGGCTGTGGATGCCTAGATAGCGACTTGTTTCTGGGTGTGTTTAGCAGCTGATTCTAGAATACAGTAGCAATTAAATTACTGGGCTGAGAGGCAGATATCCCTTCAGCCTCCTCTTGGCTCTCTTTCTTTGTAGAATTCTGACCAGTACAATATTAAATGTTGATTAATCTATGGCCTTAAAATAAAATATTAGAGGCCAGGCGCATGCCTATAATCTCAACACTCAGGAGGCTGAGGCAGGAGGATTTCTGGGAGTACGAGGCCAGCCTGGGCTACACACTAAGTTCAATGCCAGCCTGAACTACATATTGAGATCCTATTGGAAAAAATAAATAAATAAAATACTAGAAAAACAGGAAAATTCTATGGCTTTGTATGTAGGTCAGAATTAAGAGTGCATATCTAACATGCTTAAGTCCTTGGTTTCAAACTCAGCACCAAAAATAGAATTTGGTTAAAAAAATTCCCTGAGTTTTCAATATGTAATGTTACAATAGGGAAAGTCAGTTATTTTTCGATCCTGTTATGCAGTTCAGGCCAACCATATGAATTCACCATATAGCTGAGGCTGGCCTCGAACTCACTGTGATCCTCCTACCTGAGCCTCCAGAGTGCTGGAGATGAGTGTAAGTAGACAATGTGTGCCACCACATCTGGCTATCAGTTCTTTTTAAAGCAGGAAAAAGAAATCAATTAACAAATAGTAACACTAAGAACATAAAGTGGTATAGCATGGAGTTACCCCCCAAAATTGGAGAAGTCTTAAAAATATAATTATAATATTTATATTAATGTGTTTGAATCAGGAACTTAGTTTGGGATTACTTCTTAATACCCTGGTGTTTGAGGAGGTGACTTGGTTACATAGCCTTTGAGAGACGTTGGCTGCTCCAGGCTAGTAATCCCAAGGCTGACTGACCTCAACCCTAACGTCTAACAGAATGAATCCCCCAGGACCTCGCAGGAAGCAGGAGGGAGGACGAGAAGCTCTGTCAAAGCTGAAGACACTGCGGATCTCAAAACAAAACAAGACCAGACAGGAACAGCAGGCAGGTGATGAATTGCACTGCATCCAGCCCAAAATAGTCCAGGCCCATTTTCCAACTTTAAGAACCTTCATCAGGACCAGGGACCTCTGCCAGGAAGCAAACGTTAAAGGGAGTGACCTTGAATCTCGGCTGGCTGATAATGGACTGCGAGAATTGACAAAATCTAGCTGCCTGCTGGAAGATGCATGGTTTCCTTCAGCAGATAGGTGAAAGATGAAACGGATTGGCTTAAAAAAATAAAGAGCTTCAGACTTATTGATTTTTATAAACAAAACCCTTTGGGTGCTTTACAAGTAGAAAGATACTATGACAATCTGTCTTCCAGGAATAAAAATAGAGACTTGTACAAATTAAGTGGGCTTTACTTTTGAAAAGTATGCCAAAGTAGAAACAGTTTTAACTGCTGCACGCTCTTCCCTTTTTTCTTTCTTCCTTTTTCTTATTTTATCCAAAAAGCAGTTTTCATGGCCTGCTTTGTTTTGTTTGTAAAAAAGTAGAGAGCAATGGTGAGTCCCCTTTAGATTTTTGATTTATAATGGGGATTAGGCATTGGGTTAAAGCCAGCTTTCTAGGGGAGGAAATCCTCTCTCATCCAAACTCACACTTCCCCAGGAAAACTCCTCTGCCTTCTCACAGTTTGATTTAAATGGGCGTTTGGTAGCATTCTGTGTAATTAAAATTTCTCCACCTCTGGGTTCCCGTTCTTTTCTTGAAGTCATTTCCTAGATCACATTATCTATTTACACACCTAGCCCCTCTGAGACTCTGAAGAGGGTAGCCAGGAATCACTGCATTTCTACAAACATTATTTAATGTTTCTGAAGCCAGGAGGGAAAAGCATAGCAAGGAGGAAGAGGGGGCATAAAGCTTTTAGTGCTTGATTCTCTATAGAAAGTGCCACCTGATTATTTCATGTTGTACTGCATTGAACTCTCACACTAGCCTTGTGATATTGATGTGGACATCTCCAGATCATATAGGATGCTTAATTAACAAAAATTAAGGACTTTAGATACCGTCACAGAGCTGGACTTCAGATATGGTCACTGTAACCTTGCTCTAATTCCAAAGTACAGGATCTCTGTGCTATTACGTAATAATACCAAATTTAAATGCAAATTAAGTTGGCTGTGAGATCATCATTCCCTACCAGAATTGAGCCTCAGAAATGGACTGTGAGGCTTTCAATTGCCCGTGACCACCAGGAAAAACTTGAACAAGTGACATGGTACCTGGCTTGACTATGTTTATTTAATAGAAGTGTTCAGCTGGATTTTGAAATGTGGCTGAGAAAAGACAGAAAGCTTCCCCAAGGGTAATGGAGTTGCTAGTCAATTTTTTTTTTTTTTTTTTTTTGGTTTTTCTCCGGT
>NW_004955510.1:4640942-4648142 GCF_000276665.1 Chinchilla lanigera | reverse complement strand
ATCCAAAATACGACGATATGGGGTTCTGCTGCAGCAGTGTTCTATTATTTTCTTTTGTCTGTTTGTTTTCTAGAATTGATGTGCAATGACTTCAGGGTAGACTTTTTTTTTTTTGGTTTTTCTCCGGTACCGGGGACCGAACTCACGACCTTGCGCTTGCCAGGCAGGCGCTTTGCCGCTGAGCTAAATCCCCAGCCCCACCCCCGCTAGTCAATATTAATTGGGAGATGAAACCATTTAAGGCATTTCTAGGTTTGATTGATATTCAAAAGGATATTAAGGTAACTAGCTCTGGTAGAAAGTAAGTTAATTTGCTAAATCAATAGCATTCAAATAATAAAGTCCAATGCACCTGTATCTTCTTTCTGGCTATAAAAAGGTTTTGACTTCCCCGGTTTAATTATTCTTTATTCTTACTGTATCAGGTGAATACATCTTTATGTATACATGTACATGCATGAATGTTGCATACATATAGAAAATTATCACCAGGCATAGTGGTGCACACCTATAATCCCAACACTCAGGAGGCTGAGGCAGGAACAGTCTTGTGAGGTCAAGGCCAGCCTGGACTACAAAGTGATTTCAAGGCCAGCCTGAACTGTGTAGTGAAAACCTGTCTCAAAAAGGCAAAAAAAAAGTTATCATGTAAGAATAGAAATATTTTTACCTATACACTATACACATATACACATATGTAAAGATTATTACGTTTTAAGTAATTCTGAGCAATTTTAACTAATTAAGCATAAATAGAATTTTTGCAATAATAATCTGCTGTTTCATAAGAACAAAGGAAGTAGTAAATGAACAAATGTCCAGTAAGACAACTAATCCAAGGACTTTGATATGAAGAGTTTATCAAAGTTCCCTCCATATTGATAACATAAGCAAGAATTAGCTCATACACTTTTTGGCCCATTTTGGATTGGTAGCCAGTCCTGGAGCTGTCAAAACTGTGCCGTGATTTTACTTAACATCGAAGTGGCTGATGGCTGTTTAGGAGACTCACTGTTTCTGGAATGGTTCATAGGGAGAGGAGAATAATGGTAAACCTGGGGAATGGATCCCTGTACAAGAATTTTGGTGAAAGATCCCTCCACACTGGTTTTGTTTTAAATACGTAAGAAGTTTAGACAGAGTCCAACCTGATCAAGTATTTAGTAAGTAGGCATGCTGGCCAAAGCAGCATCTGCTTCTACTTACTTGTGCCTCCTGGGTTTAGGCATTGTTATAGTAAAGACATACTGCATGAACAGAGCAGAAGGACACATGCAGAATGACCAAGCCTCTGTTCTATGCAGATGCTCCTCAACTTATTATGCAATTACATCCTCACAAACCCACCATAAATTAAAATATTATAAATTGAAAGTGTTTAAACACTCCTCTCCTCCTCCTCCTTCTCCTTTTTCTTCTTCTTCATCTTCATCCTCTTCTCATTCCTCTCCCTCTCTCTCCCCTTCTCCTTGGGATTGTAGTTCTTAGGGAACACAGCCACCTGCCATGGGAAACCACCTATGGAAACTGAGGCTCCCCACTGACAGCAATGTCAAACACCAGACACAGCAGGGGGTGGGGAGTAGCAGAACTGAGCCACCAAGTGCCACGGAGTGAAACATCCTTTGTCTCACTGGGCTCAGTCGCAGATCCATGAGGTGACTCAGTGTTGCTGTCTTAGTTGTTAAGTTTGCAGTGGTTTGTTAGGAAGCACTTGCTAGTTAATTGGTACCAATACTGGTTACTGGATATTGGACACACCCCTAACCAAAACTTAAAATTGTGATAGTGGTTTTGACTGACAGATAGTAGATAGAAGGATTTAGGGGAAGTTGAACGGCCCTATGTGAGCTGTTGGTCAGAGTTGAAAGGAAAGTGAAGAAAATATAATTCAAAAGTGGATGGAAAGGGGACCCTTTAAGTCAGTAGTGCTCAACCTATTTGGTACCAGAAACTGTTTTAATGGGAGACAATATTTCCACGACTGGGGTGGGTAGGGTGGTTTCATGATAATTTTTGTGCTTTACATTTATTATGCACTTTATTTCTATTATTACTGCATTGTAATATATGGTGAACTAATGATACAACTTGTTGTAATGCAGAACCAGTGGGAGCCCTGCACTTGTCTTCTTGTAACTAGACAGTCCCACCTGGGTGACTGGAGACAGTGACGTCCAAAGTGTGCTGCTTATGTCCAGTCAACTCTGTAATCTCCTTTTGGTTGTTCTCACTGCACAAAATCCTGCTTCACAAAGATAGAATGTTGAAAATGGAATCAGCCTTCTCAGTGCTTTTGTGGCAATCTCAGGATACTCTGCTTGAACCCTAAATGTATGGAGATTTGAAGTTGACTCAAATATATGGCTAAGACCCTGTCACTTGTGTTCTCAAGCAGCTGATCTTCTAGCACAGACGAAGTTAATTCATCTGGATTGTTTATGAATCAGTCACAAATGCATTTGTTCCCACTTCACGGGTCTTTTGCAGTTGGGAAGGAATGCTCAAACTCTTTTGAAAGCTGAGACAGGTGATCATGCACCAGCTCAGTTTCATCCAAAAACTCTGCTAATGTTTGAAACATGTCAAAAATCCCAGTGCTCACTTATCACCCCCATAATTCCAGTTTGGCTTTGAATGCAGTCACTTTATCTGGTGACTTGAATATAGTTGTCACTCTCTCGTGAAGTGACAGATTGATTTGTTGAGCAGGTTGAATAGGCTACAGGAGTTCTCAAGTTTTGTGATTCATTTTGTGTCACTGAAATGTGCTTTTAGTGGTGACTGTTTTTCTGAAAGAAATCTTGGGAGCAACTCTCTTATCTCAAAAACTGTGGCCAGTGGTCTACCCTTGGAAAGCCATTTCACTTCTGTGTTTAAGAGCAGACATGTGTGTTCTGTATCTATCTCCTCGCAGAACTGTGTGAACAGATGTGAATTAAGGGCATGTACTTTAATTTGACTGATGACTTTAATCACATCCTGCAAAATGTTACATTCGGGTGACATTCTTAGGCTAGGCAGCATTCTGTATAGATAACACACTGTGTGGACTCATGTTCAGAAAAACTCTGTGACTTGAGTAGGGAAACCACAGAGACATCCACCCATGGCAGCTGCTCCCTCTGAGCACACAAGAATGCAAAATGAGGTGTTCAGTTTTCCTGATATGTAGTTATTCAAAGACTTGCATATTTCTGAAACTGTCCTGTTGGTCGACAACAAAAGTGCACATAAGATACCCTTATGCAAATTCTTCTGTGAAACGTATCACTCAAAAACAAGCTTTATTGCTTTGTTTTCAACATTGGGAGCCTTCTCAGCCTGCATTGTGTACTGAGGTGATTCATTAATCGTCTCTAAGAATTGTGCTTCAATATCCCCTGCTATTTTATCAATTCGTGCTGTTACTGTGCGAGCTGGAAAGGAAACATGTGCCATCTTGGGAACAGCAGTCTTTCCTAAAAGTTCACAATTTTCTTTAGCTGCAGGCAAGATTGACTCTTCGCCAATAGTAAAAGGCTTCTTAGTGTTAGCGCTGCGGTAGCCACTATAAATGACACTGTCAGTGCAGACACATTTGATCAAATTGTGTCTTTATTAATTGCTATTGTCCTTTGTGTTCACATTTTTTATTTCCTTTGAAAAAATCTAAACCCTTGTCTTTTGATACAAGGTGCTTGGGCTCCATGGGGGAAAGCAATTTTGAGACCTGCCTACTTTCCTTGCATAATGGGTCAGTACTTATTATACAGTATAATCTTGGAGAATGTGAATCATCTGTTGCAATGAATCTATAATTTAAATCAGATTCAGTGTTTTCTAAATGGAGATTTCTTTGTGTTCTCAGTCTTAAATCTTCTGCTCCCTCTACTTGGGTCTTTTCCTTTTTGTTAAGGACCTCTCCAGTGACATTTGCTTTTTACTCATTTTGGTTAGGTTCAGCTTTTTGGCTTACCAAACCTGTGACTCAAGCAAGTCCTTCACTGTGGGAAAGAGGCTTGGTTGTAAGTAGGTAAATAAAATAGTGAACCAGCCATTCATCAGCTAAAATAATTGTCAGATTCTGATTTAAAGTCTTCCCCCGGATGCAGTTGTACAATTGAAATACATCAGCTCACTTGCAACTATAAAGCCTGACACATTATGCAGCTTTACTATCACTTGATACTCACTGTTATGAGTCTGCAAGTGATTGATTTACTATGGTCTCTGCACAGTGAAACCTCCCTACTAATGTGAATCTATGTTTTCAGCTGCTCCCCAATACTTTCATCACCACCTCAGCTCCACCGCAGTTCGTCAGGCATTGGATTCTCATACACAGTAGGTAACTTTGCTCCTTGAGCAGTTTGCAGTAGGATTTAAGCTTCTTTGAGAATCTACTGATTTCCCTGATCTGACAGCTGTAGTGAGCACCTGTGAACACAGATGAACTCTCACTCACTGGCCTGCCACTCATTTTCTCCTGTGTGGGCCAGTGCTTAACAGGTCGTGGACTGATACTTGATACTGGCCCAAGGCACAGGGTTTGGGGACACTTGCTTTAAGTAGTTTAGGGAAATGTGTTGGCAATATCATGTGTTGTAATGTAGCAAGTAGAAAATACAGCTAATGAATAGCTCATCTAACTCAAGATTTTTTCAGACAAAGAGTTGATGGTTCCCTGACATCTTTGTCTTGCTTATCATAAAATGTGAACAGGAGAGACAAGCTGAAAGAAGATCTTAAATATGAAGGAGTAGAGACTTACTGGGATTGAAAATAAAACTGTTTCTCATTCCCAGATATTCAGTTCCAAAATTAAAAAGCACTTAAGAGCAAAGATAAATTCTAGGTGGGACTATAAGATAACTCACTAAGATTTCAGAAAGCTCTAAGGCATGTCTCAGAGAGCCACTCCATCAGAAAAAAAAAGTATGCCTTTTTGAGTAGGGAAATCATAAAGACATCCAGCCATGGCAGCTGCTCCCTCTGAGCATATAAGAATGCAAAATGAGGTGTTCAGTTTTCCTGATATGTAGTTATTCAAAGACCAACCCAACAACCGACCTTGTAAAGGCCATGCCTCAAAGTTGATTTTGACAGAAAATCTAAACTACAGAACATCTTTTCTTTAATAGAAAATAGAGCCACACAGATGTGGCACTTGGTCTATTAGAGTTGATTATAAAGTAATTCATTAAAAATCCACATATTTTAAAAACATGACATCAATTTGGACTGAAAGAAATAAAGACAATATCAAATCATTACAATTAGAAAGTAGTGCGAGGAATCTACACAGCTATAAATGCCAGACATTTCTTACAGAGAAAAAGATGACTCTGGGCAAAACCAAGGGGTCAGTGTGTGGAAATGAGAGTCAAGGAGAACCAGGGCCAGGGAGGAAGACTGAGTTCTCCTTCAGCAGCTAGGATCACGGTCCGGCTGGGCTTCAGTGCTGCTGCAGAACTGTACCTACTACACACCTCCTATTTTCTCTACTTTGAACAGAGAGATCCATAGTTAACTAATACCTGTTCCAGCATTATACATGATGCATGCCAGAGACATATAACTCACCTATTAGCTTAAAAGTCTTCAGATCTCAAGAAACCATACTCAAAGCATAAAGCTTGAGGGAGTCTACTGGAGGATCCACATTGGTCACTAGTTATGATTTGGATCATAAGAACCTGCATTCTGAAATTATGTCTTTCTGAGGAAAGACTTGAAGTTCTAGGGGGAGACAAATGAATGCATTTGGATATGGGATGCGTGAAATTGCTATGGTCAGAGTATGGGTTATGCCAGATGGTGTTTTCCAAAGCCCGAAGCACCAATATTTATCTGACTCCACAATTCTTACAGGTGGCAGTGACACTCCCCCACTAAGAGATGAGTTTACGTGCCATGCCTTTGAAGCAGGTGCGCTTTCATAACTGCCTTAGGTGACAGAATTAGTAGTGACCTGTGATTTCCTAGCTTGTGATACAAAAGGCAAGTGACTTCTATCTTGTGCTCTCTCTCTGTGTCCTATTTGGAACACTCACCCTCTGACTAAATCAGATACTGTGCTGGGAGAAAACCACTCTTGCCTATGTGGAGAGACTGTGTGGCAAAGCCTCCTGTAGAGCGGGTGGAGGGCTGCAGCCTTCACAGCTGCAGGAATAAAGCTGCTCTCTGAGTCTTACAGTGTTCAGCCATGGAGCCACTTGAGGTGATGCTTAAGGGAGGCAGCCTTTTTCAAACCTCATTCAAACTGTAGACTTGTGAGCAAAATAAATTTTACTGTCTTCAGCCATACTTTTTAGAGGCACTTATTACAAGTGCCCTAGGTGACTGGAACAATATGTTGGGATGCTTATGCTACAAATTTTTGGGATTAATATACCTATTTTACCAACTTGTGCCTAAGATCTGGAGTGCATGAGCATCCATGCCAAGCAGTGGTTTCTGTTCCCTACCTGCTCACTCACAAACTCACTCCCCAACAAAGCTCATCCTGGCCTTCCGTGCTCAATGCTTAGAGAACACAGTGTATATACACTCCTGTGCATGGGCACACATGTATGCACATGTGCAAACAAATGCACACACGCACACACTGTAGCTCTCCCTTATCTATAGAAATTGAATGCCTTCCATTCAAAGCACAAAAATCCTTTCACTCCAGCAAACTTGATCTCCAAAAATGTCTTTCTACTCATATCCGCTTAAAGATTCAGCCCTCATATTCTACTTTATTCTCACTAAAACAAACTGGTGCTGGCTCTTCTTTTTTCTTTTGTTTTTTGCGACAGGGTCTCACTGTGTAGCTCAGGCTGGCTTGGAACTCATGGTGATTCTCCTGCATCAGCCTCCTGAGTACTGGCATTGTAGGTGTGTACCACTATGTCTGGCTGGTGTTAACTCTTAGTCAGAGTTACCGATGCAAAATTTTGTGCTATCGTACCGATTCTTCATCCACTCTGTAATGCATATCTCCTTTTATGTCCTGTGTTGGTGTTGTACTGGTAATTGAATTACTAATCTTTAGTTCCACATCTTTGCTCAACCTTCAGCCTCTCTCTCTCTCCCCCACCTCCTTCTCCCTCTCTCCCTCTCCCATTCCCCTCCTCTTCCATCTCTCCTTCCTCTCTCCCCTCCCTCCTGCCCTTCTCTTCCATTCCCTTCCCTTCCCTTTCCCTTCCCCTTCTTTCCTTCCTTCCTTCCTTT
>NW_004955510.1:4635292-4640842 GCF_000276665.1 Chinchilla lanigera | reverse complement strand
CTTCCTTCCTTCCTTCCTTCTTACTTTCTTCTGTCAAATCCTGCAGGGTGCACTGCAACCGGATCCCTGGCCTCCTAAATGGCTGGATGTAACTGCAGATCTTCCTCCATACAATGAAGCCAAGTCCCTGTGTCATCCCTGGTGTCATCTGCACTCTGCTGCAGCCTTGGCAACAGAAGCAGAGCTTTTCAACAGCATTGGTGGGAAGACACTGACACAGCAGGTTCCTTTCGTGCAGCACATGGGTGTATGCCCATTGTCTTCTGTTCTGCATTCTTCTGAGGCCTCTTTGGTTAATTGTTTCATGCCTAGTGTCATGGTAGGTTTCATGTGCAGATATCTTCATTGCAATTGCAATGTTTTTTCCATTTTGCACTTGTTTTTCTGAGTTAAAATTAACGTATACCAGTGTTCCTACATGGCTTCTAAAAACATAGTTTTAATAGTTCCTTATAATATTCAATTTGGTGCATCAACCATAACTTACTCAACCATTCCACTACTATCAAAACAGCAGATTGCTTTCTATCTTTCACTGCTATGAGGCTACCTACATGGGAACCTACTTAATTTAATAGTTCTTCCCTTTGTAATGGACAATTTCTTTAATCCTGTCAAAAACTAAAGCACACATTGCATTTTTATTCCCAGAAGTGTTCTGTTCTTATTTTGATTGCCAACTTCATTACAAAGAAGAAAGCATCTTCTTCATTTTTCCTAATTTCAGGTATCAATCTTATTTATGCTTTGCCATTATAATAAAAAAATCTAGGTACCTTAGTGCACATTTCTTTGATCATGATTGGGAGAGATGAACTATATTTTTTCATTGCTTGCTTATAATGAATTGCTTGCTTTCATTTGCTAGTTACTATTTCTCTTTTGAATTGCCATATTTCTGATTTGGTTTTTCCAAAATGTATAGAAGTAGCTTGCTGTGAAGCCTGTGTTTGAAACCAGGATGACCAGACTTTGGGCAAGTCATGTCATCTCTTTCCTCACCTGTGAACCACGTAGGAAAACAGCCCTTTTTAAATTTTAAAAATAGAAGGAGGAAAACATTAACAGACAGACAACCTTTTTCAAAATAGCAAAAGAACAGTAGAGACAATACAGAGTTACAAGCAAAGTGGTAGGAAATTAACAATGCTTGTTGTATTACATATTGATATCTTCAAAGTGGTTTCTTGTGAAAACAGATAGAGACATGCAATATTGATCAACAAAGGTCTCATTAACAATTTCTTTCAGCAAAGAAATAGAAGACAGTAGATCAACTATGTTAACTATCCTGTATATACATACATACAAAATTTCTCCTTCTTTCCCTTCTCTTTTCCCACATCCCAGATGCCCTTTACCCTTGAGCATTTTCCTATCATTTCACAATGTCTATCATACCTCCTAGTTTTTATTCACTCTTTCAGGTTCTTACACTAGTGAGACAATACGTTGCTTATGCATGCAGGTCTGATTTATTTCACTTATGAGTATGGTCTCTAGTTGTGACCATTTACCTATACAGGCCTCGAGTTTATCTTTATAGCTGTGTAATATTCCATTGTATAAAAGTACCACAATTTTCTTGTCCAGTCCTCAGTGGATTTACATTTGGATTGCTTCCACAATTTAGCAATTACAAATTGTGCTGCTATGAGCATAGGTGCACATATATCACTGTGATATGATGTTTTTAGATCTTCTGGTAAAATACACAGCAGGGGGATAGCTGGGTTGAATGGGGCCTCTAGTCCTAGTGTTGTGAGGAATCTCCAAAGTGATTTCCACAATGGTTTCACCAGTCTGCATTCCCACCAGCAGTGGAGAAGGGTTCCTATTTCTCCACAGCCTTGCCAGCATTTGTTATTGTTTGATTTCTTGATGCTAGCCATTCTTACTGGGGTAAGGTGAAATCTCAATGTTGTTTTAATTTGCATTTCTCATATGACTAATGATGTTGAACATTTTCTCATGTATTTATTTGCCATTTGTATTTCATTATCTGAGAAGTATGTATTTATCTCAGCTGCCCATTTTTGGATTGGGTCTTTGAATTTGGAAGGGCTGATATTTTTTAATTCTTTATATGTTCTAGATGGAAGCCCTATGTTTGAGGGAGAGTCAGCTAAAATTTTTTCCAAGTTTGTGGGTTTTCTTTTACTCTGCTGGTGATTTCTTTAGATGTGCAGAAACTTTTCAGTGGGGTGAGATCCCAGTTGTTGATTCTCTCAAGTGTTTCATATGCAGTTTGGTTTTTGTTCATGAGCTCTCTGCCTATCCCTATGTCTTCAAGGTTTTTACCTACTTTCTCTTGCAATAGATTTAGTGTTTTGGTTTTAATATTGAGATCTGTGAACCATTTTGACTTGAGTTTGGTGCACGGTGATAGGCTTGGGTCTATTTTTAGTCTTTGTCAGGTGGCAAGCCAATATTTCCAGCACCATTTATTAAAGAGGCTATCATTCTTCCAGTGAGTTTGATTGGCCTCTTTATCAAAGATTAGGTGGCTGAATGTGTTTTTGGTTGTGGCTGTTTCTTCCAGTGTGTTCCATTGATCCTCAGGTCTGTTTTTTAGCCAGTACCAGGTTGATTTTATGACAGTAGCTTTGTAGTATTATTTCAGGTCAGGGATTGTGATTCCACCTGACTTGTCCTTGTTGCTCAGGATTGCTTTTGCTATTCTGGGTCTCTTCTGGTTCCAGATGAATTTAAGGCATGTGGAAACAGCCCTTTTGGTTAGGATGAGACAGTAGATATGAGAATTAATCATGATATACCCATTTGCCTGGATTAGGAAAGCCTAGCAGATTAGCGAAGCACAGTGTGAGTGTATCTGTGAGGCATTTCCAGAGATGAGTGGCATGCAGGCCAACAAACTGACGTGAGGAAAAACCCACCCTGATTACGGGTGGTACCATTCAATAGGTTGTACCCTGGATGGAATAAAAAGGCAAAGAAGTAGGAAATTGGCATGAGTTTGGAGAACTCCACTCTGCTAGAGTGGTTTGCTTTTTACTGCCAACTTTCGGATTCATCAGACTTGAGTTGCTTCAGGCTTGCAATGCAGATTCATACCAGTCCCTCTCCAAAGAGTTTCCAGGTCCTTGGTCTCTGTTATGGGTCATGTGCAGATGTCCCACCAAATCCCCATGTGGACATAGGAAGGCTTTGAGGAGGTGACTGGATGGATCATGGGCTGGATTAATCCACTGATGGGTTTACAGCTGTGTATGATATTGGGAGGTGAAGCTTGGTGGGAAGAAGTGGGTCACTGCGCGCATGGCTTGGGAGGGTGTGTACATCCCTCCTCACTTCACCCCCCAGGCTTCTTGCTGCCATGCCACAAACTGTTTCTCCTTCTCTGTGCCACCCTACCTTGACAACAGCCAATTATGCACTGAAACCTCTGCAAACTGTGAGACAATATAAACCTTTTCTCCTTTAACTTATAAGTGTTGGGTATTTTGTTCCAGTAGAGAGAAAGTAACTAGGACAGTCTCCCACGCTGGGGTTGTATCCTGGATCCTTCTTGTTCTGTGACTTCCTGCTTCTTGGGCGTGACTATTGGGTCATCTTGTTTGCCAGCATGCAGACAGCTGTTGTGGACTCTCTCGCCTCTGATCTTGCAAGACTTCCTAATAAATCCCCTTGCACAATTTATATAAATTGTGTTCATCTAGAGAGCTCTAATCAATACTCTAGATGACTGGACACAACTGTAAGAACTAAACCTGGAAAGTAGCAAATATCCAAGGAATAATTCCTGATTGAATATTACTGTTTGTGCCTTATTATTACATCACTAACTTCATCATAATAGGCGGACCATGTAATCACAACAGTGGTAATCACCCTTGATTACTGGTGTTTACAAAAAGAAATTTATTGTTTTGTTCTTAGCTGTCATCTTAAATACTGCATTGGTTCTTAGTACATACCACTGATTAGAAAGTGTTTTAGAGTTTAAGACCTTTTTTGGTTTCTATTCAGATCAAGTTTATTTTGTTGTTTTTCTGTATTGACCAAGTGACCTGGTGTTTTGCTACAGTACAAGTTTATCTGATATTTACCCATTTTTTTTGTTTAAAAGCATCATCTTATTTGGTCACAATGGTAATGTGCTAGTGAGCCAGTGACTTTTATTAAGAAAAAATTGAGAGTTTCCAAATCTATAGTCATTGATTTACACTTTTCTGTCTGTAGGATCCAGTATATTTTGATTATCAAGATTATGCTTCCCTCTTAAATTAAATTTAGTTTTCTTTATTTCTTCTGGGTTTTAGGTTGTTTTCTGTTGTGTGGAAATTTTCTGCTGCTGAATGTCTGTAAGAGCTAACTCTAAAAATCAATAAGACCTTGGGCTTCCCTTGGCGTCCTCCTCAGAGAATCACCAGCTGCTTTGCATGCTGCCTGCTGATGCATTTTTCTATGCGTTTTGGACTATTTTGGCAGTCTGAATTAATGTTTTATAAAATTATCTGTTATTTTTAAATTTCAGATTAATACATGTCATCTGTTGTATCATGAATTTTGTTATCATGCATTCCTTTGAAATTTTTCTTTTAGCTGTTTTCTTCCTTCTTGATTTCTTTCTAGGTTTCCTCCTTTTTCAGATTGGCTGTGTTGGATATTATTTTTCAAAGCACAGAACATGGTAGTCTAATAGTTCATTTTTATCTTTTTGTCATTGTTCTTTTTATTAAGCATCAGATTTTCTCCTTTAAAAAAGTTCCAGTGCCTAACTTAGTTATTTATTTTACATATCCTTGCTGCGTGATTTAACTCTAAAATTTTAAAATTTAAGACATCTTTTTTGCAGTACTGTGGATTAAACCCCAGGCCTTTGCACTCTCCAGCCCATTTTTTATTTTGAGACACAGTCTCTCTAATTTCCCCAGCCTGGGCTTGAACTTGTGACTGTCTGTCACAGCTTCCCTGAGTGCTGGGATTGTAAGCCCGTGTCACCGAGCCTGGCTGATTTATGCCTTACTAATTGACTACCCATGTGGTGTTAGGCCTTTACTAGGCATCCATGATGTAATTATGGATATGATTCATATGAATATGAATATTATTTTCACTGGAATGTTATATGGGTGAAAAAGAGTTATTGGTAAATAAAAATCGAAAAGGAATGATGGTAAGCATAATAAAATGACCAGAGACCCATAAAGATACAGAAAAGGAGTATATATGAGAAAGATCATGTAATGTTCCATAAATATTGAATATTACTTTGCTTTCCTTTTGTGCCATGGATCATCTTTATGACATAACCCAAAATGCCTGACTCTACTCTTTTTTTGTCTCCCTTCTGCTATTCTGTCTCATTCCTCAGGTGGGCTATGTTTAAACTTTGGCCCATTTCTTACTTCTGTCCTCCAACCCTCCACCCTCCCTTCCTCCCTCATTCACTTTCCCACTCTCCCTTTTCTTTCTTCCTTTTCTCCCTTCTTTCTTTCTTTCTTTCTTTCTTTCTTTCTTTCTTTCTTTCTTTCTTTTTCTTTCTTTCTTTCTTTCTTTCTTTCTTTCTTTCTTTCTTTCTTTCTT
>NW_004955510.1:4612474-4634727 GCF_000276665.1 Chinchilla lanigera | reverse complement strand
CTTCTTCTTCTTCTTCTTCTTCTCCCTTTCTCTCTCTCTCCTTTCTTCTTTCATCATAATTTAACTAATCATGCCATCTGTCCATGCAGCTACAGGCTCAGAAATCTCTCTTCACACCCAGACAGTGCACCACATGCTGTGAGTCAGCCTAGAATAGCAGTAGCCTTCTGCTCTGGTCCTAATGATACAGTCTGTTTACTACAGCACAGAATTTCCCAAAGTGAACACACAATTAACAGAAAGTGCATGGCAAAATAATTTGGGCATCTTTGTGTTAAATGCTTGTCTTTTCTATTAGATTTTTCAGAGACTTTAATGTATTTTGGTATCCCCAAGAAAGGAACAGAAAATGCAGCATTTTCATATTATGATCTGGGGCCTTCTTGAGGGAATGCAAGTCCTTGGATCAGACTTTAGGAGGAGCTCTTTTCTATTACCATAGATGCCTGGGCTTGGGATCCTACCCGACTCAGAAATGGAGAGGCAGAATGACTGCTGAATTTGTCCATATGTATAGGCCAATGTCAATGGTGGGATAAACCAAAATAAAACAAAAAGCACTGTCGATATATACAAAACAATGTGTAAATATATATCTAGACCTACAAATTATACATATCTAATATACGTACATTATATAACCATATAAAATGTAAAACTGTCTTGAAGTAATATAATCCTGAATTGTTTTACTGAGACTTTTGTCTCATGTGTGTGATGGATTACATAGAGAATGGCTACTGGAAGATTTAGGAAAAAAAAGACTTATTTGTGAGACAGCAAAATAGAATGAAAAATGTAACAAATGACTGCAACACTGGCTTTTTATTTTTAAATTGGTGAGACTTATGATTCCCATTTATAGGAAACAAACTATTCTGGGCAAAAAGTCTGACAAATTGAATCTGCCTCCACCTGGATGCTGCTAAAGAGGGATAACAGTGAGGAGAGAATTTTTAGACTCTAAAACACTACAACCACAAGGACCAACTACAGGTTGGTAATAATTCAAAATGACAAAATAGGCTACCAACATAGGGATCTTTATTTCCAAGTACAATATTAGTAAACTCCCTATTGCTTTTTTCTATAATTTATTTTTAAATAATTTCAGATTTATGGAGGATAGTTCTTGATAAGCATATCACTATCTAGTATAAAAATGTAACAAAATTCAGCAAAAATGTACAAATTGAGTTCATATTCATCATTCTATCTTCTCTTGAAGAAGAGTTGCAGAATTCATTTCTACATACCCTTTACCCAGCTTCTTCCAGTGCTCACATCTCACCTAACTGTGGTACAACTATCAAAATAAGAAATTAGCGTTATCACAGTACTAAGAACTAAACTGCAAACTCTGTTCAGAGCTCCTGTTTTTCCACTAAGGGGGTTGTTTTTTAAAAAAAATTGACACAACATTTATTTATCATGTGTTCTTAGTCTAAACTAACATTACTTGTTAATTATTCTTTGTCTGCCTTGGTGATCTTGACACTTTTGAAATGTGCTGGCCAGTTAGTCTGTAAAATGCTCCCTGATTTATTATGCTTGTCTGATGTTTTCACACGCTTAGACTGAGGTGTATATTTTGAGGAAGAACAACTCAGATTTGATGTCATTACTATAAGGACATGAAATGTCAGTGTGACTGGGGATGTTAACCCCGATCACTGGGTGAAGGTCATGCCTGCCAAGATTCCCATCTATAAAGTGGCTATCTTTCCCTGCTAGAGGTGACACATCATGGAAGGAGAAATATCACAGAATTTGTAGACATATGTTGAACCTATTACACTGTACTAATTAATAAATATATCAAGAAGAGTCATCAGAGGTAGCATTTTGTGCTGCTTTAATATTGCAACTTTTAGGAGCAGCCATTATTACTGTGGCATTCTAGAGTGATTTCCCATTTCCTTCATTCTTCTATGTTTATATACTGGAATCCTTTGGTAAGAAAAGTTACCCTTTCTTCATTTTTATTTATCAGTTAAGTATTTCTACCAGTGTAGACTTATGGATATGTATTTAATTCTTTGGGTTATTTCTCTAAGCTGTCGTTTTACATTTTCTTACTCAACTGATTCCAACTTTGGTCGCAGGGAGACCTTTCAGTTTGGCTCTTATGATTTACGGACATACCTCCTGCTGACATTTTTCACTTTGTAAAGCATTTCCTTAGTTTCTGATACCAAAAGATTCTCTTGTGTGATCTTACCATCTTCTTGCTCCAGCCCCAGGATTATCTATTCTGTGCAGAGCTTGGAATGTGGAGATGAAGACTGATTTCTCTCTCTTCCCCAGAAAAAGAGCATATGCATATATATGGAGATGAAGACTGATTTCTCTCTCTTCCCCAGAAAAAGAGCATATGCATATATACTCTCATATATATATATATATATATAACTATGCATACATACACACATACAGTTTTTTGTACTTAAATATCCCTATAAACATTTTTAAAAATGTAAGTTCATTTTGATATACCCAATTCCAACCCAGCATCATGGGTTCATTCTATAATACTATCTGTTTATGAGCAGGAAAAACCTGATTTTCTCTGTTCAGTTATATATTATTTTGTCAATATCTAGAATATATTTAAAGTAACTTCAAAATAACCAACCTATAGTACTAGGAAGAACAGATTTTTCATTCAGAAACTGAGCTCATGTACAGCATTTTTTGTCTTCAGCCTCATTAGATTTAGTTGAAATGACTGCTCCCCAAAGATAGCTCTGTAGGCCTCTACTTTTCTTTCCCACACCCTGAAGTGTGGTTATGTTACACAGTTGAGATCCAGCTGGAGCCACATGCTAATGGCTGCATTTCATCTTGGGTTGTGGGACCCTCTGATTTTCTGCCTTAATATTTTATCAATTAACAGAGAAATATTGAAGCCTCTAGCTCCAGTCATACATTTATCTGTTGCTCATTTCAGATCTATATAGAGATGATTTAAAGTATACAGGTGGGTATGCATAAGTATATGCAAATATTACACCATTTCACATGAGAAACTTGAATAGCCACAGATTTTGATATCTGGAGGGGTCTGGAACCAGCCTTCCCTGAATGTTAAGGGGTGATGGTAGTTTGAATCTCTGTTAGATGTAAACACTTTTAGGATTAATATGTCATCTCAGAAAATTATTTTGTCATTAGTATTGATTTTTATCTTTGATAATATTCCTTCTTTTGAAGTTAACATTTTGTGAAATTAATAATATTTATTGATCACTTTTCATAGTTTAATGTGGATTTTAAATGTGGATAGGAATAGTTAGGTCTTACCTTGTACCTAATATAACAATCTCAATCTTTTAAATAATATATGTATACCAATTACCTCTCATGGGATTATAGATATGATTGAGTTAGTAGCTACTTTCTTGTTGGATGTTTTTTATCTGTTCCATCATTTGTTAATTTTTCTAACTCCTTTTGAATTTTTTTTGAGGATTGTGTTTCCTCTGTTGACTTACTTATACCATTTAAAACTTTTAGGGATGGCCCAAAAGTTTAGAATAAATTTTTTATTTTAAAAAGAAAAAAAAATAAAAGAAAGGTACAGAATTTCAAAACAAGATAATAGATTTAAAATGGTTAAAATATTGCACATTGTTATCTTCTAAGCAGCTGCTCAGACTACAAGATATAAGCATAAAAGATTAATCAAACAATATAAACACAGACCATTCCTTTTCATGAACTAATACAAATTAGTAGTATATTTACCTTACCTGTCATACATATACATGTATATATGTGTGTGTATATAATGTTTACATGTATATATATTCTTTTTTCTTCCTTCTTTTCTCCTTTCACCCATCCCAGTTGTTCTATCCTTTTGAGCAGTTTCTTCCCACTTCATAATATCTATTGCACACTTGGATTTTATTTACTCTTTCAGTTTCTTACACTAGGGAGGCAATATGATGTTTACGTATGTGAATCTGACTTATTTCACTTATGAGTATGGTCTCAAGTTGCATTCATTTACCTATAAAAGCCTCATGTTTATCCTTCTTTATGGCTGAGTAGTACTCCACTGTATAAAAATACCACTTCTTTTCTGTTCATTCCTTTGTTGATGGGCATTTGTGTTGTTTCCAGTATTCAGCTATTATGAATTATGTTGCTATAAACATGAGTGCACGTATATTGATGTGGTGTGATGTTTTTAATTCTTCTGGGAAGATACCCAGAAGGGGAATAGCTAGGTCAAATGGGACCTCTAATCCTAGTTTTTTGAGGAATCTCCACACTGATTTCCACAGTGTTTGTACCAGTCTACACTCCCACCAACAATGGAGAAGGGTTCCTTTTTCCCCACAACCCTCTAGCATTTGTTATTGGCTGATTTCTTGATGGTAGCATTCTTTCTGGGGTGAGATGGGATCGCAGTGTTATTTTAATTTGCATTTCTTGAATGACCAGTGATGTTGAACATTTTTTCATATATTTATTTGCCACTTCTATTTCTTCATCGAAGAAGTGTGTATTCAGATGCCCATTTTTGGATTAGGCATTTGAATTTGGAGGACCTGACTTTTTTCAGTTCTTTATGTGTTCTAGATAGAGGTCCTTTGAGCATGGTGGGTTGACAATTGGTGGTCAACTTGAAAGACCCAGCTGAACTGAACCAGCATGGTGCTGGGTGTGGGAGGGCCATCTGAGGGTTGTTGCCAGTAGCATAAGAGGCAAATCTGGAGAGGAAGAAGTTTACAAGCTGTTGAGTGCTGTGAGAAGCTGTTGGGAAGCTGTTAGAGAGCTGCTGGTTCTCTGGGATTGTTATGGTTGATACCTTATGTCAACTTGGGGAGTCTAGAGGTTTGGCTAAGTGACTTAGCAGGAAGCCAGGGTGCTTACTTTGTATACATCCTGAGCCTGTGGAAGAGGAGGGCATGGACATTATGTGAGAGCTACACGCCCCTTAGGTGGAGGTAGCCTGTTTACGATGTAAGGGAGGGAAAGAGGCTGCTTGCCACCATTTCTCCTTTTTGCTCTGGCTGCATTGCTGTTAGGCTGCCATTCCCCCCTTTGCTCTTGTTGCTTTGTTATCTTCTTCCTTGGAGCCAGTCAAGTATGGACTGAAACCTCCACAAACTGTAAGCTAAATAAACCTTTCCTTCCTTAATTTTGGACGTTGGGTATTTTGTCTCAGCAACGAGAGAAAAGTAACCAAGACAGGGGTTATTCTGCTGGAGGACCTCATCATGCTAGCTTTCCTGATCAACTTGATTGTTCACATTAGAGGAAGAGCTTGGGACCTTGTTGTCGCTGAGAATGGCTATGGTTCACTTTGGAGGAGCTCCGGTCCTCACTTTGAACATCACTTCCTAGCTTTGGAGGGGAACATGGTGCATTGCTCAGTCTCCTGCAGAAGCTTGTCACATTTGTTTTCCTGATGGGAACTCAGCTTTCCTCATCATCAGAGGAGCTCAGGACCTCACTGTTGCTGGATACAGCTGTAGTACTTTTGTGGGGAGCTCTGGGCCTTACTTTGAGCATAACTTCCTGGCTCCAGTGCAGAAACCTCACCCTCCTGGCACAAATCCTTCACCCTGCTGGCACAGACTTTCTAAATTCCACCACTGACCTTTGGGCCTTCCCAGCACAGATCCATGAAACAGGCCTGCATGAGACATTGTCATAGGCTCTAGGTCTCCAGGTGGACTCCTGGGAGGCATTGTTATGGGCTGTAAGTCTTCAGCTGGACTCATGCAGGACATTGATGTGGGATCTAGGCCCTTAGTTGGATTCCTTGGTCTTCAGTGTGTGGACAGATTTCTTACACTCTCTTTTGGTATACGATTTTTTGGATGAGTATTGTAAATAATCTTATAAAATATATGTTCTGTATTATATTGCTCCCTGTGCAAAACCCCAAAGTACAACACCAAGAGACAACTGGCTGAAATGAGATGAGATCCAAGTTGTTGATTCTTTGAAGTACTTCCTGCGGAGTTTGGGTTTTGTTCATGATCTCTATCTACTCCTATATCTTCAAGATTTCTACCCACTTTCTCTTCCAGTAGAGTTAGTGTTTCTGTTTTAATATTTAGATCTTTGCTCCATTCTGGTTTAGTTTAGTGCATGGTGACAGATATGGTTCTGGTTTTAGTCTTTGGCATGTGAAAAGTCAGTTTTTCCAGCACCGTTTATTAAAGAAACTATCTTCCTTCCAATGAACATGTTTGGTCCTTTTGTCAAAAATAAGGTGGTTGAGTGCGTTTGGAGTTGTGTCTGCATATTTTAATCTGTTCCACTGATCCTTAGGTCTGTTTTTTTTTTTTGTTTTTTTTTTTGCCAGTACCATGCTAATTTTATCAGAGTAGCTTTGTAGTATAATTTGAAGTCAGGGATTGTGATGCCTCCTGCTTTACCTTTGTTGCCCAGGACTGCCTTTGCTATTCTAGGGCTCCTCTGTTTCCAAATGAATTTTAGGAATGTTTTCTCTAGATCTGTGAAGTATGCTAATGGTATTTTGATTGGGATTGCTTTAAATCTGTATAGTAGTCTTGGGAGTATGACCATTTTCACAATGTTGGTTCTTCCCATGCATGAGCAAGGACTATCTTTCTATTTTCTGATATCCTCATCAATCTCCTATTTGACAGTACTGTAATTTTCAGTGTATAGATCTTTTACTTCCTTTGTTAGATTGATTCCTAAGTATTTCTTTCTTTCTTTCTTTTTGAATGTTATTGCAAAGGATGTAGTTTCCCTAATCTATCTCTCAGTGAGTTTGTTGTTTGTGTATAGGAATGCTATTGATTTTTGGGGGTTGACTTTGTATCCAGCTATGCTATTAAATTTGGTTATTAACTCTAGAAGTCTTTTGATGGAGTTCTTGGGTCTTCTATGTAGCATACCATGTCATCTGTGAATAATGATAACTTCTTCCCCTACTATCCTTATTACTTTTATTTGTCTCTCTTTTGTAATTGCTCTGGCTAATGTTTCCAGAGCTGTACTGAACAGGAGTGGTGGTAGTGACATCCTTGTCTTGTTCCTGAGTTTAGAGTGAAAGATTTCAATTTTTGTTCATTAGTTGGATGTTGGCTGTTGGTTTGTCATAGATGGCTTTTATCAGCTTGAGGTAAAGACCATCTATTCCTATTTTCTGTAGTTTTTTTCATGAAGGAGCATTGGACTTTATTAAAGCTTTTTCTGCATATATTGAGAGGATCATGTGATTTTTGTCTTTAGCTCTGTTGATATGGTGTATAATGCTTATTGATTTGCATATATTAAACCATCCCTGCATTCCTGGGATGAATCTCATATGGTCATGGTGTATAATCTTCTTGATTTGTTGTATTCTGCTTGCTATTATTTTATTGAAGATTTTTGCATCTATGTTCATTAGGGAGATTGGCCTGTAGTTCTCTGTTTTGGTTGGGTCTTTCTGTGGTTTTGGTACCAGGGTAGTACTTGCCTCTAGGAATGAGTTGGGGAGGATTACTTTCCTTTCAATTTCATTAAAGAGTTTGAGTAGTATTGGCATTAAATCTTCTCTAAATTTCTTGTAGAATTCAGCTGTGACTATATCAGGACCTGGAATTTTCTTTGTTGGTATTTTTTTAATTATGTTATCAATTTCATTATAATACACACTTTTAATTAACCTGAGTCTACCTTTAAGTACATATTGCTTCTCACCTGGTATGAAAATCTTAGAAGAGTACATTTCCACCCCCACATCATCCTGTCTAATACTGTCATATGTCTTAAATTTATATTTGTTGCAAACATAAATGCATTATACTTTATTGTTTTTATTCTATATCCAATGATCTGCATTTCATTTTCTACATTCAGATTTCCAAATGTGCATTCCCTTTACTTCTAGAATTCCATTAATATTTCTTGTCCATTAGGTCTGTTAGCAATTTACAATCTCAGGTTTTGCTTGTGTGACATCATTTTTAATTTCTATCCCTTTAAGTTTTCACGTTTCATGAAAACACAATAAATAGAATAGTTTCTTCTCTCAAACACTCTTTTGTCCTTTTTCACACACACCCTTAAACTCATCCCTAATTCTTGGCATTGATGACTCTATCATCTGTCCCTAGAGCTCTATCTTTTTGAGAATGCTATATAAACAGGATTACATGTTTCTCAGCATAATACTTTTGAAATTAATCCAAGTTGCTAAGTATCAATAGTTTACTTTCATTTTTGTTATTGGACAGCAACACCCTGTTGTATGGTTTACCATAGCTGTCTTTTAATCTGCTGAAGCACATTTGCATTATTTTAAATGTTCAGCAATTATGAATAGATCTTCTGTCAGTATTCATGGATTAGTTTTTGAAGAAACACAAGTTTTCATTTTGCTAGAGCACACATTCTTGCTGAAGGAAATAATATTCCTAAGGGGGAAAAATTGGTTTGTGGACAAAAAATATCCTATACCTCCTATGTATAAAGCACAAATATGCATATGTAAACAATATACAGTTTATCTGTAGTATTAACATTCACAGGGAGATAACTAGCAGAATAGTTTAAAGAAGTAATGAAAAACATGTTTACAAACATCACCTTAGAGTACATTCCTAGAAGCAGGATGATAGATTATACTTTTAGTGTGTTGATCTATATAACAAATGGTCAAAATGTTTTCCAAGCTAGCTACAACATTTTGCATTCCCCCAGCAATGTATACGGCTTCTAGTTTCTCTACACCTTTGCTTACTCTTGGTATTGCCTGTACTTTTAATAAGTGTCTTGGTTACTTTTCTCTCGTTGCTGGGACAAAATATCTGATGCCCAAAATTAAGGAAGGAAAGGTTTATTTTGCTTACAGTTTGTGGAGGTGTCAGTCCATACTTGGCAGATTATAAGGCAGAGTGGCACATGGCAGAGAGCTACAGCTCAGGGTGGTAGAACACAGCTAAGCAACCAGCATACACCAGGGAGGAATGGGGGAGGAATGGCCTCAAGCACTCTTTTCCTCTCCCTTACATATGCAAACTATCCACTCCAGGATGGGTGCAGCTCTCACACCCATAATCAAACTCTAAAAGCCTGTCCATGGCCACACGAGGCTTTGGGGGGACACACAGACATAAACCATAACATTCCACCCCTGGCCCCCCAAAGACTCATGTCCATCCCTTCATACAAACAGCATTTAGTCCATCTGCAAGAGTTGCCACAGTCCTAACACTTGTAGCACTGCTGAAAAGTCCAAGTCCCAAGTCTCCTCTGAGATGTAAGGCAAACTCTTAGCCGTGAGCCCCTGTACAAATGAAAAGTTAAACATTTCCAACATTCAATGGCACAAAATAAGCATTACCATTCTAAAAGGTACAAACAGGGGGACACAGAGCATTGGGACCAAAGCAAGTCCAAAATCCAACAGGGCTAACGTTATGTCCTGTAATTCCACATGCAGCATCTGAAGCAACTTGTGGCACATTGTGAGCTCCGAAGGGCTTGCATGAGTTCACCCATGCAAGTTCACCCAGGCATTTCTGGTGGTTACAGCTTCCACAACTTCTCTCTTAGGCCTGCTTTGCTCCCTCCATTCAGCTTTCCTCAGATGATCCATGGTCCTGGCTTTTCTAAACTTCTGAGGTCTCCAGGGCACCTTTTGCTTCATACTCACAGCCTCACACACTGCCTTCTCAGGGGCACACTGCCTGGCCTCCCAGGCCTTCTGAAATCTGGGTGGAAGCCTCTTAAATCTCAGAACTCCTGCATTCTCCATGCACCTAAAGCCAGGGCCACATAGATGATGCCAATGTCTGCTGCCATCTGGAGCAGTAGTCGAGTTTTCCTCTCTCTTGGCCACAGGGGTTGAGTGCCTGGATCACTGGGCACTCTGAGTCCAATTCTGAGGAACAAATCCTCTATGCTGCCACCGTTCTGGAACCTGGGGTGGCCTCCGCTGCCATTCTGGAACATGGCGCTCAGCAGCTTTCTCCTCAAGGCAAGGTCTTTCACCTTTGCAGTTTTGAGGCTGCAAAGGGTGGAGACTTGCTGCTTCTTGTGATGCCCTCAGGCCATCTTTTTTATTCTCTTGTTCCTTCTCAGCAATAGAGAGCTCCTCAGTCTTATCTTTGCAGTCCACAGCATCACTGGAGCTTCCTTTCTGGCCAAACTCACAACATTTTAAATCATCCTGCTGGGCTCTTTGTTTTTGATTCTCAATATAAATCTGGCTCAAAGCTCCCAACAATAGCCATGCCACTGCCCCAACATTTGACTGCCTTGATATTTCTTTTGCCAGATTAATCAGTCTGCTGCCGCCCTTAATCTCAGTCTTAGGCAAAGTCTCTGGACATGAGCAAAATGCAGACAAACTTTCTGCCAAGCCATAACACATATCATCTGGAGTCCATCAACCAATGTAGTCCTTCTTCCCAACAGAATCCTCCCGAACCCGGTCTTTACTGGCAGAGTTTCTATTAGCCTTCTGAGCTTCTGAGCTCTGACTAGAATCTCCCAGATAGAACAGCTGAAGGTGTTCTAGCACTTCTCTTTCAGGTGACAACTCCAAACCTTTCCAAACACTCCCCACAAGCCATTTCCAAAGGCTCTTGAACCATATGGTCAGATATAGTCAGAGCAACAACCCCACTCCCGGTACCAAATTCTGTCTTGGTTACTTTTTCTTGTTGCTGGGACAAAATACCTGACGCCCAAAATTAAGGAAGGAAAGGTTTATTTCACTTACAGTTTGTGAAGGTTTCAGTCCACACTTGGCAGATTATAAGGCAGAGTTGCACTTGGCGGAGGGCTGCAGCTCCTGGCGCAGAACACAGCAAAATCAACAAGACACACCAGGGTGGAATGGGGGAGGAATGGCCACAGGCACCCTGGACCCCTTCTGAGTTGCATGGTTACCCTTCTAAACTTCTCAAATTAGCACAATAAACAACATCCCAGAAGGGTAAGGGCATGTCCTTTTCACCCCAAGAGGCAGAACTGCTGAGTCACTTAGCCAAACCTCTAGACTCCCCAAGTTGGCACAATGTATCAACCATAACAATAAGCCATCCTTATATGCCTGTGTTGGTACCTTTTATTATTTTATTTTACATTTACCTAATGACTAACATCAGAGCATGTTTTATATGCTAATTTGTCATCCTTATATCATCTTTGCTGAAGTTTACTCAAGCCTTCATGTTTTTTTAAAAAAGAACTATTTTATGGGAGTTTATATTCACAGAAAAACTGTTTAGAGAGTACAGAACTCCCATACACTACCCATCCCTCCTCTGTGTCTCCTATTATTAATGTTTTTGCATTATGTGATACATGTGCTACAGTAGAGGACCAATATGGATGCATTTTTATTAACCAAAGGCCATAGTCCACATTAGTTTCACTCTTTGTACACTTGTTTGAATTTGAACAAATGTGTAATGCTATGTATCCACCATTAAAGCTTTATACAGAAAAATTCATTGCCCTAGAACACCCTGTATAACACCTATTCACCCACCCTTACCCTTCACCACAAACCACGGCAATCACTGGTTTCTGTATCGTCTCTATGGCTTTTCTTTTTTCCAGAATGTCACATAGTTGGAATCCTGTAGTACAGAAGTGCTTCAGACTGGGTTCTTTCACTTGTATACATTTGTTCTTTGTGTATAATTTCATCACTTAATAGCTTATTTCTTTCTATTGCTGAATACTATTTCAAGGAACCATTGTACCAGTTTGCTTATCCATGCACAAGTTTGCTTATCCAGGTTGCTTCAACTTTTTAGAAATTGTGGAGGAATCTCTTATAAATTTTCATGTGCAAGATTTTGTGTGGACAAAAGTTTTCAGCTCATTCCCAACTCATCCTATTAAGAATTGCATACCGTCATGTCAAAATCTGGCAGTCTGCAAGGAAGTTCAATCTGTCTTAGGTACATAGGTGCAAAAAATGCCTAAATACTTATTATACCAAATCTAGTGCTACATAAAAGCAAATGTAAGTTTTAACTGAGTTTCTTTTATTCTATTCTGGGAATTGACATTTGAAAATCAATCATGTAATTTATCACATTAAATAGAATAAAGAAATGAAATCAGATAATCATCTCAACTGTTGAAATAAAAAAATTAGTTAACATTGAGAAATAATAATGATGAATAAATAATGAAACATGAGTGCACACACACACACACACACACACACATTTACACTCCACCTATCAGTTCCCAATTCATGTGTGAATTTTCAAAGTCCCACTGGGAAGGAGGTTTAGATTCTATGATTCATTGGAATGGTTTTGGAAATGATGATTTGCAAGATGCAGTAGAAAGGGGAATCCACTTGCCAGAACAAAGCAGGTGCTGGGGATATATTTAGTTAATCTTTTGGGTAAAACCATCACTTCTGATAGGATGAAAAAGAAAATGCCATGTGTGTTAATGTCTCTCTCCTCAGACAGATCCTGGGAACACAATCCAACCCAGAGCAGAAGTGGCTACAATGCATCGATGCAGATTGTCTTGAAAGTCCTAGAGTTCTTCCAGCTTTCCAGAGAAGAACCACATCCCTCCGAGCCAGCAGTGACACAGCTGTGGTAGAGACCCAGATTTTCCCCAGGACAGGGAGGGGTGGTTATAATCACAGTATCTGGGACACCATCTCTGAGGAAATAGAGATGTAAGTTATTGGGTGGCACAACACTGGGAGAGCAAACCCTGGTCCTTCTGTCTGAACACTTGCATCAGGAGAGGTCATCGCTGGATATTTGCTTCTCACTCTACCCCAGGACTCTGGGGACTCTGGTGGCATATTTTCAACTCCCAGGTTCCTGATGTGTCATTTCTAATTAGAGACAAAATTGAAAAACAAAGATATTGATTTCATACACTTAAGTTTGTGAACCATGAAAAGGTTTAGCATTCTGGGGCTAAAGGTCTAGATATGGGAAATGCCATGGGTTCTACACCAGCCTGGAGTCCCTGTAGAAAAAACTGCAATCTCTCTGTTAATTTGGGACCTGCTCTAAGTTAAGGGATGGCCAGGTGGAGAAAAGAAATGCAGTCTAGGTGCACAGAAGGGCCACAATGTGGAGTCTTCAAAGATAGATCCTGATGCTGGTGATATCTTGGAATATGGACCACGTGGCCCTCTCCCTTCTTATCCATAGTAATTCGCAGATGATTTGTCTCATTTGACTTTTTATAGGTTTAACATTAGCCTGACAAATTGGGACACTCCAGTCGTCCTTGGAGTCCTAAGATTGGCATCTATGGAGTACTCTTCTGAGGTTCCAAGTACAAGATCCCCAACATGGCCTTCAGAAATACTTCTCAGACCTTCGAGGGGTCTTCCCACAAGGCTGGATCTTAGCAAGTTTCATCTTAGGGATGCAAAAGTTGTTAAAAGTAGAGCCCAGAAAATGAGATTCTTCAGGTGAAGAAAGTGCTTAAGTTTAGATCCTCACCCAAACTCTGCTTTTAAATAGTTAGAGATCTTTGGTGAGGCCATTTCACATCTTCAAATCTAGTTAACAAAATAGGCACATGTTCTATTTTGATACTGGGATAGTATACTGGATCCTTGAAGTTCGGCTTAGCTCGTCTTTTTATATTATTAATTACCAAAATATGGAATTCAGTATTTGTCAACCTAAAATAGGAATGGCCCATATGTTGAGATTTAAACATAGAATAAAATTTGCCTGTCTAGCTCACTTCCCCCCAAATCCATCCCCCCTGGGCTGACTTTTTTTTGTTTGCTCTGAACTTGGAAATAGAATGTTTGGGACTCTGAGACTCCCCTTGTTTCTTTCTCTTATGGGAACAGTGTAACATACACTTCTATTTTGGACAGAAACCTTCTGTTTTGAAAGTTTGGGGAAGAAAAAGGCCTGCGGCCCTTTGTCAACACAGCATATGTCAGTGCTGAGCAGCCCTGGTTTCTCTGAAAAGGGGGTATGCTTGTCATTACCCTTTAAGGTGCCAAGCAGAGGACAGACAGTGTGCCTGGTGCCTCAGCGAGACTGGGTCTGTGTGTGAGTGAGCAGGTGGGGTGCGACAATCCAGGTAGTTTCTTCAGTGAGGATCAAGAGTGAAGTGGGGTGATTTGTAGCATTGAGAGGTACTCTACAGCATGCTCTCTATAGCAGTGGGGGCTGTGTGAGCATGAGCTGTCCAGGATAGATGGTGTCCTCTAGACTCAAAGATGAGCAGAGGCTTCCCCTTCTTGACAGAGTCATGCTACCTAAAAGAGTTTTGCACACAGTTGTACAAATTTGAAACACTGGAGCTCTCTGGGTGCTGGGCTCTTGGTCATGCTAGGGTAGTGTGTGCAGTAGAAAGCACAAGGATTTCAGAATCACACTGAAATTAGCCTGAGGGACTTTGGATACATCCTGTCTCTTATCTGAGTTTTATCTTCTCTTTTGTCATGGGGATAATTGTTAGGAAGAAGGAAAGGGAGAAACCAAACCGAGGTCTGAGCTCAGCAGGACAGACTTATTGCAGAACAAACCTGAGAGGGACCGCGCTGGCCCTAAAGACCAGACCAGCTGCTCTCCCACAGGCTGTGGGCTCTTCCGTAGGGCCGTGTGTGCATGTGTGTGTGTGTGTGTGTGTGTGTGTGTGTGTGTTTTGGGGGAGTTTGGTGAGGGGGTTGTGGCTCCCTGCCAGGAGCAAGACTTGAGAGAGCATGAGAGCCATGGTTGCCCAAGGACTAGGCTTGGGGAAGTGCAGGGAGCAGGGGCTGCTCTCACCAGCAGGGCTGATCTCCTCTGAGTCCCAGGTGCAGCTGAGTTGGGAGGAGGTTAGAGTGATCTCTGGTCAGGGTGGTATTGTTTGGATTCCTTCATCAATAATTATTAATAGTATTTTTGTACAGATTAAATATGAGAAGCATATCATATATACCTAGAAAGTAGATTAGCTATTTTCATTACACCTATTTTTATTACTTAGTGACTTTTTATTATAAAAATAAAATAAGCTCCCAGCATGGTGGCTCATGCCTGTAATCCCAGCACTTAGGAGGCTGAGATAGGAGGATCACTGCAAGTTCGAGACCAGCCTGGGCTACAAAGTGAGCTCAAGGCAGCCTGGACTGCATAGCGAGACCCTGTCCCAAAAGAAAAAAAAAAGATAAGCATTCTCTGGAAAAAGTCAGACCATCCAACTCTGATCATCAGCCCTGACTGTCATTTTTGATCAGTCTGTACAAGCTAACAAGTTGCTTTTCTCTTCTCCATTGTTTGTATTAATCAACCCATCTCAGCTCAGGAAATACAATCTATTTATACTTTCTTTTAATAACATGGTTAGCCTGCTGAATACAGCTGTCTGATGTGGAGTCCTCACAAGCTCTACATATGTATAGACTCATTTCAGGACACCTATCCCACCCTTCCTATCTACACACACATGCACACACACACACACACACATGCACACACACGCACACGCACGCACACACACACACGCGCATGCACACATACACACAAAGAGCGGTGAGATTTGAGGCAATTATTAGGTTTTCATTTCACTTCTCTCATTTTGAGCATGAGTTGGCTGGGATTTTGAGAGTTCAAACACACAGCTGAGGTCCTCACATTTGAAAGTGATCTCAATAGAAGCAGTTATCCAATTGTAGGTTTGCAGTTCTACAACATCCTTGAAAAGCCACTTTTCCCCTATGCCCATCCACCCTCAGATAACTTACTGTCAGAGGGGCAGCTTCTACCTCTACAAGCTCAGCTATCCAGCAGCTTCCTTTCAGTACTGAATGGAAGACCAGTGCTGAAGCATTCACGGGGTTCCAGCTCTAGGGTCCATGAAGTCCAGTCAAATCCTCTCACACATTCTGGTGCCTCCATGACTTCGCATGGCATCAGGCTTGGCCCAATCTTTGCTGTGTCAGAGCCTCTCCGTGTGGCCTTCTACATCCTGGGCAGATGTTCTTACCAGGTCAGCAAATAGCAGATAGCAGCAGGTAGTGAGGGTGCAGCATTAGACAACCCCTGAAGGCATATTTCTAATTTGCAAAATGGGGATGAGTCCCCACCCCACAGGCATATTCTGAGAATGTGGAGTAAATGTGTATATTTCCTTGCCTTTTCCCCTCCTAAATCCACATGATTTAGCCAGAAATGTATTTTTAACTGAGCAGTGGAGGGATGGTTGGTGGAAATCCAGCCTTAAGATCTTTTCTGTGGCTAAGGATGAAGCTCAATATTAAGAAAACAGGAAAGAAATAGAAATCTGTTGTGTTGCATTCATACATTTTTTCCAAAAATTATTGCAAAATTACATTGCCTTGAAGCCATATAATTAATAGTTATAATTCTTATCCCATTATAGTAACTCTGATCTTTAACAAATTTTAACTTTAAGCAAAATGTATATCACCTATTATGTTTATAAAAATAAGTAAACAAGAAAAATACCATAAAACTGCAATTTAAGTAGCAATTATTTTGAGCGAGCTCCCTTTCCCCCATCCTGGCTGCAAAACAAAATCAGGATCTCATAAATATAGATAGTCTCCATGGCTGGCTGTATGTTTCCATTTTTTTGAAATTCACAAAAAATCATCCTTTAGGGAATTATTTGAGAATTTTAGTTTTTAAACTAACTTCACTGAAGGTCTATCAGACAAGCACAATGAGAATTGGATTTCTTTACTTTAATAATACTAATGTGACCCTAATGATGAGACCTCTGAAACTATTACAAAGTGTAGGGAGATGAGGCAGCCTTCCCTTCCCTGCTTCTGTCTCTGAGTCCTGGTCTGGGACACTGACTCCCATCCGGGCTGGTGTGGTTCAGGAATCAGCACGGTGGGCATCACAGCTGCCAGGAGCAGGCTGAAGAAGGTGTGGGAGGGGACAAGCATTCTCTCCAGGATGACTAGCAGATACCACACCAGTCACTCAGGAGGTTGGTGTGGTGTGTGCTGTCTACCCTATTAAAGGCTGAACTCCAATTAACAGATAGAAGCATGCAATATTGGTCAAGAAAAAAAAATTAAACATTAAGTATTCCTTTCAATAAACCAATAGACATGAGCAATACACTTATCCCAGCTATCCTTGTATATACATATATACTTTTTTCTTTTAAAGAGGAAGTAACACACAAAATAACAAAATCAGAACAACTAATTTGAAGACAACCATATGCAATATAACAACCATTATTGAATTCCTACCGTCTTGTTTAATGAAGCTCTGTATCGTTTCTAATGGTTTTTCTTATTACTTGTTATTGTCTTTAATTGTTTGATCAATCTTGCATTCTTACATCTGGCAATCTGAGAAACTTTGCTGAAGATAAAAATATGTAATATAACAACCATTGTTAATTCCTATCATCTTGTTTTGAAATCCTGTATCATTTGTATTGTTTTTGTGTTGTTTTGTTTTTTTCTTCATTGTTCTTATTTTGTTATTTTTTTTTCTCTTTAAAATAATAAAAAAAAAAAAGCTGAAACCATGTTTTCTTGAAGAGTGTGCCCTAAGGCACAAGGACTTCGAGGCTTTTAGATTTGGGGGCAAAGAAGTTCCTAGTATCTGGTGTATGTAGGACTCACAGGCTGAATTGGAAGTTTTAAGTTGATATGAGCAGAGATTGGATCCCATCACAACTAGAAGGGAAAATGCAGATCTGAGACACTGACTATGAAACTTGGAACTGGCACCAAGCCCATGAACAGTCTGCAGGGGCCAGTGGGGCTCATCCAGAGAACGCTCCCTGTTTCACATGGCACCCAGAGCTTCTGCCCTCTCAGAGTCACCACTGTCCTCCCCATGGCTGAAGACAGCCAGGAAAGCAGGTGTTTTCAGTGCTGGAACTCGGGTGAGCTTCTCCCTCCAGCTGGTGGAGCTCTGGACAGACCAGTTACCCTAAACCCACTGGTCCTGGGTCCAGGGGACTGGGACACAGGGAGCAGCTTTTGCTTAATGATAAGGAAAGGTCTTGACGCCTCTCCCCTGTCTTTTGCTCCCCTCCAACATCCCTTTTTTTCTCCTGCTCAGATAGGATGCTCACACTGGGGCGCCAAAATTAATAATTTATTTTCAGTAGAGGTGGTGATGATGAAGAGTTTCACGTAACTGCTAAGTATTATTATAATTAGGGAGCTAAGCAGATACATTTATCTTGCATCTACTAATTAAGCAGGGAAGTAAATTAATTTTTCCCTATCCTTGCTCATTTTGTCTGTTGGTTATTTTTATATCAAGTACAAGGAGGAAGCCTTATCTCTTTCAGTATGGATTATATATGCTGTGCTCCTCTGTCCAATCAATTTAGATAAAACTGGATCCACCCTGGAGAATTTTTATTTGGGGGAGTGGGGTGGGAGGAGGAGATAAGGCCTTCTTGTCTAAGTGAGTTATAAATAGCTGGCAAGTAAATAGAAAATCCCAGCTGCTGTTGGGGTAAAAAATCCCTTTTTTTCCTCTTGTTACTGTATAATTAGTATGAATCACTGTCCTCTTGGATGGGAGAGTTTGCGGGAGAAAAGGAGGAGGCGTGGCGGAGACACCGGGGTGCCAGGAGCTGGGAAAAAGACAGTAGGCTTAAGTCTGAAGAAGGTGCTGCTTGTTCTGCATTGAGTGTCCCAGAGACAGGAAGCTCAGAACGAGTGAAGCAAAGCAGCTTTCTGGTCCTCGTGGGGTCAGGCAGGAGCGAAAGGACATCATTGTTGAATAGGTCCCCAGATAGGAGGCTGAATGCGTGCCCCATTCATTCCATTTCCTCTCGGAGGATTTGATGGTCCATGGCTGACAGCCCATGGCTTCCTCATGTGCTTCTCAAATGCCTGTACTTTCTAGAGGTTTCTGTTTGGTCCCTGAGTGTCTCTCCTGGCAAGAACTGGGCAACTTCATTTCCACTTTGGCCACCGCCATGGAGAAAGGCCAGTCCTCTCCTGGGTTAGCTCAGTCTGTGCAAATCCTGCTGTTCTCTGAGAGGTTCTGGTATGGATTTTCCCTCCTGTGCTAGTGAGAAATCATGCAACAGCTCTATGCCGCCCTCCCCACCCATCCTCCTCAGACACTTGCACTCATACTCACTCACATGTACCCAAAAGCAGCCTGGCTCCCAGCACTGGCGGGAGCTGCACAGGACAGTCCCAAGCCTGCGGCTCAGACACAGTCCCATCTCTGCTCAAATTGTGCTGGGTCATGTTGGGCAGTGACCTTGCAAGACAAGGCCCAGACTAAAGCAGCCTGAGCGAGGCCCCTTCTGTGAGCAAGCACTAAGGAGGTACTGACGCAGGTGCTGATTCTGTACTGTATGTTCCTGAGAGCAAAGGGCTCCTCAGACCAGGTGCTCTGGGAATCTGAATTACCTCCACAGAGTGTGGTGGGCTGAATAATGGCCCCCAAGGCTGTCCAGGTCATGATCCCTGTGACTTAGGAAAATGTTATCTTACATGGTAAAAACACAATTTTATAGATGCTAAGTTATAGATCTTGTAACGGGGAGATTGCCCTGGATTTTCTGAATCACAGGGCAATTGCAGGTGTTCCTATAAAAGGGAGACAGAAGGACCCTTGACAATGGGGACAGAAAAGGGGAAATGTCATGACCTTGGCAGAGAGAGCAAGATGTGAAGCCTACACTGTGGGCTTTGAAGATGAAAGGGAGCTACCAAGCCAAGGAGTGGGGCTGGCCTCCAGGAAGTGGCAATGCTGGGGACAAGACATCCTGCCCCAAGCGCCTGGGGAGAGTGTGGCCCTGCAGCTAGCACTTTGGTTTTGGCCCCTTATCCCATTTTTGGCTCCAGAACAATAAGGGAACAAATGTGTTTTCTTTCAAGCCAATCACTTTGCGGTCCTTAGTTTCAGCAGCCATGGGAAACAGTACAGGAGCCTTCCTTTCCCTCTAACCTTGGCTTCTCCCAAGCCACCCCTGGTGCTGTGATTGAGAACTGAGAGTGTGATGGAAGGTCACAGACCACTCAGCCACACATACACCAGAGCCCGTTCTTGATTTCCTCAGCATCTGAAACCCATTGCCAGAGATTTGTCGACTCTAGCTCCAAAGTGCTGGGTTTACACAGGTGGTGGGGTGGGAGGCCCAGGGAAGGGAGTGGGGGTCTTGGTAAATTTCACAAAGTGCTTTATCTGCACAGGGTGTCAAACAGGACATTTCCTATACTAAGATATTTACCTACCCAAGGCAGCCCAGCTCACTCTCAATATGCAAACAGAACATGAGAGGGTTAATTTGTTTTTTCTAGTCCCACAGTACATAAATAGCACCATAGATATGCCTTTTCCACCTAACCTTTACTTTCTCATTCAAACAAGGAATTTAGAAACCCTGCCTGGAGCTTCCAAGATCTGAAATTTAACGTCTGTCACTTATAATGAGCCCAGGACCAGGGAAACTACAACTCCAACAGCCACTAGCAAAGCAGTCTTCTTTAGTTACAGGTGGGGTAGAGGGACAGGGCTTCCCGAGGCTGGAAAATCTTGTAATGATGTGGCCCAGGTACCTGAGCTCCCTGGGTGTGCCCAGGCCCCCATCACCACTCTGCTTCTCTCTACACCTAGGCTCAAGCACAGGGCCTCACCATATTGAAGAGTATCTCCATCTATCCTGGTTCTGTCAGACGCACTTACTGTGCTCATACCATCCTCATTTATTCACTGAGGCACAAGTGCCCTTTATGGCTAAACTTCTCCTGCTACCCTCTGGGCAGAACCCGGCTGGCCTTCTTGGTGTTCACAGATTTTTTCCTAAAGCCTTAGCTCCCTCCTCTCTAATTGTTTACTTTCTTCCTTCCCACAAAACACAGAATCTGTACCTCACTAATTCTGTATCTTTTCCCTCAAGCGACTGAGCACATTGCCCAGTACATAAAGGTCACTCAATAAATATTTGTTCAATGAGTGAATGAATTAATACGTAAATATAATAAAGTGGAATGTTATTATTGTTATAAAATTAATTCTGGTATCTCTGAACAGCACCATCTAAGACTTGCCCCAGGGTGAGCTAAAGCCTAGGAGAATACTTTGCAGGATAAATTCCAGTCTGACCCTTTGGAAATGAGGTGAGGCAGCACTGCAGTGATTTTTCCTTCTTGGTTTTTATATTTTATTTCAGTAACTACATCCTGTCTCACCCACAGTGGAGCCGTACGTCTCCTAGAGCACACTGACACAGAATAAGTGAGCCGGGGAGATTATGCGGGGAATTGGAGATGAACATCAATTTACCCGGGCCTGGAAATAAAAGTTTCATGGTAAGAAATATCAGTAATGTGAATCTTCCCTTGAACTCAGAGATGGATGAGTGTACGAGTCTACTAAGTTGTGGTACTTTAAAAATCTTCAACAGATCTGGGGCTCAGAGGAAGAAGAGTTTTGAGCAGTACCTATTGGAGGTGGGGCAGGGAGGGGAGGTTTGACAGCAGCATAGCATCTGGAAAGCATTTCTTTCCATTTTCCTTCTACTTTATTTCTCTCACTTTCGCCATGATTTTGGCTTAAGGAATGCACGGCTAGTCTTTTCCTTTGAGCCTTTTGTTTGGTGATTGTACGTCTTAACTCAAAAAAATTCTGCCGTTGAAGAAGTTGAGAAGTCCTGGAGTGTGAGAGATGAGGGAAGAAGGGTAAACTGGCTGAGGAATAGATTTCAATCTTTGATGATAGAAAAACAAGGCCTTCAAACTGTGTCTGGCTTAAGGACAAGTCAATACTGTGAGAACAGGAGGGCTTTCTGACTCTGGGTTAGTGGCAACAGAAAGGCATATAGGTCAAGGAGAGGGGCAGAAAGAACAGAGCCCCTGTCCCAGCCGTGTTACTTGGGAACAGAGGACTGTGGGTCCCTGACACTGTAATCATAGCCCGCAAGTCCCTTTCCTGAAACCACTACTGCATTAATTCAGAAACACTATTGTGTAGCATGTTAATGGTTTATTATATGCTTTATTATGTTAATGTCATGATATCACCCTCTGACCATTTCCCAGGAAGTTAATTATAAATTTCTGTAGGTTAAATTATAGATTTGCTATAAATATCTTCTACATTCTCTTATACCATTTCCCAAGGTTAAGTTATAGATTTGCTTTTTCATATTCTTCTCTCTTTGGGTTTGAGGACATTGAGGGATACCTCTGAGTCATGCCTGGAGGCCACCATGATTGGCCCTCCAATATTTCTTGAGCTTTTCTGCTAAAAAATTATGGTCTTGACCTATGTATGTGTGTGTGTTTATATGTGTGGTCATACACACATCTATATTTGTATGTGTCCATTATATTTGTTTTTTTT
>NW_004955510.1:4556201-4612374 GCF_000276665.1 Chinchilla lanigera | reverse complement strand
GACCTTGCGCTTGCCAGGTAGGCGCTTTGCCGCTGAGCTAAATCCCCAGCCCCTACGTGTCCATTATATATGTAGATACATACACATATGCATGGTGTGTGTTTCTATATACAGATCTGATAAACGGCCCTTAAATTGATGTCAGCTCCTACACAATAATCATGTATCCATTATTTGGCTTTTTTGAAAGTTTTTGAGATTTTGGAAGAAGTTATATATAAAAAGCTGTCACTTTTGACACTGACATGTTCTTTGTCAGGGATCCTCAGTTGCAAGGAGCAGAAGTGCTTAAGGAAACAGGAGGCTGATTGCAAGAAGAGGGTTGAATCTTGGGAAATGCAGCCAGTTCCCACCGGGAGTGTATTTGATCTTCATCTCAGCTCGCCCTGCTCCTTGGGAACTTGTGGCCTCTTGTCACAGTACAAAGTGGCTTCTGCTGTGAGGCTCCCAGTCTCTTCTTTATTTCTGTGGCTGTGCCCTCCCTGCATTTTGCTCGCATATGATGTGATTCCAGCCAATCTTGGCACCATCTCTGTACCAACTCGTCATATATTGTGGAGCAGGAGTCTAATGAGGCATCGGATTCACAGAGCAAAACATGCTAAGAAAAAGAATTAGGTTCACCAGGGCACATCTACTGTGGTCAGGGTAAGGTCAAGGTCAGGGTGGTAGTATATTTTCCAAGAGGGAATCAGGCTTGCCTTGCATTTTTAGTATAAGAGGTAAAAGTACATGGTCCAGCCTTTTAAAACTATTGAAAAATTTTAAAAAGGATTTTAAAATTTGCCCTGAATCTTTGATCCATATATTCTACTGGCAGGATTATAGAGAAAGAACAGTATACCGAATTGAGAAAGAAATAGTCACAAAAATGTTCAATGAAGCATTGATAAAAAATGCAAAGGAAAGATACAATCTAAATTTTCATTAATATGCACCAACTAAATGACCATTTAATGAAATTTGTTTCTGACGTATTTAATCACTAAATGTTTTCTGTAATGACCATCCTGTAAGCTAGTCTAAAAATGCAAAATTAGACAGACAATAAAATCTAAAGGATACTTAGTAAGTATAAATAAATTATAAAATTTGCTACATCAACATATTTGTATATGTTGTTTGGTATGTGATTCTGCATGCTTTACTTTCCCTTTTCCCTCTAAATTTTGTTTTTCAAATTTTATGTTATATGAACTACACTAAAAATAGACCCTAAATGCTGTAATTCTTCTGGTTTTCTCCTCTATTTTGGCTCCTGGATTGGGATTGGAAACATAAATTGAGATAAGTGGACAAAGAATGGAACTGGCAGAATTGTGCAGATACAAAGTTCCAGAAAGAAATCTCGTATACTCCAATTTGTGGCAAGAAAATATCCTAAGTAGGGCATTCATTTTGCCAAATAGCAATTAACCTTAGGCCCTTTTTAGATATGTTAACACTTTTCTTGTCAAATAAAGAAAAATGACGATCACTCAGTCTGCATGCCTCCAATTCTTTTTTAAATCTTCTATTGAAGTCTTCACAAAGGACAGCATTTGAGAGATGCATTCTGCTACACAATTAAAGGAAACCTTAGAAAATGTCACTGATCACTTTTTTTATTCTTTGAAGAGAAAAAAACCAATTATATCTATTGGAGATCTATCAATATAGTCTAAAATAGCAAACAATCTGGCAGAATTTTTAATCTGATCTTTGAAAAAGCTCAGTGATTCTTCAGCATTATAGTAATGTCCTTCTGATTTCCTTTCTCCTGGCTTCCATATGGTCCCCTGAAATGCCAGGCTTCTTCATGAATGAATGTCTGTACTTGTATTCATTACCTCAGTACCCCATTTAGAAAGTGATGTCAACAAAAAAATTTGTAATGTCACTGTGAAGAAATAAATGTCAACATAAGATTGTCACATGTGAAGTTATATTGTGTCTTTCTGAAGCACACATGTTGTCTATGCAACTGTATTTTGCAGTTTTGTTTTAATTTATCCAAGGATTCCTGGGTTTTCTCATGTATGTATTCACTTACTCAAAGATATACACAGAGGTCTAGAGGAGCTATGGACAACACCTGGAAAACAATGTAGACTGAAGACTGTTTCACAGAGTCTGCTAGGTGTGAGAGGTGTGATAGTGAACAAGCTATAGCCCCTGCCCTCATGAAATTTACCTTCTTGTGATGTACATATACACATAATACATACAAAGTGGTAGATATACATATTATATATGTTATGTATAATAATGTTTACAACCATGTTGTATGATCTATGATAATACACCCACATGTAATTGACATGCATGATGTGTAAGTGGGTACACACTCATATATGTTATGTATAGGTATAAATTTGGTTCTGTTGGGCCACACATCATACAGAATGTGTGGACCTAAAATGTGTTTGGGATTTGCCTACACCCGAGTTTACATGCTGGCTCTGTTGGGTACTAGTTTTATGAATTTAGGCTAGTGACTTAACCTGCCTGAACCTCGGTTACCTCTTATACCAAAAGCAAATAACTACCCATCCAAAACACTGGCCTTGGTGAGTCCCAAATAAATATTGGTTGTTATTATGTTGTTATTAGAGGTCAATGATTATGGTTTATAGTACATACACTTAGGTACACATGTATTGCACCATAAAAGAAGCAAAATAGGCTAAGCAGATAGAGAGCATGGGAACTGCTATTTTCTTAAAGTTGTCTTTTCTGAGAAGCTGATATTTAAGCAAATATCTAATAAAATGAAAACAGCAACGTATGCAAATAACTAAGGAGGGAACTCCTGGCAAGTAGAATAGAGACTGAAAATAGACTGGGGTGGAAGAGGGTTAGGAACTGGAGGGAGTGTGTTATTTACGTATGCTGTTTACTTGACGTTATTACCAGCACGGCAGAGTTTATGTTCTGTGCTCTACCTGGGTACAAAGGGTTTCTTAGAGGCCAGAAAATCATAAGGAAACACTACCAGGGAACACAAAAATGATCCCAGGTCTAGAGTCTTTCAGAGAGGTATGTGTAGAAAAATAACAATTATTTAATTCCCACTTTCAGTGAAGTATATAAGGAGCTTAGGAACTTCTCCTCTATCCAAGTGGCAATCTAAAGGCTAAACAAGCTGAACAACTAACAGCTCTTAGATCTGCCATGTAACTGAAGTCACAGGACAAACATGAAAATTGGAGAATGCATGGATAGATATACAAGGGCTGATAAAAATATGACATGTTTAAGTAAAAACAATTACTATAGTGAAAGACACATTGTCATGAATCCCCCTCAAAACACTCTTACCTTGCCTGAAATACACTTAATCTATTGTCCTTGGCATTTTCTGAAACTGTCATGGAAGTCCTCTTTCCTAAGTGTCTTTATGAGATGTGATCAAAAATATAGGGACTACTACTGCCAACTGCTCCCCAGTAAAAAATCAGGGTGGCAATGACATTACAGTGTGTCCTCAGTACCTTACTGACTGATTGGGCATTGTGAAATTTCTGGCTCTTTCCCAAAGTGAACATGAAAGGTAAATGTTTTGATTGATCTAAGATACTGAGGTAGCTATGAGAGCACAACTATGGCCACTCACAAAAGAAGACTCGAATTGCTTAGACATTGGGCAAGAATGACGGAATCAATGTTTGAAGCAAGAGGAAATATTTTGAGGGGGGGATTCGATGGTAATGTATACTAATTGTTTGTAAGAAAATTCAGCATTCACCTCAGGGATAATCACAGTGACTTAGTGGAATAGAAGCACCCAGGTAGAAGCCTTCTAGGGAATAAGTGCCAGGGAAGAGAAAAACATTAATGATTGCTAGGGGCTTATTTTGGACAAACATGAGGAGTAAACTTAGAGGGAAACTCAGTCATTGGGAGGTCTCTATGCTTTGTTAGCTTTAGCTTTAGAAAGAGTTTCTCACAATAAATATCAGGGGAAAAATGCTCCATTCTCTGATGGGTGAGCAGCACCTATCCTGCTGGGGTTTGTCAGCATCTAACTGACAAGGGAGTTCAGAAATTCCCACCCACTTTCAGCCTTCAATGGGTTCCCTAATGGGAGAGGGGAAGTACCCAAAGACAGTCTCCCATAGACATCCTGTGTCAGCTGCAGGGTTGAAAAACATTTAAAAACAGAAACACCTGAAGATCACTTACAGGAGACGGACACAGGATCATTAACAGGTGGGCATAACTGTACAGCTATAGAAAGCATCCATGTTCCTTACATCTCACCACCGTGTCATGCGTGATCTATTTTCCACAATTCCTCTTACCCAATACTTCATGTGGACCTTTGTGATAAAAGGTACAGGACATATTAAAGGACAAAAATGTCTCACAATTTTAAGGGACCAAGCATGTAAGCACAGATGTCAGGAATGCTGTAAATATTAAGTGAATTTTAAAAACTCTGTTTAATATGTTAACAGAGAAAGGAGATAACATATGAGAAGAATATGAAGTGACTATGAGAAAGAGAGAGAGAGAGAGAGAGTGAAAGAGATATTTTCCAGTCTATAATTCTATTTTCTGTAATATTAACTTCCAAAAGTGATGAAAAAGTAAAGTCTTTCTCAAGCACAAAAATTAACGGAATTTGCTGGCAGTAGACTAGCTATGTAAGAGATGTTAAATAAATTCTTCCGAGAGGAGAATGATGTAGGTCAGAAACTTAGGTGTACACACAGACGTAATCAGGGGATAACTTAAAAGATCATATAATCAAGTGACAATGGAAGAACAACATGCCCAACCTGGTGGGACACAATGAAAGCAGTTCTAAGAGGAAAGCAGATAGCCAGCTGTAAATGCACATGTTAAAAAATAAAGTGACTGACTTACATTGATCTTGTTTTGCTAGGATCTTGAGATGCACCATTATGTTATTTATAATAGTAGAAGAAAGGAAATTAAAAGATCAAAGAGGAAATTAGTGAAATTGAAGTTAAAAAAGCAATACAAGGATAAATGAATCAAGGAGTTGGTTCTTCAAAAAGATAAAAAAGACTGATGAAGCCTTACTAAAACTTAACCAAAATAAGGAAAGCATATCCATGCAATTAGGAATAAAACTAAGTGGAAATGGGCTCTACCAAAATCCAAAGATTTCTATGAAACTATTTAAAACACTTATATTTGAATAAATTGGAGAATCTAGAAGAAATGGATAAATTTCTAGATGTATATAAATTTCCAGAGTTTAACCAAGAAGATATAGAAACACTTAATAGACAAATACCAAGCAGTGAAATAGAGGCTGTAATAAAACTCCTACCAACTAATAAAAGTCCAGGATGCATTGGATTCAACACAGCATTTTATGAGAGCTTCAAGGTAGATCTAATGCCAATACTTTTTAAATGGTTCTATAAAACTGGTAAGGAAGGAACAGCACCAAACTCATTCCTAGAAGCTAATATTGCCATTGCCCTGATTCCCAAAGTGGGCAAGGACCTAGAAAGAAAGAAAGAAAGAAAGAGAGAAAGAAAGAAAGAGAGAAAGAAAGAAAGAAAGAAAATCTATAGGCCAATTTCTTTAATGAACATAGATTTGTAATATCTCCAACAAGATACTTTCCAACAGAATGGAACAAATTATTAAAAAGATCACATATTATGGGCAAATTGGCATCCTCCTAGGCATCCAAAGATGGTTCAACACACAATCAATATCAATATCAAAAAATAAATGTAATATATCACATAAACTTAAGCAAGGACAAAAATCACATGACTTCAACAGACACAGAAAAAACCCTCTGACAACATCTATTTATGTTAAAAATCCAGAAGAAAATAGGTATATAGGTTTATTGCAGTTCTAATCAAATACCAATAACATTCTTTATACCTAGGAAACATAATCTTAAAATTCATATGGAACAAGACACTGAGGATAGCTAGAGCAGTCCTCAACAAGAACAAAACAAGAAACATCACAATCCTGGATTCCAAGTTAGACCACAAAGCTGCAGTGCCAAAAACATCCTGATGCTGGTACAAATACAGATATGTGAATCAACACAACACAACTGAAGATGCAGAACCCCAGGCACATTCAGCCATCTGACCCTTGACAAAGGGCCAAAAGCATAAACTAGAAATAAGATTGACTCCTTACCAAACAGTTCTGGGAAAACTAATTACTCATAAGAGGAAGAATGAATGTAGAACCATACCTCTCACTTTGTACTAAAACAAACAAACAAAAAAACCCAAAATGCAAAGTGGGTCAGAGAGACCTAGATATTAAAACAGAAACACTGAAACTTCTGAAAAGTAAAGTAAGAAAGACCCTTGAAGACCTATGAATAGGTAAGGACTTCCTGAACAGAACCCTAATTGCACAAGCAATAACACCAAGAATCAACAAATGGAATTAAATCAACAAACTGAAAGTCTTCTGCAAGTCAAAGGAAACGACTAACAGAATTAGGAGACAACCTACTGAATGGGAAAAGTTCTGCCAGCTAGTCCTCAGATAAAAGACTACTATCTAGAATACATAAACAACTAACAAAATTAGACCTCCCAAAACAAAAGACGCAATCAAGAAATGGACCACTGAAATGAATAGACACTTCTCAGAAGTACAAATAGCCAAGAAGTACATAAAAAATGTCGTCTTTGGTCATCACAGCAATGCAAATCAAAATAATACTGAGATTTTATCTTATTCCAGAAAGAATGGCTATGAAGAACTCAAAAAACAAGTGGGGCATGGTGGTGCACCCCTGTAATCCTAGCACTTGGGAAGAGGAGGCAGGAGGATCCCTGTGAGTTCAAGGCCAGCCTGGGCTACAAAGTGAGTTCAAGGCCAGCCTGAACTGCATAGTGAAACCCTGTTTTGAAAAGACAAAAACAAATTAAAACAAAAACCTCAAAAAACAACAAATGCTGGTGAGGATGTGGGAATAAACGAAACTTTCTACATTACTGATGAAAATGTAAACTATTACAAGTAGTATGGAAGTCAGTGTCAGTATCATTATCAATAGTCTTCAAGATACTAAAAATAGGGGCTGGGAATTTAGCTCAGTGGCACAGCGCCTGCCTAGCAAGCACAAGGTTGTGAGTTCGATTTCCGGTACAAGAAAAAAACTAAAAAAAAAAAAATTAGGGGTTGGGGATTTAGCTCAGCGGCACAGTACCTGACTGGCAAGTGCAAGGTCTTGACTTAGATTCCCGGTACCGGAAAACAAAACAAAACAACACAAAACAAAAAAACAAAAAACAAGATACTAAAAATAAAAATTTCATTTGACCCAACTATAGCCCTTCTGGGTATCTTCCCAAAGGATTTAAAGACATCATGTGAGTGACTTATCTATACCTATATATTTCATAATAAACAAATCTTGGAAGTCCATGAATAGATGAATGAATAAAGAAAATGTGGTAATATATACATAGCAGAGCACTATTTGCCCATCAAGAAGGACAAATTTGAGTTATTTGTAGAAAGACAGATGCACCTAGAGACCATAATGCTAAGTGAAATAAATCAGACAAAAGATGTTGAATATTTATAGTTTGTCTTGTTGAGAAATCCCAAATCTAAATACTTTAAAGAGCAAAATAAAAAATGATAGGACTATAATGGAATTAAACCACAAATCATAATAGAAAGATATGTGGGAAATTTTCTAATCAGCAAAAATTAAACAACAGAAGTATGTATCAAAGAAGAGAAAATTTAAGTTCAAAGTAATCTGAAGAGAAAAAGTATTCAGAGATTAATGAAGTTGAAAACAAGAGATAGAGAGAATGAATAAAACTAGAAGCTATTCTTTCAAAGGGTCAATAAAATCAATAAATCTCTAGCTAAGATAGCTAACAAAAAAGAGAGATATAAATTAGCAATGTCAGAAATGAAAACAGCAGACATCACTACAGATTTCATGAACATTAAAAGGAAAATAAAAGAATATGATGAATAACTCTGTCTCAGTTACTTTTCTCTTGTTGCTGAGACAAAATACCTAACGCCCAAAATTAAGGAAGGAAAGGTTTATTTAACTTACAGTTGGTGGAGGTTTCAGTCCATACTTGGCTGGCTCCAAAGCAGAGTGGCACATGGCACAGGGCAACCATTCATGGCAGGCAGAAGATAGCAAAAGCAATAAGAGCAAAAGGGAGGAGCAGCAAGGAAGCCTTTTTCCCACCCTTACATTGTGTGCAAACTACGCTCCCCAGGGCAGGTATAGCACTCATATCCATGATTCCCACATGGGATCATGAATCAGTCATAAACTCTAGAAGCCAGCCTTGTGACTGCATGAGGCTTTGGGGGGATATTCAGACACAAACCATAACAAACTCTATGATCAAAAATTTGGTAATTTAAATAAAACACACTAGTTGTTTGAAAACTCAGCCTACCAAAACTCACACAAGAAGAAATAGACAATGTGAATAGGTTTATATCTATTGAAGATATTGTACAAATAAGAACAGCAGTGTACCCATGTCTGGTGACAATGGCAGTGACCACAGCAGCAGTGGGTGTGTGCAGAGCAAGGAAGAGTGCAGAGAGTGCAGAGTGGTGGTAAAAGGAGGAAGAGAGTGTGTCCTAGCTACTTTTATTTTTATAGCTGGGATAAAATACTCAACAACTATAAGTTAAAAGAGGGAGTTCCAAGTTAAGTTTAGCTCATGGTCTGTAGAGGTTGCAGTCCATAGTCAACTGGCTTCAAGGTAGGGGGGCATGGGAGAGGGGCATCACAGAGGAGAAACAGTCCATGGCAGAGCAGGCAGGAGTCAGGAACCAGCAAGTAGTGAGCCTTCTGGACTTTTATTGGTTGGTGCCACTTACACTCAAGCTAAGGCTTCTCATTATCCACACCCATAACTATGCTAAACCAGTCAGTAGACTAATTTAGTTAGCACACACATTTAATACATATTTACAAACCTAGATCCAGCCACCTCTGAAAATCCCCACCCATGAGCACATGAGTCTTTGGGGAGACATCTACATACAAACCATAACAAAGTTCCCACCTAAGTGATAGAGCCATTTAGGTGGAAGGATGGGGAGAATGGGAAGTCAGTTCTTCCTGACGTTGGATCCCATTTCTCCCGATGACAGTGCTTCAGCTTTTGATGGCTTGAGAAATCAGAGATGACTGAAGTGAGAAAGACTGTTTTGCCCTCATGACATACTTGTTCAGAAAACTGGATTATGGAGCCACCAGTGCTGACCAGGTTAGTGACTGTGTTACAGCTAAATGGGTCAAAGATAGTCTAGATTCTTGTGTATGGGGAGGAAAGAATTGTCAAGTATATTCTCCTCTGTAGAAGATAGTATGTAGTTATATTTATTGAAGATCACCTGGAAGGTAGCAGCAGGAACAGGGAAAAGGCAAAAAAGAAAAACAGGGCAGTAGTAACTCAGGCTTTTAGAATGTAAAGCCCAGAAACTTCTGACTTTTGCTACCTCTCTTTGAATTTCTCACTGGTGCCAGTGTTCTGCTGCCTGGGCCATGGCGATCTCTTAGGTTTTTATTGTTTTACTTTGCACCTCTTTTAAGAAAACAACAATTAAGGCAGTGTTTAAAGCTGAATGTAGGGAAGAGAGGGCCTCACTCATCCCCTTCGTATCTAACTGCTAGCTGTACTATGACTTTGAACATATGTATGAACTGACCAGAGCCCTAAATTCTTCTTACATTTTAGACTAAGGAAAATGATAGTGGGAACTTCAGGATCTTTGAAAATTGTAGTTATGGTCATGCTTCCAATTGAACCTCAATGATAACTACCTTTCTGATCTGGGTGTACTTTTGACTTTTTGGTTCACGAGGTAATATAAAAGAAGAAAACAGCTACAGACCCAATTCACAAAATTCTAAGCATCTGTGTAGCATGTGATATTTGCTAACAAACTAGTAATTTTCCAAGGAAACCCACCTTCACTTGAGCACTTACCCTATTCCATGTCTTGTGTTAGGTTTGGCTCTCTACATACAGTGACCTACAGTGAAATTATTATGTATTCCCCCTATGTCATGAAAGATCTGAGGTCATTTTCCAAAGGTTTAAGGTTAGGTTGTAGTAAGGCTTACGTTTCTCCATATTCTAAATTTCATATATTTTTTCTACTACCCACTCTGAAATATTATTTGCACTTCATCAATTAAAACTGATAAGCCAGACATGGTGGCACAAGTCTGTAATCCCAGCACTCAGGAGGTTGAGGCAGGAGGATCATTGTGAGTTTGAGACCGGCCTGGGCTACAAAATGAGCTCAAGGCCAGCCTGAACTGCATAGTGAGACCCTGTCTCAAAAAAGACAAAAAAAAAAAAAAAATTAAAACTGATGAGCAAACATTAACCTAATATATAAAGGAACAAAAATATGTCACACAAGGAGGCTGAAGACTTATCCACAAAATGAAATTATCGCTGAGCAAAATTCCCAAGTAGCAAAGAGCTCCCAGTGCCTAAGGATCTGGGCCATGACTGGTTTTCTCATTTCCCTTCTGCTGACTTAGGTTCCCAGGCATCGAATGGCGTAGACCACTGAGGTTTTCAATGAGATCCCAAAGTATGCGCACCTGTTCTCCCATTCAAAATGATAACCTGTCTTGCTTTTGTCTTGCTCTATTTCTATGAGACTAGGTTGTAATCTGACTGCCTGATCCATTTCCAATGGCTGTGGAAATTGAGTTTGCATTTTCTTTCTATGAGTGTGCAAAAATAAAATGTCACAATTTCAGATTTCTTTTTATTTTAAAAATAAAAGGAGGAAAACATTAACAGACAGACAACCTTTTACAAAATAGCAAAAGAACAGTAGAGACAATACAGAGTTACAAACAAAGTGGTAGGAAATTAACAATGCTTGTTGTATTACATATTGATATCTTCAAAGTGGTTTCTCATGAAAACAGATAGAGACATGCAATATGCATCAATCAAGGACTCATTAATAGTTTCTTTCAGCAATGCAATAGAAGACAGTAAATCAACTATATTAACTATCCTGCATATACATACATACAAAATAAATGTCACAATTTCAAATATGTGTCACTTGAAAGGTAAGTACTACTATTTGCAAAATTTGACATTTGTTTAGCCTTCCTTCATGGATCAGAGCATAGTTACTGTTCAGTATTTTTTTCTGAGCTCGTAGAGAATCTACATCCTTTACCTCACATGTCTTTGGTCCTACTGATTTAAAGAATACAGTCCAGACAAAGTGTGTAGAAGCTGTATTTGTTGAGGAAATGGATACAGGGAAGTGGAATGCCCAATCCCAGGTCCACAAACATTTAACGTTCTGGAGTCAGTTATTCAGTATCTGTAAAACTCAGGGTTCACACTCCATATTATTCCAACCACATTTCCATTAGTGTGTGTGTGTGTGTGTGTGTGTGTGTGTGTGTGTATGTCGGAGGAAGAAATTGGGCTGATAAACTTTTACTCCAAACATAATTGGATAAATAAGGCACTAGCAGTGTTTTACTCACCTGAGGAGATCTGAAATAGACATTCATCCTGGTTGGTATGATGAAAAATATTGTCTTCTTTGAGAGCTAATGCCTCGTTATATTGCCCTGTGATAGAGAAGATATTTTGCTGTTCTGTGTCTTTTACTGAATCATCTCTCTGTTTTATTTTCAGATTCTGACTTGATGGGATGTGCCATGCTATTAGAGTGAAAAATGCCAATTGTATACACTGTTTAGTTAAGTAGGGGTGAATTCTTATTTAAGTGCTGATGAATCATGGCAGCAGTTGGTTGAATTGACCAAATTTTACTAAATTTGCTTGATTTCCAAAGTTTTAGAAAGAAAACAATTACTATGATTTTTAAAAATTAACATCCCAATTACAAGAATGACCATTTATTTCAGCCTGTAACATATACATCTCCTTTTCTTTCGTGTAGTGCTGGGGATCCAACCCAGGGCCTTGTGCCTGCAAAGCAAGAACTCTACCACAGAGCCACACCCCCAGCCCACACATCCCCTTCTGAAGCTGTAATGTTTGTAAGTGTGCTGTGATAGCTAGAAAGGGCAGGGATTTGACATTTGGCATTCGATATTCTGAGGATTTTGAATTTGAAGAATCACAAAATAAATCTCCTTTTGTTAAAGTAATTCAAATTTGGTTGGTATGAACATAAATCTGTAAATCTTTTCCAATTATCTTTAAGGAAAAATGCTTTAAAAATGATACAGGATTATAGGCTTCCCTCAGGGGAGCAGCAATTCCAGATGCGTGGATATTTTTAAACAGGAAAGCAGCCACTCTTCAAAGTTAGTTAAACTGATTGAGTTTTCTATTTTGATATAAAGTGATCAGGCAAAAATAGTTTTAGTGAGATGGGCAGTCTTTTTAGTACTGAAGGCAATAGGTTGAATGCATTTTGTAAGGGATAAACTCTATATGTGGGTTTTTAGCACATGTATTTCATTTGCTTGGACACAAAAAATATGTCAGACGTCTTTCTTCCCACCTGTTATCAATTTCATGTTCTTTAGTGTATTGACTTCCCTTTGTGTATTTTGTGGGAAAGATATTTACCTTCTGAACTTGGAAGAGTTATCAAAAAACTCTTGGAAAAGTCACATCTTTCATTACTTAAAATATATGGTATCAGTAATAACCCCTTTCCCCAATTTCAGTAAGATGGAATGTGGTCACATCTTTGGGCTAATATTTTCATCCACTTATCTATATATTGATGCACAGGTAGGTTTCTTTTAGTATTTGGTATTTCTAATCTATGTTGTATTTTTCTCTGTAATTCAGGGATTATGATTTTCATGATTTGTGTTGTGCATCATTTCCTATATTTGATACTCACAGCTCTAAAGAACTCCTCTTGGTGTTACTGGTGATTATATTTTTGGTAATCACTCTTCAGACGAGCTTGGGCATGTTCAGGGTGGTAGGCCGTAGACAGTAATCACTCTTCATAACTCTGCTTTTCAAACCCTATTCTGGCCCTTTGGCATTTATTTTGGAACAAAGGATCACTGCCTCACTCCCCTCAAACTTCAATCAATTTGCACTCAAGGAAGTCATCACACCTTAGTGAAGAAACAAATCAGACAAAAGCCACACATTCCCTCAGCTTGTCCTGTTTTCTGTGGCAATATCCAAATCATTCCATCTCTTTTTCCATAAAGAAAAGTCAAAGTAAAGTGTGGAACGCATTTCTGTACCTCAGAGATGATATATTTTCCAATTCCTTCTGTCAGTCAACAAACTTGTAGTGTACATGTACTCTGGATCAATCTCTATGCAGACTCCTACACAGATGCCCTCCCTCCCTCTTCTCAAAGAGAGCAAAAAGGAGGAATATTCTGAGGGGAAAATTTGGGCATAAAACACACAAGCAATAGAGTACATTAATAAAGCCCAATCTTTGTTCTTTGAAAAGATTTACAAAATAGACCTCAGGCACGAATGAATCAGAAAATACATACTGAATGAAAGAGATTGAAAACTTTAGAGCTATTGAGAATTTAAACACATTTGAACAACAAGAATGGGAGGGCAAACCAGGCATCCTGAATATGACAAGCTATTCAGGCCAATTAATGATATGAAAAATACAAAGGAAACAATGAGGTATCTCTTTAAACATTATAAGATAGTAAAATCAAGATATGGATGAGGCCGAGTGTATGCAGGAATTAAGAACCCATGTATTAAGAACTCTGATTTCCTGTAAGTGCAAGTGGCTGAGGCCTACCAGTCAGGAGAGTTTGCTGACAGTGCTGATCAAGTTAAACATGCACATATTTCATGATCCAGTACTTAGACCCTGGGTTTTCCATGATGTGGAATGGAGAATTTCCTGTGTCAACTTGAGTGCACCATGGTCGATTTTCTGTCTGCCTGATACGTGATCAAACAGTCTCATGGATGCTTCTATGGTGAGGTTTTGGATGAGATTAACATTTGAATTGAGAGACTGAGTAAAGCAGATGCCCTCTCTAATGTGGGCAGGGCTCAGCTAAGTAGTGTGGGGCTTAGTAGAACAAAAGGATAAACCTTGCCCAAGTAAGAAAGAATTCTTCTTGTGTGATGGCCTCTGAACATTGGATTTATTTTGCTGTTGAACTGGAACTGAAACGTCTTTCTTGGGGGAGCCAAGCACCCTTTGGTGTAGAACTGCCCCATTGGCTCTCCTGGGTCTTCAGCTTATGACTCAGCCTGCACTTCTTGGGACTTTCCAGCCTCTATTTTGCATATTTAAGAGTCTGTTCCTTATAACAAATTAATCTCTCTGTCTCTCTCTCTCTCTCTTTCTCACACACACACACACACACACACACACACACACACACACACACAGACTGTCCTATTGTTTTCTTTTTGGAGAACCTATACTAATACACATGCCATAGTCATGTGTATTTACCGGTCCATAGGAGGACACAGCTGAGGGTGTCCATTGCATTTGGAGAGAGAGGGCAGGTAAAACATGGTCAGCCCTCACCATGGAGGGTATACCATAATTGGAAGCAATGGGTCAAATATAGCAGTGTTGGTGGTTAGTGAAGCAATGTGCTGCCTGAAAAATGTACAAAATGAATGTATTGCAACTATTAGTATAAATTGAAAAGTCATGCATGTAAAACAACAGTGCATATTTTACAAAACCAATGTCTGTTTTTCAAGAATACAGTTTTTCACATAAACAGAAATAATGTATATTAAACACACGTATTAAAGCACACATATTAAACACATGCAAGAGAGAAATTGGAGAGAGTAAATAGGAAATAAATAAATAATTGAATAATTAAGTAAAGCCTAGAGCTTTTTCTAAGCCAGTGCAAATCATGTACCAAAAGCCTAAGAAGTTTGATTAACTTGAAGCCTCTCGTGCAAATCAGACACTAGCTAACATCTAATTAGATTACTTTAGACAGGATGAGACCAACATCAGGGTGTCCAGGATCAGACTCAGAGCCAGAATAATTGCTCTGGGCCATGAAGGCAGTCACCTTTCAGACTTCGCAGGGCAGGGGCTATGCAGCCCTGACAGAGAATTCACCTGTGTGAGCTCAGAGCTGCTTGCACAGAGCTTGCTTCCTCTGTAAATCACAGTGCTGCTAGAAAGGTGATCAAAATCTCTCTCCAAGGTTCTTGGTTGGCTCTGGGATTCAGGTTTCATAACTGTCTGGTTTTGTTCTAGTTTCTATTGCCCACTTTTGGTATCAGCATCCCATCATAAGTATGAAAAGTTTTCTTTGTGTTTAAATCTGATCATAATGCTAAGAGTCTCAGGAATACTTGATAAGGGATCGGCTTTCAAATTCTCAGCCTCACTGAGCAATACAAAAGTGTGTTTCTGTGGCTCACAGAATCCATCAAGCATAGAATTATACTTAGTATCTTTCTAATTAGACTGGAAGTCCAATCATAAAGGATAGGATTATTGCAACATTGAAATAATCATTAGATAAAATACAAAAGTTTGATTGTACATTTGTAGTCATGATTTATTAAATATTTTTCATTCCAAAAGGTCATGCCATGTAGTCAGGACTGAAATATCAGCTAGACAGTTTTGAGTAAATATAGTCAAATACGATAACCAACATGAGAGGTAATCTGTCATGTTTTTTCTTTCCTTTCATTGGTGCCCGTCCACTTAAAAGTAAGAGTGATCCAGCCTTTCTTTAAGGTAGGGTCAACTTAGATAAAATATTATGCAGTAGCTAAAAGGTAAAACACCAGATAGCTCAAATGCCATCAAAATTTTCCAATGCCATAGTAGATGGGGTGTTTCAAGCTGATTCTCTCACTAACAGCAATTAGAAAGGGTAGGAAAATAAGAAAGCTTTGTCTTATTAGCATTAAAGGACTAACAAGACACTGAGGGTTACTGGATGTAGTCTCTGACAGAAAACAAGAGCACAAAGTAGAGAACAGAAGGCTCTGATCCATGGCCTGTGGATGTATTCTTAATCTTAGAAATCGGGAAGGAGGCAGCTGGGAGCTGGAGCTTTGTAAGCACAAGGATGGAGAAAGTCTGGACTAGGAACAACATAGGGAAAAAGTGGTGATCTCACTCTTTCCTCTCATTCTCTCTTTCTCTCCTCTTTCTCTTTCTGTCTTTCTCATGCTTTCTCTCTGTCTCTTTCTCTGTCTCTCTGTCACACACACACATGCATGTATGTAGCTGAACATACATCGACACAAAGATGCTTCCCTGACCTGTTCACCTTGGAAATAGCTGAGAGGTAAGCAAAGTCTTTAGGTGACACAAGGAGTGGATAGAATTGGAGCTCAGATCCACCAACAGAGGAATCTGTGTCTTATTTGTTTTTTTCTTGTGGACACTTTTAGAAGTCTGGTGAAGCTTATGCACCCCTTTCTCAAGGCAAGTTATTTTACTTTTTTAGGTATATACAATGAAACATATAGGATTACATAAAAACTAATTATATTGAAATATTTCTGTATCAAAATGTGCTTTAAATTAACAATGGATTCTTGTTACTCAGTGATTTTTGACAAAAAAAAAATATGTAGCCCAGTAATCACCACGAATAAGACATAAGACAGTTTTATCAACTCAAAAGTCTCCCCATATCTTTGTTTGTTTGTTTGTTTGTTTGTTTGTTTTTGCTTTTTTCCAGTACAGGAATTGAACTCATGACCTTGCGCTTGCCAGGCAGGCACTGTGCCACTGAGCTAAATTTCCAGCCCCTCCCCATATCTCTTTGCAGTCCATCCTCCTTATCTAAATGCCAGCAAGTACTGGGCTATTTGCTTTCCTTTAATTTTACCTTTTCTACTGTATTACTTCTTTCCTTCAGTGCTGGAGACTGAGCCCAGGACTCTATGCCAGCCAGTCACAAAATGCCATCTCTAGGGGAAGTCTTTCAGCAAAATACATTTGCGATCTATCCGAGCTGTTGCACATACCAATTGCTCATTCCTTTTGATTTCAGTGCGTTGGCATAGCAGAGTGCATTTACCCATTCACCCCTTGAAGGATTTGTGGTTACTTCCAGACTTTTTGTGATTAAGAATAAAGATATTCATGTAAGCATAAATAATTTAGAGAACAAAATAAAGGATAAAAATAGGAAACATGGAAATAGATCTTCTGCAAACAGGAAGGGGACCAAGAGATAGGGTGGGAGGGAATGGGGATGAAAGAAGAATTAAATATGCCATGTAAGTGGAGCAACTCCCCATGAAGAATGTGTCCATGGTGTACTGTAAATGTGCACTAATAGAATCTAAACATTCACTAATAACCAACTAACTAAGGAGAGTAGAGGAACAAAAAGGTTTATGTGATGACCCATATATAAACTAAACAGGAGAAACAAAAAGCTCAGGGTCTCAAAACAAACTGAATGGAGTCATTCAGCTAAGGCTAAACAGGGTAGTAGGTAAACACAGTCTATTGCATTTGTAAAAGACAAAGGAAACTCAACACTACTGCAACCAGTGCAAGGATCATCTCAGTGCTTCCTTCCCTCTCTCTCTCTCTCTCTCTCTCTCTCTCTCTCTCTCTCTCTCTGTTTCTCTCTCTCTTTCTCCTGTTCTTCCTCTCCCTCTCTCCCCGCTAATCTTTCATTTTGCAATAAACTCTACCTATACTTTAAGCAAAAGGAAAAAAAAGATTTTGTGAATAACCAAGTATAGATTGCATGTGTGTGTGTAGCAAGCTTTCATTTCTTTGGGGGAGATAAGAATTGTTGAATCTATTTGTTTTACTAAAAGTCCCATTTCAAAGTATTGCTGAAGCAGTGTGGATCTACTTCTTTTACATTCATCACAAATGCTGTCCTAAGAAGTGAAACTACTTTATTCCTAAAGGATTTCCTATATTTCAATCAATGGGAGGAGTAGTTTGTAAATTAGCAAACTCACTAGCTGCTTATTATGGCTCTGTTCATAATACTTTCATCAGCACTTGAAGAAGTTTCTCTGTCTTGAGTATGAAAGCTTAGCATTTTCCTTGTTCACCTGTTGATTTACCCTACCAAAATTTCCCTAGTGTCCAAGCAGCCTGGTGTGGATGTGGGTGAATCTTGCTGTGCTACTGTGGTCATTAAGCCAGGCTCAAATAGGGACTGTGATCTTATTTAGACTCAGAAGCTGACCACCTATCCCAAGAGCATTTCTTTGGAGCAGTGGCAAGGGTGGTGGCAGCCTAGTGTAAAGGGAAGAGTCTATATCTTCATTAGAGACCTTGTATCAGTAGCACTTCTGTGAACAAGTGCCTGCAAGATAGGGCAAGCATTTGGTCTCCTGGGCGTAAGGGAGATATAGTTCTCAGTACTCAGCACTTGGGGGCTCACTCACTTTCAGGGCTGTCTGCACCCATGTATATGTCAGAGTTAGTATTTCTCAGGTTGCACCCTCAACTTCACTTGATCCACCCTTCTTAAAGTTGTGTTTGGTCAGTTTGTTCATCTATACCGTGGTTGTGAACCTATGACATACATATTATTTGTTTTTTTTTTGTTTGTTTTGTTTTTAAGACAAAAGCCGTTAAGGTATGAGTTGCTTTTTCTAAACTAAAACTTCAGAATTCAGGATTAATTACAGTGTTGGTACTTTGGGACAAATAAGTGGGTTTTGGGTTGCAATTTTGGTACTCGGTCTCTAAAAGTTTCACCATCACTGATTTATACCACGAAGAGGTAGGTTTTGTAATCTTTTCTGCTATTATCATTATCTGTCTCAACTTAAAGCTTAGATAAAATCAAAGTAAGATTTGCAATTATTCATTTGAATTGAGGCAAGAGCCAAGCTTAATATTTCAGAGCAAAAATGCCTGCTTTTCCTTTAACAGGAAGGTGGATTTTCTTTTCTATAGAATTGAGAAAGGTTGTACGAAATCTGCTCAGTCCACTATCCCCATATGTTTATGGTGCTTAGCGCCCTAGATTGACACTTTTCTTGGTTATTTATCCCTGTCCATGCCTTCCTTTGCCTTGTGATGGCATACTTCCTGTGCAGTCTAACAACTCTCAAAATGTGTGTGTGGGTGCTGGTAGGGAAAGGAGGCATTTGGAGGTACAACAGCCACACTCTTAAGAGTGACATTCATTTTATTCTGAATTTCAAGTAGCAAGAAATGAGGGTATCAAAATGTTTTCATAAAGATAACATGCCATATTATGGTATATTTGCTTTTGTATTTGGCCATTCAATAGCAAGATCAAGCCTTAAAACTATGATAATGTTAAAATAATGATGAGCATAAATTGTACTTGAAAAAATTTGCAATTGCTATAAGATGTATCTTCAAGAGATATTCTAGAAAGGAATTGATGGGTCAAAGGATAAATATGCATATGCAAATTTCCTAGGTGTTGCTTACTTCCCCTCCAAAATAATTGTACTCTTGTATTCCTACAAGCAAGCATACAGAATCTATTTCCACACAGACCCATCCCTTACTAAATTGGACAAGTGAGTTTTTGCCATTTTGATGGGTGAGAAATAATACCTTATTATAATTTTAATTTTCATTGTTCTTGCTGTATAAACAAGCTTAAACGTCTTTTCCTATGATTGCAAGTTATTCACATTTCTTTTTCTGTGAATTTTTTATTTAGTTAGCCTCTGTTTCTGAAAAGTTGTTGGCTTTTTCTTTTCTATTTTTAAAACTTCTCACTTTGTTTTCATAATGTTTGTGTCTTAGTTACTTTTCTCTCATTGCTGAGACAAAATACTCAACACTCAAAGTTAAAGGAGGAAAAGTTAATTTAGCTCACAGTTTGTGGAGATTTCAGTTCATAATCAGCTAGCACCAAGGCAGGGTGGCACATGGCAGAGGGCAACAGTTCATGGTAGTGAAAGACAGCAAAAGCCACAAAAGCGAAAAGGGAGGAGAGAGAGAGAGAATACTCTTTCTGACCCTTATTTTGTAATGTAGGCTACCCACACTAGGATGGGTGTAGCACTTACACCCATAATCCCAGCACTGGACGATGAATCAGTCACAAACTCTACATTCAGCTGCCTCCAAAAAGCAACACTCCATGACTACATGCGGCTTTGAGGGACATCCAGACACAAGCCATAACAGTTTGTCCCATTTGTATTATTTTTTTTCTAGTATGTAATGTGGTCTTTTATATATGGCATTTTTTATCACATAAAGTTCTTCTAATATTATATGTCTCTTTTTATTTCTTATTTGATAATTCTGAATTTTAGATAATAGATTTGTCGCCCAACTCACAAATAAGGAAATACTTGTCCATGTTTCCTTTTGGCAATTACATGATTTTATTTCCATTTTGGAATCCATTTGAAAATCTAGTATATTTCTGCTGTACCAAAACTACTAATTTACATGTTTATCTTTTCTCTATTGATTTGAGATTTTTTTCTGTATGATATACTAATCTTCCGTGTTCAATTAAGTCTACTATTAAATTCTCTATTGTTTCAGTAGTTCATTTGTTGCTATTTTAGTCATAGGAATTTAAGGATATGTTTCACTATCGAATTAAGCTGGAATTCATTCCTTCTGAAAAAGAAAACTAAATAGGAGAAATAAGTCAACCTAATTTCAATATTTATTACATATATACAGAAATCAAAGTAGTAAAGTACATACAGTATTGGCAAAAGGAGACACAGGATGAATTTGACATAATAAACATACAAGAAATACCTCTACACAAGTGTGGTGACAAGACATTCTCAACAAATGACACTGGAACATTGGACAATTAAGGGCAAATAATAATAATAATAATAATGATAATAATATAACCTCAATCTAAACTCATGCCTCAGACACAGATTAATGCAAAATAGAGCCTAAATTTGAAATGGACGATAAAAGACCTTATAGGAGGAAATGTAGGCATGGAATGCACTAGCCAAACATCTGGGCAATGGCAGGGCTATGTTCTTTCCTGAGCTTCTAGGGGGAAATTCATTCGCTTGCCTTTCTGGTTCACAGGATCACCTGCATTCCTTGTTGATGGTTTCCTTCCTCCATCAAACCAATAATGTCACACATCTCTGCAACTCTTCTTTTGTCATCAGTCTGTCTATCCATCCATAGGCATCCTCTTCACAACTCACAAGTAGATAGGGCCCACTGATCTTATTCCAGACATTCTCTCCTTCTCAGTGTCCTAAACCTGCATTACATCTGCAAAGTCCCCTTTACTGAGAAATGCTGAAAGAAGCTTTATGTGTAGTAATTCAATGTTAGTAACAAGTCAAGTGCTGCCTGAGTAACAAATTCACAATGGCTAATTTTACATGCTTCCCTAAGGGATAAATGGAGGTTTGGATTATCAGTAGCACCCTTTTGAGATTTCCTTTTGACTCTCTAGGGATGGGCTATCCTCTCTCACCCACTAAGACTAAACTGAAACCATTAAGATTGAAAAACACTCCAGGGCAAGGTCTTTCTTAGCATAAAATCATCTCGGCCCTCCTGAGTCATCCAGGATTATCTTTGCTGCTAAGTCATTGACCTCTGAGTCTCCCGCTGACCTCCAATCTTCTGCCAGTTCCACCTATCATTGTACACACCGGATAAATAGTGGTGGCTTGGAGTGCCTTTGTCTCTGCCCATCCTGAGGCACTGAACTCCCAGTCCCCCTTCATCCATTACTAAATTTGTCTGTGTTTTTATTTCATCCTTTCACCACAGCCCTCATACAGGTATTTGGGGATCTTGCTCAGGTCTCCAGTAGCTCCCCATGAATGAATAGTTAACTATGGTGCATCCATACCATGTACGTAATACAACAGAGCACTAACAAAGCTAACAAGCTATTGGTAAAATGATTCCAAGTAGGACTCAAGTGAAAAACAGTCCATCTGAAATGGTCACAAACTATAGGATTCCATTCATATAACTTTCCCAAAGCAGTAAAAAAAAAAATCTGTTTCCTGATTGTAGTATTGGTTAACCAGTCTACTCAGGTGAAAGAATTACATTGAATCACATACATACATACACACACACACACACACACACAAATGCTTCTGTGTGAAGCCTGGCGGTGAAATCCCAGAATGAGATGGGTTATAATGATGTTTCCTTTGTTTGGATATTGTACTATAATTATGCAAGATGCATAATTATGCATGATAAATATTCATGAAAGATGTTGGGAGAAATTGAACATAGAGCACAGGGACTTTCACCCAATTGAGGAACAGTTTGCAATTTTCTGTGAATCTATCACCATTTCAAAATAAAATTTGAAAAATAATACAAGAATATTTGGAGAAATTATTATCAATGACTGTGGACAACTTTCCTTATTACTTAAAATCTGTAGACCATAAGAGGACTGATAAGATCAGTGTAGTCGTACTGAAATAAAATCTTTCTCCTGGTTACAAAAAAGCTCAGAAAAGTAAAAAAAATTGATAAATTGGAAAATTATTTGCAATTTGTTTCAAAAGCATTATTTCTAATGTACAAAAGACATAAATTAGAAATAAAATTGAAGCATCTCTGAAGAGTAATGAACTTTGAATGTGAACATAAAGTTTATGAGAATATGAGCATAAAGTTCATAGGAAAATATGAATCATAATGTGTATGACTCATAATCCTTTGAAAATGTTCTTACATCATCTGCTCACAATGGAGGGATGAAGGGTAAAATTGTAATAAGATAATATTTCTTACCTATTAAATTAGAACAGAGGAAATATTTGACAATATGCTCTGCTGTCAAAGTTACAGGTGAAATCTGGTATTTTTGTGTATTCCTGGTGGTAATGCAAATTTATAAGAACCTGTGCAGGCATAGATAGTAATTTCCAGAAAAATTACATACTCATTTATCCTTTGGCCTCACCATTCCACTTCTAGGAATTGATGTAAAAAATACATAAGCAAAAGTATTTAAGAAACATATGCTGTAGGTACTCTTTGTAAGAATAGTTTAAGTATCAATAGACTGGAAACAAACCAGATTGTCAGTACATGCAGGCTGGGTGAAGACACTGTAATAGCCCACAGTGGAGTACTAGACAGTTCTGAAAAGCAACAGGAGTATCTCTGTATCTTTATTTGAAATTTTCTGGACTATTTTGTTTTCTAAAAATGAAGGGGGTAATAGGCATACAGCTTGCTACCATTTGTCTTCCAAAGTGAAAACACAACATTTTGTGGCTCTCTGTGTGTATAGCAGGGAAAGGAAGCAGTAATATTATAGAAGGGACAAGTTTAGAAACTAGACACCTCTGTAAAAATAAAAAATAAACTAGACATCTCTGAATATACTTTGTTTTATAAAATTTTTACATGAGATCCTTTTAAAAATTGAAGTTTTTTTTTTTCAAAAAATTGTGCCTATATGTTTTTTCTATTTGGTGGCCTCTTCAGAATAGAACTATTACAATTGTCTCTAAACCCCAGTCATTTGTCTGTGTATCCTTAGTGAGAAATCCCCCAGGGGAGAAACTGTAACAAAGATATTATTAAAATGCATATTGCTGGTGATCATGCTATTACATATTTGTTTTTGAAACTAATGGGTATGTGTATTTTGGGGATACATAAAAATGTATGTCTAAGTTTACCATGTCTCAGTGGTTTTTGAGTACTGCTATCAAATGATAGATCGATCAAAAAAAGAAAATAGATAGATACATAGATAGATACGTACATACATATATGCATGTGTGTAATTTCTAGTTTTGCCCATGACATTATCTTGGAAATAAAACATGACAAAACAGTAACAAAGACTTCCACAACTAACACATAGTAGTCTTGAAGTGCAATTTTTCTCTAGAAGGAACCAGAGCTTTCTTCAGAGTGACTGATTCTATTCTAAAGCAGAGAACATATACAGTAATTTTGGAACATTTTGTTATGTTGAATAACAGGTAATCTATAAATGAATAAGGTCATGTCTAAACAAGTTTGAATTCAAGTAAATTTGAATTCAAAAGTAGTGCAGTTTAGTCAAGAGAATAACTGATTTTGGCAGTGAATTTGAACGTAACAAATGTGTATAAAGAGTACAAAGGAAAAAAAAAAACCCACTTTGGTCATCATAGTAAACTTGAAAAGCAAGGTAAAGAATTATGCATTTTATCACATCTTTCTTTCCATGATATAACCACCAAAAAAAGTAGATGAGGCAGAATGATCTTTTAAAGAAGTATCCCAGTTAATAAAGAAGAAATGATAGAATTAGATCATCATTTTGTAACAGCTAATGAATACATCTAAGCACAATCATTCATTAACTACTGCTGTCATTACAAGAGGGCAAATGTTTTATGTTTCTTAATGAAATGTACACATTTATGTATAAATGAGTTTTGCTCAACCCACCCAAATCAATTCCAACCATGTCAAGCTTCCAGATTCAATTTAGCAGAGATATGGAAGACAGAATAACAGGCTGAACAACATATTATATGTTGAACAACAGATGTTTAACAATACAGTCATCGGAGTTCCAGTTGTGGGAAACTATGCAAAGTAAATGATCCTGTTTCTTTGACAAATACATTGCAAGGAGGAGTGGAGAGAGATGGAGAAAACCTTCAAACCTAAAAAGAGACTTAAGGTACATACTAACTAATTGTAATATGTGGAATTTATTTGGATAGTGGTTCATACAAACTGCTAACAATGGCATTTTTGACACAACTAGAAATTCAAACACTGAATATTATTTTATGTACTTATACTGCTTGTTATTTAGCCTTATACATTTGACAAAGCTCTTAGCACTATATGCAAAATACAGTGAACGCTCCTATATACAAGTTTTTCAAATTTGCAAGCAAATACTACTATACCCAATCCATAAATACATAGGAAATATAACCCATTTTGCTCAAATTAATTTTATTATGTGAATATGCTTTTGAGAACCTTGTAAAAAACAGATATTCTAAAGTGTGCAACAAGTGAATAGAGGGAAAAATCCCATTATCTTCTCAATAGTATTTGGTAGAGGTTAGTATTCATTCATGTTAAAAACTTGTCCTAAGAAGTAATCAAAAGAGAACGCTGAAAATCTGAGAAGAGAATCTAGAGATATTGTAAACATCACAGCTTTGCTCTGAAAGAACGGACCCATGGGAATGACAGGGCTTCAGGATGTTTAATGAGCTCAAATACTGGTTCATGAACCATGTTTCAACTCTATGTTTGTGCACTAGGGCGTGATGTAAAATCTATTTGTCTGTGGTTTACATGACAAAACTATAAGAAGCACTGCACATAGAATCTAACATCTTTGTAAATCACATAGAGCTCTGCTTAACCTTGACTCTAACTCTCTTGCACCCCATACTTCCGTTATCTTTCCTTCCAGTGTTACCTATCTGCACCTCTCTGCTCTTCTGCTACACATCTGTTACCATATTTAGCCAGATATGCTTCCATTACTTGCTTATAAGATGCTTTATCAAACACTGCAAGGATAAGGTACTTTTTGAGGACAAGGTTGAGTCTCTTTTTAACTGAGATAATAGATATTTGAGGAAGGAAGGAAAAAGAAGAAGGACTTAAGCCCATATAGCAGAACACTTCCAGCCAAATGTTTTTTTTTTTAATTTTTTTTTTGTTGTTTGTTTTGTTTTGTTTTGTTTTGTTTTCTCTGGTACCGGGAACCGAACTCACGACCTTGCACTTGCCAGGCAGGCGCTTTGCCGCTGAGCTAAATCCCCAGCCCCCCAGCCAAATGATTTTACCGAGGTGTAAGCACAGTTTGTACAGTTGGAGAAGCCTTTAAGTGAGGAATCCTCACAACACGTCTTGTCACTCATTGCCCTCCATGCCCAGCAGCAAGCATGCTGAGCTGTGCCTTCCCATACAGACCCCTGACACCTAGACGCAGTGACATTCCCACACACAGAGACATTTTCCATAATGAGAAATGGGCCAGGAAAGTATTTTGGCAAACAAGGGACAATGAACTGTCAAATTATCCTCTGCTCTGGGGAAGCTTGGCTTCTGTTACGATTTGTTTTTCATTACTGCGTTAGTTTTATTAGCTTCATGATGCTGAATAAACAGTGGTGTGGAAAAATATACACATAGCTGAGCTTGAACTCTAGCATTTTCCCTACTGTATTGGTCAGCTTTTCATTATTTCAGTAAGAGAACAGAGGCAAGCTACTTTATAAAGAAAAGTGGTTTAATTTGGTTTTAGAGGCAGGAAGTTTGGACAACATTTTGAAGGCCCTGATAAAGGCTCATTTTTCTGTTTCATATCATGGCAGGAGAGTGTGTGTCTTTCTGTCTTGGTGGTTTCTCTTCCTCTTTTTACAAATTCACCAGGATTCAATCATGGGACTTCACCTTAATTGTCTAATAATAATCTAATTCCCAGAGGCTTCATCTCTAAACACCACAACCAGACTTTCTGTCTTAGAAACAACATAATATTTGTGGAATTAAACTCCTCCTGTGTGAGTTTAGGGGGGAAAAGTCTATATTCAAACCATTGCACCTACCAACATCTATAAGGTGGCTTGCTAGCTATTCCCAGGCTGATGTGGCAATTAGACATTTCACCTGAGCCAGGAAGACACCTGAGCCAGGAAGACACCTGAGCAAGGCCACAATCCATTGTATGTAGGTAACAGCGGTGGTGCCATGTGGATGAAACAGAGCCAAAAGGGCTGGTGAATAGCAGATGGCAACCAAGAAAGACACAGACCACACGTGAAAAAACACAGCATGAAGCATACACTGTGTTTTGTAGGCATTGATGAACAGTGGAAAAATGACAATATTTAGAAAATTTGTGTCGCTTTTACTCTGAAAAAAATGAGTCATTGCCATCTCCTGCTGCACTAGTGAAGTAATTTGTGAATAGGATAAAGGAAATGATATCAACCCATTTATATACACACACACACATATATTCATTTATGTGTGATTGTATGGTTTGCAGTGTATTTTCACTTTTCAAAATATCCTGGCCAAATGGATATAGAAATAAACTCATTCAAGTTTAAGAGTTAGGGTCTATGATTTGGGGGAAAGTCTGAAGCTGTTTTTTTTTTTGAATTGAAGTAAAATTCACATAGTATAAATCTCAACATTTTAAAGTGAACAATTCAGTAGCATTCAGTACATTCACAGTCTTGTACAATGACCATTTCTGTCTACTTCTAGGACATTTTCTTCATCTCCAAAAGAAATTTTTTCCCAAGACAAAAATCACACTGTACTGCACTTTGCTCCCAGTACCTGGCTATCACTGATCTCTATAGATTTACCTAGACAACATGTTTAATATTGTTATGAACCAAATTATTTGTGTCTGTGCAAATTTTATATGCTAAAAGGCTAACCCATGATAGTATGAAGAGGTGGGAACTGTGGGAAGTGCATGCCTAAAGGTGTGGACTTTGGGACATCCTGAGGGTGGACCTCACAAATTCCTCATGAATGAGATCGGTGCCCTTGTGTGAGGGGACAGGGTAGTACACTTTGTCTTTGCTCTTGGACCTGTGATGATACAGGCGGAGATAGCTAGCTGCAAACCAGGAAGTGGGCTTCCACCAGACACAGGATGGCTGACACCTAGACCTTGGATTTCCAGTCTCTAGAGCCATGAGAACTGAGTATTTTTGCTTAAGCCACCAGACTGTGATAATTCATTATAGTGGATCAAACTAATTTAGATACATGAAAATGCAATCATAAAATCTGTAATATTTTGTGACTGGCCTTTTTGTTGATTAACATAATACAAACTTCATCCATGTTATAGCATATATCAGTACTCTACTCTGGCTTGGCAATTTTGTATTATATGTATATGCTAAATAATTTTAAAATCAATTTATCAATTGAGGCATATTTGGGTTTTGTAGCTGTTGTGGCTAGGGCTACTATGAGCATTCACACAGGTTTTTATTTTTTAATTATTTTTTTCACACAGGTTTTTATTTAAATATTTTTAATTAAATATTTTATTTAAATATCTTTTCAGTTCTTTGTGGTGGATACTTTAGAATTGGGATTGCTTGGTCATATGGTAAATCTATATTTAACCTTCTGAAAAATCATCACACTCATTTATTTACAGAGAACATATTAACTTTCCCAGCAACAATGGGCTAACTTTAATTTCTCCAAGTTCTTTCTATACTTGTTATTTACCATTTTTTAAAAGTATGTTCATCCTAATGGGGCCGAAGTGCTAGTTCATTATTATTTTGATTTGCATGTCTTTAATAAGCAATGATTTTAAACATTTTTAAATGTCCTTGCTGATTATTTATGATGATATACAAAGATGGTATCATCTTTGGAGAAATGTTTGTTCAAGTGGTTTTCTTTTGTTCTTTGTCAGGTTGTTTGTTTTTGTTGTTGAGCTTCATTTGTGTTTATATATTCTGGAGCCTAAACCCTTATCAGATTTGCAACTATGCTCTCCCATTTTTTAAGGTTGTCTGTTTCTCTTTTTGATAATGTTTTTTGATGAACAAAAGTCTTAAATTTAATGAAGTTTGATTTATCTTCTTTTTCTATTGCTACTTGGCTTTTGGTGTAATATCTAACACTCTAAGACTTGATTGGCAACTCCATGGTAATGAAGATTTGTGGGGAGCAGTTGAAGCTAGAGATGGATCACAAGTGTTGCCTGAGCAAGGCCAGCCTGAAGAGCACAGAGCACCTGAGGCAAGTCACATGAATAAACTGCTCTAGTCTCAAGAACACTGGGCACCCCCGGCAAGCCACGCGGGTAAGCTATTAAGTGGAGGGGTTTCAGGTGGCATTCAACCACCTAAGTGCATAAATAAACACTCTGCAGCCCTTGGGGTCCTCCCTCCTTCTCTTCCTTCTCTTTCTCCTTCTTCTTTGCTTCTTCTCCCATCACGAGAGAGGGTTCCATCTGGCTGGATTTTCTGCATTCTGACTGCTGTCCTTTTTTCTCAGTCCTTTCACTGTCCTCACCCTGGGAACTTCAAGAGCTGCATGGGACACAGCAAAGATTTACTCATATATTCTATTCCAAGTGTTTTGTCAATGTTTTACTTCTGACGGTTAGGTATATGATCCATGCTGAGTTAATTTTTGTATAAAATATAAAGTGAGAGTCCACAAGTATTCTTCTGTATGTTAATATCCAGTTATTCCAACGTTTGTTGGAAAGTCTATTCTCACTATAATTGAATTTCCTTGAACATATTGTCGAATTTGATTGACTAGAAATATATGGCTTTTTTCCATATTTTCACTATATTTTACTTTCTCATCATCTGTGTAAGATTTTTGGATTACTGTAGATTTGTGGAAATATTGAAATTGAGACGTGTGAGTTTGTTTTTCCTTTACAAGATTGAAGTAAAGGAGTCCACTTCTGCAATAGGTAAATGAATGAATTAATAAGTAAATAGTAAAGGCATTGAGAGTTTGAGAAGAATTTCCTCAAATCTGTAGTCTGCTTTGGGTACTATTTCATCTTAACATGATGATAATCTATATGATCTAAGTATATATAGACACTTTGTATGATTTTGATATTTCAAAATTTATTTAAACTTGTATTGTGGTCTAAGACATAAATGATAGATCCTGCAGATTTCTCTGTGTACATTTGAAAAGAGCTTCTGTTCTGCTGTTGTCAGATGGAGTGTTTTCTATTGGTTTGTTGTAACTCATTGGTTTAGAATTTTTCCAAATTCCTCAAAATCCTGGTTTACTTTCGTTATAGATGCTCTATCAATTATGGAAAGTGGAATATAGAATCAACAACCAATATAATAACAGTATCTCATTATCCCTTCACTTCTGTTTTCTCCTGACATATTTTGAGACTATATTGTTAGTTGCATGTATGTGCATAATGATTACATCCTCAGCTGGGTGTGGGGGTGCATGTCTGTAGTCCTAGAACTTGGAAGCTAAGGCAGGAGGATTACTCTGAGTTCAAGGACTGCCTGGACTACATAGTGAGCTCATGGCTAGCCTGCACTACATAGTGAGACCCTGTCTCAAAAAGAAAAAAAAAAAACAACAAACTGTCATACCCTTTTAGTAGATTAATAATTTTATCAATGTATAATATCTTCTATTTCTTATAGTGATTTTTTGAGTCTAATTTGTCTGATACTTGTATGCCAGCACCAGATTTATTTTGTGTACTGCTTGTATAGATTAATTTTCCATCATTTCACTTTGCCTTCTATACATTTTAAGTAAATTGTTTGCATACAACATAGATTGTGTGATTTTTTTTATCTATTCTCCCAATCTCTTATTTTTAATTGAAGATTTTAAGGTCTTTACATTTAAAGTAATTTTGATGAAGAAAGACATACTTTCATTTTACTATTTTTTACTATGTGTATATTTGTTATACCTATATTCCACTATTACTCTATTACTGTGTTTCACTATGACTAACTGAATTTTTAATAAACATTTTTATTCCCTGCTTAACCCTCTCGTCTGTGTAATTTTAGTTCACTTTTCTTAGTGGTTACTATGGAAATTATGATTAAAATTTAACATTATAACAATCATGCTTTCATTTGTGTCAGCTTTGTTTCAGCAATGTACATTATTTCTTCATTTTTATGGCTTCACTTATTATCATTTTTTAGCTGTTATTATCCTTACTACATCTTTATACATTGTGTGTCCATTACCACAGGTAAATAATAATTTCTCTATGCTTTTGTCTTTCATATAGGAGAAAATAGGAGCTACAAATCAAAAATCAAAATATTTGGTTTTATTTACATGTTTAGCTATTTTTCTAATGTCTTTTGTTTCTTCATATAGCTTTGCATTTCTCTCTAATTTCCTTTCATTTCAACCAAATGGACTCCATGTTAACATTTCCTGCATAGATCTATTAGTACTGGACTAATTTTTTAAAAATTAAAAAGTATCTTATTATTTCTTTCATATTTGAGGAATAGTTGGGGGCACATAGAATTTTGCATTGATAGAACTGATTTTAGTACTTTAAATATACCAGCTATAGTCAAAATATATGGTGAATGTTTAAATTTTAAAAAATTATTTTAGTAAAAGGCACATTGCAATTAATTCTCATCAAAATACTTACTCTTGCTTCTAATACACTTAGCTATTGTTCTTGCCACTTTCTGAAGCAGGTCTGGAAGTCCTCTTTCACAACCATCTTTAGTTGCACTATCCTGACTGTCTCAATGTTCTGAATTAATTCAAAGTGTTTACCTTTTGCAGTCCTTTTGACTTTGTGGAACAGCCAATATGGCATGGTGCCATGGACTACACCTTAACATTTTTATTCTACAGACGTTGATTTTATTGACCAGGGGTGATCATAAAAAATGGTGAGTGTTTACAGTAAAATATTTATTACAGTAAAAGACATATTGACATTAATCCTCCTCAAAACACTTTTCTCTTGCTTTGAACATGATACCCCATTGTTCTTGTCAGTATGTCATTTATTATAATTAGTTATTTTTTAAAATGTATATATCCACTGCATCTTTCAATTGTCCCTTGTATGATCACAATGCTTTCCAGCCTCAATGGTTTCTGAACAGAAATTAGCTTTCAGTCATAATAAAGATTCCTTCTTATGACAAATTGTTTCTATCTTGCCACTTTGAAGAGTGTCTCTTGTCCTTAATTTTGACAATTTTTCTGTAAGTTGATAACATCTTTGAGTTTATATTGTTGATAGTTCATTGAGCTTTTTGGATACGTACATTCATGTCTTCTGTCAAATTTTGGACAATATTTCTTCAAAAATTGTTCTCTTTCTCTCTTGTCACTTTGAGAGTCATTAATGTATATTCTTACGCTTGATGGTCCCATGATTCTGTTATACTCTGCTCATTTTTCTTGTTCTTTTCTATTTTTGTTTCCCATATTAAGTAATCTTAGTAAACGTGTCTTGAATTTTGCTGGATTTTATTCTTTCTCAAATTAGTTATGGATTTCTCTGATGGACATTTAAGTTTTGTTCTTGCACACTGAAGTAACAGACTTTCTATTTGATTCCACATTCAATCTACATTGGTATTCACTCTTTAGTGAGATACTGTTTTCTTGAGTATTTCGTGCATGATTTTATTTATTTATTTAACATATTTAATATAATCTTCTAAAAAGTCTAATAGTTTTACATATATATTAAATATATATTTATGATAAATATATATGTATATTTATCATATATGTTATATACATATATATTATAAAAATATATATTATATATATATATATATATATACTTTTAGAATTCTTATTCCATTACATATTTTTCCCATTCTCCTCTTCTTGAGGTGTTTGGTCTGTTATTTCTTGTTGTTCTAATGGCTATGCCTTGCCAAAGACTGCCGTGCAAACCAGTACTTTTGCTATTAAATGTTTCACCAGACACTACTCAAGAAACCACTCATGCCCTAGGGATGCTCTAAGGTAGGCAAATCAGTTTTGGGCCTTGTGTAAGACTTGGAAGGAGCCCCAGATAGGCTGGAGCTCACAATCACTTTTTTTTTAAGGATAAGTTCTGTCCTGCTCCATGGTGGCACAGGCAATCTGCAGCAGAAGCTCAGATTGCCATTTACCTGGCTCCTGACATTGCAGAGAGAGGGAGATGGTAGCTGATTTAAAATGTGACACTGCCGTCATGCTGTGGTGTAGTCCTTCCTTTCTTGATTAAACTGTGTCTTCGTTGTGGCAAGTTTTTCAGTGGCTAACTTCTGCAAAAGTTAATTCTGATTTTTTTTCTACTTGGTACTTATTTTTCTGGATAGACAGATCTTCCTGAAGCTATTTATTCCACCATATTTTTAAACTTCACTAGAATGTGACTGAATGCTGTTTTGCAGGGAATGCTGTAATTAATCCATGTTTCTGCTTGATTTGAGCAGAGGGGAAAGCCATGTTAGATGTTAATTATAGTGGAAAGTGTTACTTCTGGAGCAATTCCTTTTATATTCAGACCAGAAGGGATTTCTGGTCTTCTATCTACTTTATTTATAGCTCACTCAAAAGGCTAGCCTCATGGGAATCTAGCAGCCCTGATCCCAAGAGAAAGAATCCACTGCTCACCAAGATAAAGCTACTCTTAAATTGGCCTTCACTGTACATGACCTTGTGGCTTGCCTTTCCTCTTTCTCTCATAGTTTGTTAAAGTGCTTTTGAACATTCTGGAGACCTCTAAGAGATAGTTTTTGAGAAGAACTTGGCATGTTCATATCATCTTTCATGCTTAACATCCATTCATTCAATGTTTAGAACTATTTAACCCCTACCAAGTACCACAACAAAGCCAGGAAGAGGAGAGATCTGGAGAAATAATAGGGGGCTGCATCCTGCCATAGGCCACAGGTGGCAGGCACTGTAGGGGGTCCCAATCAAAATATTTGATTATGCAATTATGTGAAGAGTAGTGAAGGATTATACCTTTTCTCATGATGTTTTTGTTAGCAAGAGAGGTTTAATAATCTCAGTAGCATTCATTTCTGTCATTCCGCACTGAACTAAATGGAACTCTTTTCTGACTTTTTGCTTATTTTTTAAGTAGAACTAGGAGACTCTAAAACTAAGTGGGCACCTAAAGATCAGAGTGGAGGCTCAGTCTCTGTGTTTGATCAGACTCATTCACTCCATGCCCACATGGAAACCAATCATTACACGGGATATAGCTTCCCTGGAAAAGGAATATGAGCTATTATAACCCATGTTCTCAGAACTATGTGATATCTGCGTCAGCCTTGTGAAGTTGAAGGAAAAGGACCAGTGAGTCTGCTATTAAAATTGCCCATGATATAGATTTGGGGAGGTATTTTATTGAGAAGTAAATCCTGTATTTAGCCATGGTTGAATAAATACTAGATTTATTCTCCTTTCACACATGAGTCAAAAATTGGGCAAAACATACGAAGGAACTATTTTACTGGTGCAGAGGAGGACTGGAATAGCTGAGAGAATATAATCAAAGTAGGTGAGCTCTGTAATCACACAGGTATCTGAACTATTTTCCAGAGAATGGGGCTGTAGTGGGAGGGAAAGAGGACCTAAGTATAAAACTGTGATCTCATTGAGTTGAGGACACAGAAACCAGTTCACAGAGGCTGAGGCAGCTGCAGTGTCCAGGAGAGGTGGAAGAAGTTACACAGAGAAACAACAGCAGACAATTCTCTAGGTTTCCCTTTGAGCCTGTGCCAGTCCGTATATAGGGTGATTCCTCCCTCCCCACCAAGGCCAACAATGACTGACCACTGAGCTGGAAACATTCCTAGTAGAGCTAAACTACTTAAAAAGAAGTCTTAGTGGGTGTGGTGGTGCACATTTACAATCCCAGCACTTGGAAGACTGAGGGAGGAGGATCATTGCGAGTTCAAAACCAGCCTGGACTACGTAGGGAAATCCTGTTTCAAGAAAATGAAACAAAACAAAGCAAACAAATAAAAAACAAAGAACAAACACACACAGTCTTGAAGGAAAATGTCCAACACCTTTGAGAGTTTTGTTGAGATATAATTTTCATACTGTGAACTTCTGTATTCATTTAGAGTGTGCAGTTTCGCAGCTACTCAAAATGTTTAGGATAGGTTTACTATGTATTCAGCAATTTCATGTACATATGTGCATGTGTCTACATAAGATCTTGAATACAGGTGCTCATAGCAACATTATTCAAGAGTCCAAATGTCTTCAGGTTAATAAATGAATAACTATAACATGGTATTTAGGCAAAATAGATTATTTAGCAATACAAAGGAATAAAATACCGATACATGTTATAACATGTACAACTCTTGAAAATATATGCTAAAAGAAAAAAAGTCCATTAAAAAAAAACAAAGGTAGTACAGTTTCATTTATAGGAAATGTCACTAGGCAAATGTTTAGAGATAAGTAGTAGCCTAGCCCTACAGAGGGGCAGATGGCCAAATGCAGAGTGGTAAGCTTTTTTCTGGTACTGGTTATTGAACTTAGGGGCACTTTACCACTGAGTTACTTTCCCAGGCCCAATTACTTTTCATTTTGAAGCAGGTTCAGTTGCCTGGATTGAACCCAAACTTATGACTCTCCTTCCTCAGCTATCTAAGTAACATGGATTATAGGTATGCATCTCCATGTCCAGCATAACTATTGATTTTGAGAGTGCCAAAAATATTTCAGGATTAGATTGTTGTGATGATTTCATACTTCATGTTTTTTTTAATTTTTAGTGCTAGATACACTCAAAATACACTCAGAATCATTAAACTTTATACTCTAAATGAGTGTATTATGTTTTATGTTGATGGAGACCACTACGAAGCAACCTGAGCAGGATTTAAATTAACAAATTGGCTTTTCATGTTTGCTTGTGAGTCTGTCCAAGGCCTAGGCTTCTTGTCTGGAGGTGGGCATGGACTCATAGTAAGTGAACCTCTGTGAGTTATTAATCTCTACTAAGGCCTGTAATGGTAGATGAAGCCAGAAAGCCTCAAAGGATATGACAAGAACATAGTCAAGGACACCTGGATCCAACCTGAACTGGATAAAGACTATAGACTTAGGAATCTCACTCCCAGTTGGATTAACTTAACACCTTACTTGGAGAAGTCCTTGAGTAGTTCCACCCTTTTTGAGTACTCCCCTCCTTTCTGCTGATAACTAAATAAACATAGGCCACCCAGAGAAGGTCTTGATCTTAACCCTGAGAGAACCTCAAATTCTATGAGAGGGCTTTGAGTCTCCTGGAGCCATGACATCATTCCATTTGACTCTTTAATTTAGCCTTTGCAGGACACTCATTCAGGAGATTGTGGACCTAATCACCCCCCCCAATAATTAAGGGCTATCATTAACTCAATATTATGTGAATTACTGCAATAAGGTTAGGATTTTATCCATGAGATAGATTTATTTTTCTTTTCCTTCTTTCCTCCCTCCCTCCCTTCCTTCTTCCTTCATTCTTGTGTTGTTCAAATTCTTTCGTTCCTTCCTTCCCTTTCTTTTTTTTTTTCTTTTTTAATTTTTAGTGCTAGAGACAGAAGCCAGGGCATTGTGTGTACTAGGCAAATGTTCTGTCACTGAGCTCTTACTTGAACCCCTTCCATGAATTTTAAAGGACAAAAAAATGGTCCTACATTGGATATCTATGGAAAAGCTGTTAAAATGTTTAGAGATACTTGAATGGGCATCAATTACTGAGATAAAAATATTGAATACTGACATGGTAACATGGAAAAATTGTTATTTCTAATGACAAAATAAGCTCCATAACAACAAAAAAGAACCAGATAGTTAAAAAGTATGCACATTTTAATATAACTTTGTTTAAGTAAAAGACAAAAAAGTATCTGTGTGTGTATCAGCACAGAAATAAGAACCTAGAGTGTCATATAAATATAGACTATAAATATTAATATAAATATAGGCTATAAATATAGACATTTTACCCTGCTAAATTCTGAATAGTAAAAATAAGATGTTCTTATTTTGTCTTTCTTGTGTTGTTCAAATTCTTTACACATATTTATTTTATAATAAAATTTTACTTTATTTGTATATCTTCAATGTGCCAAACAAGTATAAAATCATGGAGAATAAGGTACAAGTCCTTGTGTATCCATCCTCCTATTTCAGCAATTATCAGTGTAGCTCCTTCTGTTTCTTTTAAACTGTACCAATTGTATCACTGACACTACTTGGAGTGTTATTTTTAAGTCATGGGTTAAACAAAAATATTATTTTTAGTTAAAAAATTATTGTCAATCTGATAGTCAATTAACTTTCTATAAATGCATGGAGGAAAGAATATTAGGGTACCTGCCAAATTGTGACAGAATGAAGTAGGAGTGTGGAAGGGTAGGTAGCTTTGTGATGAAAAATAGTCATGTATTGCTTGTATAATTTAAAAGAATGTGAACAATACACAAATAATTTAAAAATATACTTTTCCATACACGAGTGATGAGTATATTCTTATGTCATAAATGTCATATAAAGAGACTGAAAGAGCAGTGAACAGAAATCAGGAGACATAAGTTTAGCACATATGTCTGAGTCATTATTCATAGTTGCCAATAAAGATGAGGATATCTTTCCCTCATTTTAATGATAACTTTGGTTATCTACATATGCTCTCCATATGCTTATTGCTGAAGATTTAGCAGGTGCTTATTTTCTAATTAGGACTCCTGATTGTAAGTTGTGACCATTAAGTGTGCTATGTTAGTTCCATAGGATTAAGAAACACCTAGAAGATAGATAGAGTGCACTTCTAGGTGTGTCTGGGTGGGTTACGAAGGTGTGATCTAGGCACTACATCTGGGTCCAGGCTTCTTCCTTGCTGGTGCTATTTGCCTGATTTACTTCTTGGTTGCCATGAGTAAGCAGCTTTGCTCCACCACACTCTTCCACCATGTTGCTCCTGCCATGGAGCCAGCTGACCATGGACTGAGTCCCTTGAACCTGCAAATCAAATTAAACCTCTTGAGTATTGTGTCTCAGTATGGTGAAAGCTGACTAATACCTCATACATGAGTAAAAGTAACTCTAACTCAAACTAGCTAAACGTAAGAGAAAATATAATGGTAGGAACAACCATGGAATGTAGGGGTGGATTTGCATTCAGGTGCATCTGGATTCAAATGCAAATGGAGTTTTTTCAGCACTCAGTCTTTCTTTCTCTCCACCCGCCTTCAGCTCTGCTTTTCACTCTAGGAACTTCTCCTTCATGCAGATTCTCTCAATATGGCAACTGATAGCAATTCCATTATTACCTCCTCATTGCATCAAGACTAGTTTTCTGGGCAATGCCTTTGCTCTTCTGGGTGCATTGCAATCCCATCTCAATATTCTTTGCTTAAGACCAAATGTGCTCCAAGTACAGTAACTGGCCACACTTCAACTGCAAAGTAATTGTTATCTCTTCTCACCTTATATATACAAGAGTACATTCCTTATACTTGTCAACAGAGTTGATTTGTTTTATTTCTTAATTTTTTTAAAAAAGATATCTTGATATCTTTATTTTTAATCAATCATCTATTTTTTCAGGCCATAGTTTTGAAAATATTTGTGGCTCACTTACTCATGAAAATGTTCTCAGTTGATTTCCAGCTCACCCTCATTGACTGTTTCCCAATCATAGCTATTAAGGTTTCCACAAGAGGTTACTTTGGCAGGCCAGGCCATATTATTCACACTCTGCAGTGATGAGAGAAGCTATGCTTCTGCTTTCAGAGTTATCATTTCAGGAAAAATATTCCCCTTGATTCCCCTCTGTGTTTTGTAGAATTATTTTTGTCTCTTTTTTTTTTTTGAGTAAGTCAGTGACAGGTACCAGGAATCGAACTCATGACCTCATGCTTGCCAGGCAGGTGCTGTGTCACTGAGCTATATCCCTTGCCCTTGTAATTTGTTCATTAAATATTTTCCATGTTCTTTTTCCTTGTAAAATCGCACAGCTTTTCCAGGGGCAAAGCAAACATCTCCAGTATGTGTTTATTTAGAGTCGATGTCATATGCCCAAAAGCATGGAGCTCAAGAGTCAGGCAGATGATTTTAAAACCCTTGGACTGCCTACTAGTTGGGGCTGCTTGGAGAACCATTTGGCTCTTCCTAGCTTCAGTTCTTAAAAGTACTAAAGGAAGATAGCAATAAGCTCTATACATACTGTGGGAAGGATTATAGGGAAAGAGTGTTATAAGCTTCTAACAATGCCTTGGAACAAAGTAGATGCTTGGTAAGCAGAATTTACATTTTCTCCTCCCTGGCACTGCATTTTTAGATATCTATCTGGGTTTCACTTTATTTCTTGTAGATATTATTTCTCTTATTTCTCCAAGTCATGCATAAATCTCTTGTGCTTGTGAATCATGCTTTGTTTCATTTTATGGTTCATACAGCTGAACTCAATTTTTTTTCATAGAGAAGGGCCCTGACAATTGATCTGTAGCTGAATAGCACATAATAATTTGGATCAATACTACTATCCCAAAACTATTGATAGAAATATATCGATGATAGAAACATCAAATAATCTTATTACATGTTGAATTGTGTTATGCGATTTCCATTTATCCTCCCATTTAATCTAACACTGGGAGTGCAAGTATGGCATCCATCTCATGTTACACAGGAGGAAACAGGTTCATGAATACTAAGATCTCACTTCACACTTATTCAGCTGATGTGTGATAGAGCATGTCTTCAAGTCCAGGGCCGGTCACCCAAAACCTCTGGTCCAACCAGACCACTACACATCACTCCTCCTCCACGTGTGCTAGTAGTAGAACATTCATATTTTTCAATGTGGTGTAGTCTTGGGCGGATAGAAGTATCCAGCTAAGTCAAGAGGAAGCATCAAAAGCTCACATTTTACCATGAAGAGGTGGGTAGTGTGGAGCACTGGCTAAGACAGGCTGCAGAAGACCCCAGCCGCAGAATACCTCTCCAGCCTAGAGCCCTGCTGTCTATGATCAAATGACCTTCTTGCACCAAGCCTCAGTGAGGTCTATTCCAGGCTCCTCCTCCTCTGAGGATCTGCTCCATGTCCTGACTCCAGTTCTAACATTTAAACATTTAGATTCTCTAAATGTTTTGTTTGGAATTCAGGTCTGTGCCATGAAAGGACACCTCCTTGTCTACCTTGCTGCTGTACTTTGATGTTTCAGAAAGTTTCTCAGCTCCTCTCTTAATGACTGGTCTAGCCAAGGCCAAAGTTGTTACTGGAAGCCAGGAGAGTAGATATCCCTACCTTTGTCTGGCAAAGTAATATCATTCTTGAGGTCTAAAATGTAACAACATGCATATTTCTGCAGGAGAAAAACATTCTAGCTCTCCTTCTGCTGGCATTTTTCTACTTTAACCCTTCAGTCTTTCTCTTCTCAATAGCAGACTGTGTCAACCCAAAACTAGGTAGGCGGCAAGTGGCTAGAGTCAGATCTAGGTTTGCCAAATAAGAGCGGACCCCAAAGAACTGGGTGGAGGTGATAGGTTTTTCAGGCACTGAAAATACTGATTTCAGAGAAGGCAGAAAAAGTACAGTCAGAGCCAAGAACCAGGAATGAGTAAGAAATTAAATAAGCAAGAAGTCAAGTCATATCATGTGAATGAAGAATCAGATGAGCACACCATGACTCTGAAAAGCAGGGACAAAAAAACCCTATAGATGTAGGTGAAGAGGGCAGAGTAGGAAAGTGGTCACCTGCTCTTGTTTACTATGGAAATGACAATATTTGCTAACACTTACATGTAGCATTTCCTCTTCCCATCTTCTAAACAGGTCTGTGGTATTCACTGTTAACTCATTTTAAAGGTGGGAAATTTGAGAGTCAGGGAAATTAGGTAATTTGTTCCATGTCCCAAGGCTAATGAGTGGCAGAGAATTATAGGAAGCCTTTTCTCCAGATATATTCCAGAGACATGCAGAAGGTAACACTCCTTTATTATTAGTAGAAGCCAAAATGATCTCCAAGCTTAGAGAGCTGATAGGCAGAAGGCTACTGATGAGTGCTCAGTCATATTTCTTTGGTATGGTACTACTCAGTTTGCTGAGGTCCTGGATGGCCGAAGGAGAAGAGCTAGAACCTACAGCATCACATAAACGAGCAAAGTATTGTACTAAAGATCTTTCCCAGGGTTTAGATGTTGTAGTTAGGGCTACTTTGGTCTTACAAATAGCGTCTAACCTCCTTAGCCCTTGTCTGTTTGGTATTTTACTTTCCTTGCTGGATTTCTCTCTTGTGCTCTCATCACACATGATTTGAGAAGATTCATGTGCTTTTCCCTTTCCTTCTCAGTTTGTAATTCCACTGGGCATGTTCTAAAAATAAAAGAGTGATTCTGAGTAGGAAGGTTCCTGCATTCATTGCTAAACTTCTGGGGAGCTCCATGCAGTTGCCTACTCACTTACAGACCATCCCTAGCTCTTATCAACACTGGGAACTCCTTCCCTAACCTGTGTGGACTCCAACCTGATTTTGCAACACTGTGCAACTCCTGCAAGCCCTTTGGGCTCCCATTTCATTAAAGCCATGATATAGATTTAGTGAGGATCAGAGAAGATAATGCTCAAAGCTGTCCTGCAGACATGGTGGTGGTGCTTTGAAGCCATCAGGGAATCCTTTGGGGTGGGAAGTTATAAGGAACAGAAGTCAAGTGGGCTTGTAGTGCTAGGAGCTGTGGACAGACTTTGTAGAGAAGTCAGTTGTGATCAAATGAGGACACTAGCACAGCTGTTCAAATGTGAAATGGGCCACTTTGGGAAGGAATGAGTTCCTGGCAAATGGGAGAAGGTTGGAGGCACCACATGAGGCTACTAGAAAATGGTGTGACCCCTGAAATTAGACTTGGATTTCAATGAAGTAGCCAGACACAGGTGGGGCAGGGGCTCTGGGAAATAGCTAGTGTGTGTGCCTGACTATGGGACTACCCTTGCTATGGGAGCATTCCAGTCTGGACTGGTATTAGAAGACTGGTATTAGTAGTTCTCTGACACCAGGAATCTGGATACTGATATTAATGTAGCTTAGAGGAGTGAAAGAAGAGAAACAAGACATTTGATAGCAACTGAAGGATTACAGCCAGCTTCACTTTCTCAGGAGAGTACCAGGTCAAGTCCCAGACCCAGCCAAGGGGACTCTGAAGTCTGGGTAAAAGCTAGGGCTCTGAGGAATCAGAACGGTGTGCCCTAGACACATGTGGTATGGGGGAGAGGAGGAGGTGCTGTTGGAGTCGGGGGAACCCACTGCACAAGTCCTACCAGAGCATGAGGTTCCTGTGGGAGGCCAGTGGGGCACTGTCCAGGAAAGCACTTCACATCTGTGCCAAGTGCAGCAGGTTAAACAAGGTCTTCCTTGGAGCAAGGCCTGGGGAAGCACACCTTACAAAACCAGCGGCTGCCACAAGTGCACTAACCACATTTTGTGCAACATCTGTCTAAAGTTATAAAAGATAAAGCCTTCCTGGTGAAGTGATACTTGCTTTCCTCCATGTGCACTCAACGGGGTCACACCTTCTTGGTGTCAGACACCACACCAATAACTAGAGAAATGCCAATAAATAGGACACTATCCCTATATTTAAGTAGATAATGTGCTAATAACTTGAACAGTAAGCCATCAATAAACATGCCCCTGTTATTCTCTCTGGTGTTGTTATTATTGTAATGACTAAAACTATTATAATATCAGAAAGGTGAGTACATGAACAAGGACCCAGAGCAGAGAGGCCTCCAAATCTGGAAAGGGACACAGGTGAGTGGTATTGAGGCAGAGAACAATCAAGGTGTGGCAGGTGACACCTGAGAGCCCATTAACAGCTCTTGTGGGCCAGGCTAGGCCTGGGCATTGTCCTTAGGACACATGGAAAAGTCTGGGGGGCCGTGGAACATCATCACATTTATCTTTTATGAAGAGCACTTTCCTGGCTATCTTGGGCTCTTCTGTCCACAGCACGAGGAGAAAGGTTGAATGTCTTCACCACTTACCAGTGGCTGGGACAAAATACTCAACATGCACAGCCTAAAGGAGGTTGAATTTGGCTCATGGTTTAGGGGATTCAGTCCATGGTTAACTGAATTCAAGGCAGAAGCAGCACGGTGGAAGGGCATGGTCAAAGAAGGCCGCTTGCCTAATGACAGCCAGGAAGCAGACAGAAGAGGGAGGAGTTGGAAACACCCCAGTGACCACCTCCTCATAGCACATTCAGCTATGAACTCATCCATGGTTGAAGCCACTGGTGAGTATAGCATCTTCCAAGCACATATGACTTTGGGGGAACTTTTTAGATCTAAACAGTGGGTAAATGAAAGCAAGCAAGGGGGAGAAGAACCAGGGTGGAATGGTGGAGTTGACAGGGTGGCAGATGTGAACAGAGGTAGCTGTGGGTGGATAGGGAAGGGGAAGGGGTGTAGGGAGCAGCTGGAGCTGGAAATTGGCCGTATGCGTGGGGGCAAGACAGAGTCAGAGTGCCTTGAGCAGTCAAGCTATCTCAGTCTTAAGAAAAATATCCTGTCTGGACAATTTCAGTCATTAGTCACTAGTCAACATTGCCTCTCATGATACTACTTTGCAAGGGTATAAATGAACACCCCAACTATTGTTGTTCAGTCCTCTTGCCCGTCAAGTGAGTGGCAACTCCACCTGACCCCAGTTCTTGTCTTTTGTTTTTATTTTCCTCATACCAATGAGGTCCCCTACAAAGAGGCTCAGCTGGTAGGAGGATATAGCATCCTCCCTCCCACCTCCCATCAAATTGAGCTGTAGACTCAGGACAGAAGACCATGGGGCAAGTCTTGGAGAATGTGCATGGATGCCAGGCATATGACTTTGCCAGTGCAGTGTCCTTTTTTTTTTCCTTTACAATGCAGTGTTCTTTTCTGTCAAATGGGATATTTTCCTGCCTCGTGAAGAAGTGTTTTCTGAAGACCGAGTCAGATGACAGGTATGAAAAGCACTTTGGAAATTGTAAAACATTTTTTAAAATGTGAGGTGCTATTTTTACTACCCCCAGTTTCCCCATATAGAATGTGACCTAATAACTGAATGATGGTGTCTAGCTGTTCCTCAGGGACCTGCAGGGGAGGAGATGGAAGACGCCAAGCCACACCTGCCTAGGACTCTGCAGAAGGCCTGAGCCAGCCTCCCAGGGGACCACCCTTTCCAACAGTGCCCTTAATGTATCTCTCATTTAAGATAATTTGCTAGGCAAAGCTGTGTACATCATCAGAGGAAAGGCAGGCCGCCTCCGATGATTCAGTGGTGGGAAGGAAATAATCCCCATCGATTCTAGTGGGAGCTAAGATGGCAATGACATGATTACCATCCATCCTGCCATTATTAAACTGTGCAGGGCAGCTGTCTCCTGATGCACCCAGACGCTCCCAGCAGGAGCATTCATTGTGCAGCGCATTAACAGGAACATAAGATAAATTCCTCTTCACTGGGCTTTGTGGATGAAACTCTATGTAGGGCTGGGTTGGGCAGGGTATGCTGCCCTATGGAAGTCATTTGACTTGTGGCTGATATATTTTTTCCCCTCCTTCTCCCTATTCCTCCTTCCTATTTTTATTTCTTATTCTGTTTTAAGCCACAGGTCTCTCATTTCCTCCTATAAAACTGGAAAGGAGATCTCAAGGACATTTGGAGTCAGGTGCTCACCCATGGGGCCTCTGTGATTGTGCCAGGAACCCCCCAGTACAGGTGGTGATGCTGTGGGTACCAGTGATAGGAAACTTGCAGCCACACTCCCCCTTGCTTCTGCCACCTGCAATGTGATTGTGCAAGGTGACATATGCTTCCCACTGATGTTACAAAACATGTGTGTGTGCATGTGTGAGCATGGTGGGCCATCAGGGCATCCTGTCCCTCCAGTGCAGCCACGTTTCTGGAGGACTTGTTCAGAGTGCAACCACTGCATGCACTGTGAGTCCCATGAGGTTGCAAAGGGATGAGCAAGCACAGGGAAACTCGTTTGCCATGAAGGACTTCCTATCAAGTCTCCTACAAGAGCCACAGCTAAAGAGCCTCATCCTAGATGGCATAACGAGCCTTGGAGCTTGTCAATGTCTTCTTCTTCCCTTTCCATGGTCATGAGCACAGTCTTGTCTGTGCCACCCAGCTCCTTGGAGATCAGCTCCTGTTCTACCTCAGACTGAGCCTTGAACCCTGGGGAAGTCCTGGAACTGTAGGGAACCAATCCTCCCTGGCTCCTCTCAGCTCAGAGCTGTTTTGCTTCACGGCCTCTTTTGGACTAAGGTATCACTTTCTTCAAAGAGCTCATGCCCTTTCTCATGCAAGACTCCACACAGCTGAGACTGTACGGTCCCTGCAGCAGCCCCTCTCCTCCAGCCAGCCTCTGTACTTTGAACCGATTGCATTGGATCAATACATTTTTACTGATGACTGATTACTGAGGATAAAAATGAAAATAACATACAGCTCCTAACCAGTGCACAATCTGAGAAAGAGAGAGAGAGAGGGAGAGAGAGAGAAAGGGAGAGAAAGACAGGGAGAGAAATATGCTACAGTATGTTAAGTGGCCCTTATTCTTTGGAGGTTTTGCATTTACTCACATTTGCCCATCTCAGGACAAACCAAGGTAAACAGACAGTTCCTGAGACTTTATATCATTACTAATAAAGGCAGCAATATGACAACATTTACCATGATCCCATTGTCTGCAGGCATTTGCTCCATTTTACAACAGAGGAAGCATAAAACATACTTACCTAAGGTCGGAGATTTAGAAAGTGTCAGTACCGTGTTTTGTCTATTTGACTCCCAAAGCCTCATTCTTTACCCTGTCCTAGTCTGCAGCTCTTGGATAATCTCTCCCTTTGGACTGGGTCTTGCCAGCCTCCCATAAAAGGGTGGAGAGCAAGTGTGATGCTCCTCAGGTCGTCACCAAAACTGTTTTCACTCCTGAAATCAGGCTAGCATCAGATGTGTGACATGGCAAGGGAACATTTCCCCTCTCAGAGGGTCATTAAAGGAAACGAAAGCTGACAGATCATTGTTATGCATGAGAAAACAGCATAAATGGAAAAATCTATGAACATCCCCTCCCTAAGTCTCTGGGAAATTCGCAGCAAAAACAAATGGGCCAGAATGTGAATGGATAACGCCTCACCAATGGGAACTCGAGAGGCATGAGGCCAAGCTCGTAGGAGAAAAAATCCTTTCTGTTCAGCATGGACTGCAGTCTGTGGTGAAACAGAGGATGGCAGCTTAACCACCTGCTCCTCCACCATAAGATCTGCAGATCTGGGCTTCTACTTCTGGAGGATGAACAATTCTCTCCATTATTCTTCTTGGCCTGTAGAGAAATGGCTGGAGGTGGGTGGCCATGTCCCTGTGAACTCTTCAGTGCCGGGGACCAGAGCTTGCTCCACACTCCTTGGGCTCTTACAGAGGAGAAAAGTGGAAATAAAGGGGCACTGAGGAACGTGAACATGAGCCTTACCACAAGCCTCCTAGAGCACGGAATGTTTGGGAAGCACCTTCCCTGCCCTCTGAGTAAGGGAAAGCTCCTGGTTAATTAGGGAATGATTTTATGCCAAGGAATCTTTGATCCTCATGGCAAAGTTTCCATTCTGCCATTACTTGGGTGTGTTTTGAATTTGCCCCAGATAGCAGCCCATTTGAGGATTTGTTCTGCTTTTTCTTAGGAAAACATCTTCATACTGTTTCCATTGATCCATCCGTAGTACACTAACAAACCTCACACTCAGGATGCTATGTATCCACTGGGAAATGTGAATGGCATGTAAAACGTGGTGGAATCTGTTTTTCTGTACCTAGCATTCATTTTTATTATATACAATAGCACCTGTAATTTTCTAAGAATTGTCTCTTAGAGAGATGTTTGTTCTTTTCATAGGATTCTGTAATCTTACAGGAGATTTGGACAGCTGTCGTAAAATGACATGATTCCATGTCTTTATAAAAATATAAATAAGAGCAATAAAATAATTTAAATTTTACTGAAGGTTTAATTGCACATACTGTGGTAAGCAGTTTTCATGTAGTTTTGGTTTTGTTTTTTTTTTTTGGGAGGGGTGGTACTGGGAATCAAACTCAGGACCTTGTACTTGCCAAGCAGGTGCTGTGCCACTGAACTCTATCCCCAGCCCTGCACTTTTCATATAGTATCTCACTTAATCCTCAGATTTAAATCTATCAAGGGAGGATTACACTCATTTTATAGGTGCAAAGGCTGAGGGGCAAGATGTCAGGTAGGGCAGAACCAGGTATTTGCATTCAGGTGTCTTTGACCTCAGAGTCTTCACTCTGGGCTGCTACGCTCCTAGATGCCTCACAGCCCCTTTTTAAGATTTACAGTGAAATTTGAGACTTGATTGTTCTCTGAAGTACTTAGTAAAAAAATCTTTTTAATATTGTTTAGTCTTTACTAAGCTCTTCCAGGGATAGTGACACAATCAGCAGGTCTATCCTATCTTCACACACTTTCCAGGACAGGACAATTGTGATGCTGGAGTAGATGGAAGAATTTGGTGATGGTGATGATGACGATAATGACATTTCCTGAGGCTACTGGCTGCCTGATGCTGTTCATACATTATTTCCTCTGATCCTTACAATTATCCTAAAAAATGAGTGCTATCATTATCCCTGTATTAGCTGAACAGGGTATACATTGCGAGCTATATTGTACAACATCATGCCACTGAGAAATGGTAGAACTGGGATATCGATACAGAGTTTTAGATTCTTGGACTCCCAGATGGTTTTTTGCTTTGCTCTTAAGCATTTGCAGACTGCTTTCTTACCTTACATAACTGCACACAGTGGGAACTCAGTGCTAAAAGGCACTAATGATTTTCTTGCAAAGTCTCAAATACTCCTGGAAGAGCAGTTCCCCTTGGGATCCCTCTGCCTTCTTAGCATGCTCAGCTCTGGGAGCCCGTGGGAGTCTCTGGGAAGCCGGAGGGCTGTCCTGCGAGGACCTGGCTAGCGTAAGGCAGTCCCTCTGGTCTCACTGTGGCAGTGTGGGCCTCATTCAATTTGGAGCCCTGTAGACCAAGAGTAGATTATAGCTCCAAAATACACGAATTTCAAAATTGAAGCAATAAAGCACATTTCTTTTTCCTCAGCTTGCAATTGCCCATTAATTGGACCATGAATAGCAATTACACTGTAAAACCTAACTGGAGTTTGTGGGTAATTAGTGTAGGTCTTGGGCAGTGGGTTTTAATGGAAGAACCCAGCTAATCACTGAGTGACTTTCACCCTCCACCAAGTGATAAAATCATCAAGAAATGCCTATCAATCACTCAAAGAAGTTGCAGATGCATTCTTAATTCCAGCTAGAGTAAGACTAAGAAAACTGCACAACTGCACCCTGCCCAGAAAGTTCTGTCTGTCTTTTAGGAAATGGGAGGATGAGAAATGAAAGTGCTCCCATGATCTGGGAATTCACAGTGTTATATCTGAAGCTACTTTGTGCACATAGCTTATTTCCATCCTCAGCATGGTTTTGTGTGGAGAATACTTTTATGTCTATTGTACAAATGAAAGCATTGAGAATCAGAATAATTTATCCAAACTCATATACTTGCTAAGTTACAGATTTAAAGTTTATATCTAGTTTTTTTTTTTTTTTTAATTTTGCAATGCAGAGATGGAACCCACTGCCTTGTGTGTGTTAGGCTAGTAGTTCTGCATCACTGAGCTACAGGTAAAGTCTCCATTTATGTGTTTCAATTTCTAAAAACTGTAACTTTTTGATTCTGGTATAATCACTAAATATTTATTGAGCACCTACTATGAACTAGCAGCTTACTAAATACTTGCAACTGCTATGCAATGTAGTTATTTTTCAAAATTATATTTACAAATGAAAGCAAAATTTAGAAAACTAGTCATGTTAAACTATCATATTCTTTCATCCTCAACACACAAGCACACACACACACACACACACACACACACACTTCTTTCCCTGCATCTAAAGCCATGTTTTTGTGTTTTCTCAAAAGCAGGGCAATGATAATAGGTGTTCTCTAAAGCATCACTAGGGGAAAGGAGAAATAAAACCAGGAAAAGAAAGAGAAGTAGTTGGAAAGGATGATTTAGCAAACCAAGTGCCAGACTCAGAGCCTAGCATTAGCAGTAACAGAGAAACTGGAAGACAGTTGCACACTATTACCTCTCTGCTAAAGCCTGGGTCTGGAGTGCTCCCCAAAAGCCATGTGCTAAAACCTAGCTTGGAGCTATTAGAGGGTGGAGGGAGCCTTTGTGAGGTAGGGCTTAGGAGGTCCTAGGTCATCAAATGTGTGGCCTCACAGAAGATGTGAGATTGGATCTCTGTCATTTTCTGGCTGCCATGACATGAGCAGCTTTGTTTGTCCAGTTCCCTCAATATATACCCTAAAACAATGAGTGCTATCACTTATACCTGTGTGCCCCTTCAAAGCCTCATGAGCCCAGAAGTGGGATGTAGAAGGTGATTGGATTATGGGGTGCTACTTTTGGCTTGGTGTTAGGACGAGGCATCTGGTCAGAAAAGGTAGATCACTTTGGGCATGACTTGGAAGAGTACATCTTCCTTCTCAGCTTCTACCTTGAATTCCATGCTTCCTGTCCTCCATAAGGTGAACAGTTTCTCCTTTGCTATGCCCATCTGCCATGCTGTCCTGCCCTAAAGTTAGACAACCAAGTATTGAAACTTTTACAAATAGTGAGCCAAAATAAAACTTGCCTCCTTTAAATTATAGGTGTTGGGTATTGTGTCTCCATGATGAGAAAGTGACTAAGGTAAAGTTTGGTACCAGGGGTGAGGCTTTTGTTGTGACTACCTGACCATGTAATTTAGAAGCCTTTGTAACTAGTTCGTAGGAGGGGTTTGGAAAGGTTTAGAGGTACTGTTTAGAAAAGCAGCCCTAAGATGCTGTAACTTGAGCATGATGGGAGATGCTGGTTGGACCTCAGAAGACCAGAATATTCATAAAAAGGTAAGAGGAGAAGGTCAGGCTTAGGAGGTTTCAACTGGGACCAGGTACTCTATCCTTAGTTGGAATCCAGGTTGTGTGTTATGTTGTGGCAGAAAATTTGTCTGCATTTTGTTCACGTCCTGAGACTTTGAGGGAAACTGAGATAAGGGCAGTAGATTAATCTGGCAAGAGAAAATTCAAGGCAGCTTATTATTGAAGCTCTGGTGTAGGTACTGATGGAGGCCTTTAGCCAACTTTGTATTGCAAATCAACAGCAAACAGCACAGGGAGTGATTTTTAAGGTTTCAATTTCACCAGAAAGGAAGATCGTATAAAATTGGGGCCTGCAAAGATGGAGCAGAAGAGAGTTTGGTTGCTGAAGTACTGGCAATAAGAAGAAGTCAAGTACTTTGGATCCGGACAATAGGGGAAATGGCTTTAGGGCATGTCAGAAATCTGCAAGGCTCCACCCTTCACAAGCTCAAAATTGCAAAAGTGAAAGACTGTTTTGAGAGGAAGACCAAGTAAATCTGCTGGAGCAGAAGAGCAGCTAAAGTCATTGATTCCCTGGGATTCAGTTCATAGTTCTCAGCCATGTGGGTACTCACAGGCTGGATCAGCCACTACGCAAGAGTACCTAGCTACTGCTCAAGTTGCTGTCCATGTGGTGCAACCACACTGTCCATGTGGTGCTGATTTTATAGGTACACAGAATGTAAAAATTATGGGTCATAGAGGCTTTCACTTGGATGTCAAAAGAAGATCTGGGAGGCCAGGCAGTGTGTCTCTAAAAAGGTAGTGCATAAAGCTGTTAGTGTTCTGCCAAAGGAAAGTGGCAAGCCCAAAATTTGGAGAAGCCAAGAAAGTGGAGCATCTGAGCAAAGCCAAAGAAGTGGGTAAAACCAGCCCAAGGCAAGAGGCCATGAGGGTGTTAACCACCAGCAATGTAGGGGCAGGGCTTCCCAAAGCCTTTAGAGTCCACATTTTATTACTACCACTTACCTTAGGTGCTAAATATGGAACTACAAGGTTTCATGTTTGCACTGAGGTTTTGGTCTTGCTTTGATTGGTTTTCTTTCTAGTCTCTTCTTCCTCTCTTTTGGAATGGAAATGTTTATCCTTTGGCATTGTATGATGGAAGCATTTAACTTTCTTTTGATTTTTACAAGGCCTCACAGCTAAGAATTTGCCTTAAGTCTCAGAGAAGACTTTGGATTTGGACTTTTCAATAATGCAGAAACTGTTGGCACTTTGGCAACTCTTAGAAATGGACTAAATGCAATTTACTTAAATAGGTACGCATGAGTCTTTGGGGGCCAGGGGCAGAATGTTATGGCTTATATCTAGATGTCCCCTGAATGCCTCCTGGAATCATTGATGAGGCTTTTGGAAGGTTCTTGGATTACTGGAGCTTATAGCTGACATGCTCTTAGGTGGTGAGGTCTCTTCAGAAGAGGCTGGTCATGCGGGTCATGGGATAGAAGGAATTATCTCCATCCCCAGCTCCTCCTTTCTCTCTCTGCTTCCTGGCTGCCATGAGTTGAGCAGTTTTCCTCCATGGCAGGCTCTTCCACCATGCAGCTTCTGCCCTGGAGCCAGCTGACTATCACCTAAAACTGTTACATACTGTGGGCTAAAATAAATCTCCTTTAAGTTGCAGGTATTATATATATGTGTCTTAGCCATGAAGAAAGTGACTAAGCTATGGGACCAATCATGGACTGAAACCTCCAAACCTATGCATCTAAATAAATCTTTTTTCTTTGTAAATTGATTACTTCAGATATTTTGATATAAAGGAAAGCTGACTGAGGCCCTCACTCAGGGACAATACACTGGTCATTCATCTACCAACTATATCAGTCATGGATGGGGAATATTGGAGATGGGTGAGTTCATTCTCTGTGTTCAGTTTGCAGTAAATGTAGCACAATTCCTTCCAAAGTAAGCAATGGCCCTCAGCACAGAAGTTGAGGCACTAACAAGTGATAATGATAGGACAGGGCACCAGTCCAATAGCAAAGGAGCAAACTAACTAAAGAGTAAAAGGGAAGCCACAGAAAGCACAGTTTGGAATCAGAGCAGCCTGGCTGGTCTGCTCATTGTGTGTTCACTAGCTCTGGTGAACTTGCATATATTTGCTCCTCTCTGCCCATGATAGGCTAACTAGCATGGGAAGCAAGAGGATGGAAACCCACATCAGAAGGGGGATTGCAAGACTCCAAGAGCAAACACTCTCAGTTCCCAACACTGTGATTACCTAGCAGGCAGTTGCTGCTCAAGATGTATTAATTTTCACCTGCCCCTTGAAAACTCCTGTAAACCCAAATGATCAGAGGTGATTTCTGTACTAGTCAAAGTAGGACATAAATCTTCATACATAGCCTCTAAGTCAGTAACTTATAACATTTTGGGTTTACAGATTCCTTTGAAAATTGATTGAATTCTACAAGCTTCTATCCCAGAAGTAAACACAAAAGGTGCTTCTTACAGACACAAAAGAGGTACCTCCACAATTGTCTGGGGGAAATCAATGTGCAAGCAGAAGTACATTTAGCATTCCTTCCTCAGACTCCTAAGGTGGTGATGTAAGCCAGTGTAGACCCATGGATGACACTCATGTTGAATGGCATCAGTGAGAGGGCCAGGCAGCCACTTTTCCTGTATCATGATTCTCAGTGTCATGGGGACCACACACTTCAGCAGAGACAACAGCATTTTGTGAATCATGTTCAGCTTTGAGCCATTGGTTTTTCTTCATGTTAGCATCCTTCCAGAAAATGATTTAGGTCAAGCTCAAGGATAAATACTGACTGGCTTATTCTTAGCTCTCAAGTATAAGAAGTGACTTTTAAAAAATAGAAGCCAAGTTTGGGATTACATAATGCTATGGCCTGAACTTCATGGTCCCTGCAAAACTCATATGTTGAGATCCTCAGCATGAATCTGATAGTATACAGTTTTTAGGTATTGCTGGAGTTGAGTGTGACCCTCTGAAATTCATGTGTTGAACTTTAGCCCCCACTGTGACTGTACTGAGAAATGAGGAGCCTTAGGTGGTGATTAGATCAGGAGTGCAATGCCCTCAGGATTCCACCGTGTCTCATAAAAGAACTGGAGGGGCAAGTTCACCTCCTCTGCTCTTCTGCCATATGAGAACTCATTGTTCATATCATTGCCTTGGTCTTGGAATTCTTGGCCCCTAGAACTGTGAGAAATAAATTGTCCTGTCTCAGATAATTTGTTATGGGGCATAACCAGACCAAGGCAGTGATTAGGCTGTGGGAAAGAAATTTTATGAACAGGATTAGGGCTCTTATAAAAGGATTTCAAGAGATTGCTCCTTCCTTCCCCTAGAGAAGACACAGCAAAAAGACTCTGCCTATGAGTCACAAAGCAGGCTGTATCCAAATCTGCCTTGACTTTGGAGGTCTCAGTCTCCAGAACTGTAAGAAATAAAACATGTTGTTTATAAATAGCCCAATTTATCATATTTTGTTATAAGAGCCCAAATGGACTAAGACACTTATTCTAGTGTAAAGGTGTCAGGCTTCTGTGAAGAAGAAGCTGATCTGCTATCACCTTGTGTCCAAGTCTTGGCTTGTTCCTTTGGGAAAGGACACTCCTCATGAGAGTGACATAGGATTTCACTACCTTATAATAGTTCAGTTCCCACACATTCTTTTTCTCTACCAAGCAGCACAGATCAGAACTCCAGCACACTATGGTCTGTAACTTCTTTGGCATTGGCCCACATCCTCATTTTCCTCTCCTCTGATTTCCCCTGCAATTTTCTTATTGAATGGTATCAATGAGAGGGCCAGGCAGCTACTTTTCCTGTATCAGGATTCTCCGCATGTGAATCTTGCTAAGAATACCTTCTCTGTCCCTCCAGAAGAAGAGCCCTGCTATTTCCACCTTGTGCCAAGAGGTTCAACCCTGTAACAACAGACTTGGGCTCTGAGTGACCAAAGAAGGACCATTTCAACACAAGTTTATGGCAGAGTGATGCCGCTGTTTGATTCCCTTTCCATGGAAGAGGAATCTGCTACTATCTGTATGTGACAAGAGTAAGTGGCCAGGGGCCTGTTTAAATCACTGTGTGAGGATTTATTCTTTCTTCAGAGATTAAAGAAGAGACACGTTTATGTCTTTTCCCCATCTTCCCTGTTTCTTTCTTGCCTTCATTTGTCTTCGGTAAGGTACAGGGTTATGAACAGGCCTATCAAATGTCATGCAGCAAGAGAATACGCTAGAGACAGAACAGGCAGAAAATCAGCAAGAGCTTCACTCTTTCCTCACACCTCATGGTGGTCTCTGCCTCCCTAGAGATCATCATGTGGAGGGTCCATGAACCTCTATATGTTTGGGGCCCAGGGAGGTCTGTTCAGAGAGCTGAGCCTCAGCTTACCAACTCTGTGACCCTGAAAGTCATTCATTGGATGACTGTTTCCTCAAATCTGTCCAGGTTATTCAGAGAAATTTATGAAATAATATCTGAAATATTTGGTGTAAGTACTCAGTAGATGGGGGGGCTTTTGTCCCACTGATCTGAGTTCTGAGGAAATTGTAGCACCTCTTTCATGTCACAGGTAAAAGCATAGCCACTCTCTCTGGATCCCAAAGAAGAAAGTCATGTTTTTCCAATTAATGCATGAGGAAAGAAAACATATTTGATTCCCTTATACCTTGCCACAACATAGAAAGTGTTGTCAGGTAAAATGCAAAGCATCCAGTTAAATATATCTTTAGTCAAGTATGTCCAGATATTGCATAAGATAGATTTCTACCAAATAAAAGAATATCTTTTATAGAAAATTCACATTTGATTGTATTTTTATTTACTAAACATGGCAACCTACATGTAGATGTATCTCAGCACTGCAACTTGCTTTACCTGGTTGAGGAGTGTAAGAGCTCTAGGGTTCTGGCCAAATTAGGTTACCCTAATTGGGATTCTGAGTCATGATGAGTGTCCTGCATAATCTTAATCAAGTTTTAGGCAACTTTGGAAAGATATTAGCAAGCTTCAGGCAAGCAGACATAAATATCTGCTTATGATATTATGTAGATTCGCCAAAAGCAATACAATAGCAAAAATGAAAACAGAGCAGCTAGAACCAGACAAATAAACCATGGCACCTCTTCATTCAGAGGCATCAATCTATAAAGGAAATTTAAATTTTTTGTTGTAAGAGTGTGGAGATATACTTTTATGATAGGAAGATTTGCCAGTGGCAATACAATAACAAAATGAAAACAGAGGGGTGGGGACTTACAGAAAGCTTGTTACTTCTTTATCCAGGAGTATCAATCTCCAAAAGAAATTTTAATATTCTTTTGTTTTAGGAGGATTTCTGTCTCTGCTACCATAAGATATTGGAGAATAGCACTTCTAAAAGGACAGACCACAGTTGTCCAAATAGAAAACTCAATGTAGGGCTGGGGATTTAGCTCAGCGGCAAAAACGCCTGCCTGGCAAGCGCAAGGTCGTGAGTTCGGTTCCCGGTACCGGAGAAAAACAAACAAACAAACAAAAAAAGAAAACTCAATGCGTCCTTCTAAATAACTGACTTGTGGCATTTAGAGGAAGTTGGTTCCATGGAGGGGGATGAAGGCAAGAGGACTCAGAAGGATGTCCAGAGGCAAAGCTGAGATCACAGGCTAGATTTTACAATATGAGATTTTAAGGTACCTCTAAGTTGTAGTTCTCTTGTTTCAGCTCTCTGTTGCTGTATAGTAATGTCCTTTCTCAAAGTGGCTCACAAACAATAATTAGCATTCATTATCTTTGATAATTCTAAAGCTCATTTTGGGACTTTACTAAGGGTGCTTCTGCTTCTCATTCTTTTTTGTCTGGGGCTGAAATCAACTGGGACCAGGCTGAACAAATAAGATGACTCACTTCCATGCCCTGGTGTTGGCTGGGCTCAGTAGGTCTGCAACTAGAAAGCATGCCTATCCTCTACCCAGCCTCCTCCAGTGGTGTGAGCTTCTCACACAGCACAGTGACTGGGTCATCTCTCCTGTGCAGACCATGCTTTTTGACTACATTCTTGATGCTGTGGCATCAATTGATCCTGCGGAGAACCCCTCCCAAGGCAAACTAATTCTTAGCTTTGCACTCCAGGGAGTACAAAATTACTTCCTTACCAGCTATCACCTCTCTCAAACTTTCACACACCAAGCCAATATTTTCTCTGTTGCAAATCATCCCAGGGTTATACCACAGATAACTAGGGACAACAGTGTCCTATAGCCCAAATTATTCAAGTTATCCAATCTTAAGCTCAGTGTACCAACCTTACCTTATCCAGTATTTCTATAAAAACCCTGATAAAGGCTTTGGGTCATACTTTGTCCTCCTACCCATATCTACCTCCTGACTGTCCCAGGCACTTCCTGGTGGCTTCGTGGTGTTGCATTACTCCTTTTGCCAGGGTCTGTGAGAATATAACTCATCTTTCATGACAACCATTTCTATATCTACTATCCTTCCACACCCAATTAAAACAAATCTGGGGTACATTTGACTATCTATTTTTTCATAAGAAATAGCCCATATTTTCAGAGGAAGAGCTTTCTTGGGCTGCTTCCCATCTACAGGAGAGAAGGTGTACAGGGCTCACCTTGTTCTCTATTAGTCAGTGTTCAATCAGTACGGAGATCCATTCCAAGTACTATGGAACTCAGAACTTCCTGTAGGAGTTATATCTTTTTTTCTGTTTTTGTTTTTTTTTTCTGGTACTGGGAATTGAACTCACAACTTTGCGCTTGCCAGGCAGGCGCTTTGCCGCTGAGCTAAATCCCCAGCCCCTTGGAGTTATA
>NW_004955510.1:4464996-4556043 GCF_000276665.1 Chinchilla lanigera | reverse complement strand
GACCTTGCGCTTGCCAGGCAGGCGCTTTTGCCGCTGAGCTAAATCCCCAGCCCCTTATATCTTCCACACTGTGAAGACTAGGAGATAAAGAAGTCAAGAAGAGTCACAAGCTGGATGTCCTGGAGAAATGAAGTACATGGACAAGTCCCAGTTTGCTGAGGAAGTACCAGAGCAACCAGGAAGAGGATGTGGGGCTCATAGCAAGGAAAGCTGCTGCTGTGGTGTGGCAGTTGACCTGGAGAGAGTGTACCCAAGGGTCTGATGGCAACCAAGTACCACTATTGGAAAGCAGAGCTAGCATTTGGAGGAAGAGATGGATAGAGAACTAAGGAGCTTGAGGACCAGAGGGAAGCTGTTGGGCCTTCTGTGTTAGATGCTCACCACATCTTTGTCCCACTTGCTTTTGTATCAGACGTTCCATTATCTTCTAACTTTCTGCAGACAGGGCTTCCCACTGCCTGTGACATGAGCCTTCACTCCTTTCCTCCAGCCTTTGTGGACAGAGTTGAGTCACAGCACCTGAGTCCCTCTAGTTCTAGGCTTTATCCACTCACACCCTTGTCATCTGGTCCACATCGAATATTTAATTAGTAGAACTGTGCTGGAATTTAAATCCTGAGCTTCACAGAGATCATTTGTCCCTCTATTTCTCCCATTCTTTTTGGCTTCTGCCCTCTATTTTTTCTTTACCTAACCCTGTGGTAGGTAGAGGGGCAGATCACAACATGAGTAATTAAGTATAGTTGTCTTTTTGCAGGTCTATGTCTGCCAAACTTATCCATGCATCTAACAGTAGGGCTTTGAGATAGCATATGCAGGACTTTGGGAGTCATAAAGGCACCTAACTCATTCTCTTGTAGTGGACATGAGACATAAATACTGACAAAAGCCATAGGGGAGTTGAAGATAAACCACTGCAAGGAAGCACAGTTGAAATGAGATGTGGTAATCCCAGCACTCTTGGAGGCTGAGGCAGTAGGATCAAAAGTTCTGCCTAGTCTAGGCAAATAAGCAATTCAGCGATATCCTTTCCCCACCCCAGCACACCCCAAAGAGTAGAAAGGCCAGGAGGTAGCTCAGTGCCAAGGCGATTATAGGAAGCCCTTTAATGCTTGTTTGTGCTCTCGAGCCTTTTTCTAGGCCTAATGGAAAGTCGTTAAAGAGTTTTGAGCTGGGGAGGGATATGAGGAAAGTTGAATTTAGGTAAGTTTGACAAGTATTGCAACAGGAGCATTAGGAAATGGGAGAGAGGGGCACTTGCTTGCTAGTAATCATGTGGGGGCTGAGAAAGGCAAAGTGGAACCAGCACTGAGCCATGCAGTGTGTGGAGCCATGGTGCACTTGGCGTGACTGCAGAGATCTGTGAGCTTTCCCGGTCACAGGTATGGGGCCAGTGCAGTTGAGCTTCAGTATTTATTGGCTTCCAAACTCATCAAACCAATACTCATCGCATTTTAAGGAGAAGACCGTGCTTCTACTTTCTTTGCTCTCTTTAGCTGCAGGTACCTCTTGTGCAGGAGCAGAACCCCACACATCTGTCCCGGTGTCTTCTAGGCATGAAAAGGTCAGGAGTGAAACCACTAAGCCCAGAAGGCTTACATCAGTGCGATAAAAGGCTACTAATAGCTCAATAAAATTAGAACGTTCAGGGAACATCCACAAATTCTTTCTACTGCCATATTTCTTCTGGGGAAAAATTCACTTAGTATTCACAAGTTTGGCATTTGTCACAAGTTCCAGAATGAATCAGCAATGAGTACAGGGGTAGGACTGTGTTTGTTCATCCTGCTGGAGTGAGTGGGGCCTTAAGATCCTGAGCCAGGGTGCTGGGATGGAAGCGGATCCACAGGAGTCAGGAGACCATGTCTGATTAGACAAATTCACTTGGTCACACAGGGGCAGTAAACTGTTTTCATGGCTGTGTCCCTCCTGACAAATGAAATTTCTCTTGCTGCCAGATCAATAGTCACTGAGCTAAAGAATTGTGGAGGTGATTTTTAACTCAGTGGAGCTTATTTCCTACAAATCGTATTTACTTTCAGACCCATTTATTCACATGTATTGGTTGAATGTGTGCTGTGTAGTACATTGATGGGGGTTGGTGGGAGTGTGCTGAAAAGAGACAGCGGCCCATAGCGAGTCTATGCAGGGGAACAGAGCAGGTCCTCCTCAAGAGAGTGGGTGGCTGGGAGGGCCATGTGCCAGGCTGAGGACCGTGCCAGGCCACGAGAAAAATGAGGAAAATTTTCTGAGATTTTCATAGAAATAAATGTTTAATAGAGTCATATAATGGCTCTGTGTTAAAATGATACTCTTATTATTTTTCTTTTAAGCTTCTTTCTTATAAAATGATGGTGATGTTAGGTAGTAATGTTTTCTCCTTTCTATTATCTAAATAAGAAATTCTTTCCCTCCCACCTTTTCTCACTTCTTCCTTCCTTCTCTCTTTTTAATATAAAATTCTCTTAGTTAATAAATGAATTACTGACAACTTTGTGTTAATACCTTGGCCCCCCTCCTTGGCCTATGACCCTCTGGCAGATACCACTGCTTGGGGAAGGACTTTGTATGGGTTTTGTCTTGTTCAGATAAAGGCAATGGTGGCATTCCTATCAAATCTGTGCATGCCATGAATAAGAAAATGTGTCTAATATGTATGTACTTGGATTAAAATCAAAACCTTCTAAAAATACTGCTAACACTACCAGGAGATGGATTCTGGAAGAAGCCAGCTGCAGAAAGAAAGAAGGCATTGTTAAGTTCACCTCTAGACTTGGTACATCCTCCAAGAGTAGCACTGACAGATACGAGAGCTCAGGAAAAAGTGTTCAGAACACCAAAGCCGTAATTTTAGACAAGAACAAAAGGGAAATACTTAGGTTTATTAGAAAGGAGAAGCCTAAGGATGTTCATAATCAGTTGTATAGAGGGACTTAAATTTTTGGAGCTCTTACTGGGGTAGAACTAAAGGTAGAACTAAGGCACTCAACTTGCTCTCACTGTCAGAAAATAAAATACCTGCCAAGTAGTAACATTTTCCTCAAATGGACTATATTGTTACATTGCCTATGAGCTTATTCAGGCACACAAAAACTAAGCTCTTGATGGTTTTCTAGGGTAGACTAAGGGATTAATGGCATGATGGGATAACCTGGCTTCTTCTCAGGGTAATCTCTTCCATGAACCATGGAGACTTCTAGTGTGTGACTTTAAAACCCACATCTACTTGGACAATCTTCAAAGTACTCAAAAGGGCTGCCATACAATCACTCAGGTTTCAGGGAGATGGAGCATTGAAAATTATACTGGGAAAAGACCTTTCTTTTCCACTTTAAAAAAATGTTTTCCTTTTCTCTTCTCTGTTTTTCTCATTTAACTGGCAAAAGAATCACAAGTTTGTCAAATGAGCAGGTAAGCTGCCTTCAGCATAACAGCAAAAGCAGTTTTAACAAAAGTTTTACTTCCTATTTAGAAATGTGCCTGGCTTCTGTAAGTCTCTGGTTTTCTTCACGTGAAGTGGCCCCAGTGGGAGTGTAAACACTTCCGGTCACCAGCTCTGCTCAGGGGGCCTCAAAGCTGAGACTGTGTGGGAATTATAGTTTCATAAACATTAGAAAAGGAAGAAAAAACAAGGTTCCATTCACCCCACACTCATCTGCAGGTGTTGTTACTTTGCTGAGAACTGACATCAGAGCCTGGGAAAAAAAGTTCTAAGTCTTCAATATAAAAGGCATCACCGTCCCAAGTAGTTTTAATGAATTATTAAAAGTCTTAGCTTGCATCTATGGTTAGACTTCTACCTTTTTCTCTTTGGGGAGAAATACAAATGATTCTTTTTAAAATGTTAGTTTATTAGTACATGTGTGTGATACACAGTGTTCATATTCTTTGTGGGAAGTTGGTACATGTTCATAACACATTTTAAATCCTATTTTCATCCCCTTCCCCTTGCTTATGCATATTAAGCCCTTGCTTATGCATATGACTTCAAGAGTTTCACTTCTCTTGCCTTCCAGCACATTGTTTCTAGTTTAACATTTAGTTCTTTGGAAGCAGCCCATATGTCCACCAATAAGTGAATGGGTAAAGAAAATATATTTGCACACAAGGTACCACTACTCTGCCACAAAGAAAGATAAATTTAAGTCATTTGAAAGAAAATGGACACATCTTGAGGCCATAATTTTAAGTGAAATGAGTCAGGCACCCAAGCTTAAGTATTGCTTTGCTTCTCTTATATGAGAAACCCAGAGTAAAACAAAAGATAGATGATAGGAAGTAGGGGATAGATCATTCTCAAAGGAGAAGGGGGTCAAGATATGGACTGAGTAGGGAGGAAGGGAAGGTGTAAGGGATGGAAAATGAATTGGGGTGTGTTATGTATGGGCACCAACTTTCCATAAACAACGTAAACAATTATGTGTTGCAGACATGGACAAAACAAGGGATCAGGGATGGGAGCAGTGCGGAGGAGAGGAGGAAAAAAGGATGCAAAAGAGATTAAGATGTGTAATGTACATGGACCAATTCTCCACCAGGGATGGAAACTTTATGCTGCATGCGCATGTACTAATAATCTAAAATAAAAACCATTAGACTTCCCCCCCAATAAACATGCTCATCAAAAAATTTGCAAGCAAAATGAATAGACACTTCACAGAAACACAAATGAACAATAAATAGATGAAGAAATGCTTAACATGACTGACCACCAGAGAAATGCAAATTAAAACAACACTGAGATTCATCTTACCCCAGAAAGAATGGCTATCATCAAAAAATCATATAGTAACAAATGATGAAGAATGTGTGTGTGTAGGGGGGTGGGAATCCTTCTACACTGTTGGTGAGAATGTAAACTAAAACAATCACTGTGGAGATCAGTATGGAGATTCCTCAAAAAACTAAAACTAGAAATTCCATTTGACTCAACTATTCCCTACTGGGTTAATAACATTAATTATTGTGGGCTGATCAGGTCCACAATCTCCCAAGTGAGTGGATAGCAAAGGCTAAATAAAAGGCTGTAAATGGAATGATTTCAGGACTCCAGAAGGATCAAAGCACTCTCATAGAATTTGAGATTTTTTCAGGACTAACATCACAACCTTCTCTGGGTGGCCCATATTTATTTAATCATCAGAGGAAGGGAGGGGAGTACTCAAGAAAGGCAGAACCACTCAAGGACTTCTCCAAGTAAGGTATTAAGTTAATTCTCCCAGGAGTGAGATGCCTGAGGCTATAGTCTTTATCTAGTTGAGATCGGATCTGGGTGTCCTTGACTATGATCTTGTCTTCTCCTTTGAGGCTTTCTGGCTTATCTGCCATTACAGGCCTTAGTAGAGATTAGTGACTCACAGAGGTTCACTTATTATGAGTCCACTGCTCATCTCCAGACAAGGAGTCTAGACCTTGGACAGACTCACAAGTAAATATGGAAAGCCAGTTAGTTAACTTAAGTCCTGCTCAGGGCTACTTCATAGTGGTCTGCATCAATTCCCCTTTTATATGTCTTTCTGAAGGAGTTAAAGACATCATATTGCAGTGACCCATGCACACCCATGTGTACAGCAGGACTAATGATTCTTCAAGCCACTGGAGGAAAAAAGGATTGTCCAGAAAAAATGGAAATGTTGGGGGTGAAAAAAGGATGATATCAAGCTGAAAACCTGTTGTCCATTGGTGCACACACACTGGAGTGGAGTAGCTGTTGGTCAGACAGGATGAAACAGTCAGCCAAGTCGGCTTCTCCCCATGACTGAGTTCTCGAGGACATGGGCCTTGGAATGACCTAGCTGAATGTCTTAGTCCATCTTCTGCTGCTAAAGCAGAATGTCTCAGAGTGACTTATCATGAGCAGAAATTTACTGACCCAGAGCTGAGAAATCAGGATTGAGGGGCTGTACCAGGAGAGGGTGTTTGTAATCGATTCACTGAAAGTTTTTCATGGTGAAGGGCAAAGAGCTAGCAAGAGTGACCGAGAAAGCAAGACAGAGATAGGGGTATGGGTGACCCCTACCCTGCGATACTCAACCCACTGTGCAGTGATGACATAATCCAGTCGTGAAGGTTGGATGAGTTATTGTACCCATTCACAGCTGGAGGAGGCCAGGCTACACATTTGTGGTCACAGGCAGTTTGAGAGCCAGCCTGTCTGACTCTGTGCCACATGCTGGCTGTCATCCTTTGTGGTGGATTGACAACTGATGGACAACTTGTAACACCCACTTGAACTGAATCAATGCAGTGCTGGGTGTGGGAGGGCCACCTGAAGATTGTTGCCAACAACATAAAAAAGAAGAACTGGAGAAAAAGAAGAGCTCCCGGGGGCTGTTGGTTCTCCTGGAGGAGCTCATCATGCTGGCTTTCCTGATAGGAACTTGGTTGTTCTCATCGTTGAAGGAGTTGGGGGCCTTGTTGTCATGGAGAATGGCTATGATTCACTTTGGGGGAGTTCTTTACTTTGAGCATCACTTCCTGGCTCCAGAGGGAAAGATGGTGTGCTGTTCAGTCTCCTGGAGAAGCTTGTCATGCTGGTGCTCCTGATAAAAACTCAGCTGTTTTCATTGTTGGATGAGCTCAGGACCTCACTGTTACCGAGGATGGCCGTGGTACTTTTTGGGGAAGCTGTGGTTCTTACTTTGAGCCTCATTTGCTGGCCCCAGTGCCGATCCCTCAACCCACTAGCACAGATCCTTCATCCTGCTGGTGCAGACATCCTAGCTTCCACCACTGACCTTGAGGCCTTTCCAGACAGATCCTTGAAACAGGCTTGCATGAGACATTGCCATGGGCTCTTGGCCTCCAGTTGGACTTGTGGGGGGAACAGTTATGGGGTGTAGATCTTCAGCTGGACTCATGCAGTACATTGCTGTGGGATTCAGGTACTCAGTAGGATTCTTTGGGTCTTTAGTGTGTGGACAGATTTCCTGCACTCTTTTGAACTAAACTCTTTGGGTGATTACTGTAAGATCCTACAAATTATATGTCCTGTATCAAATTCTTTTCCTTGTTAACCTTGACTCCAACATCCTTGAATACTGACAGTGGGCAGGGTACAGTCCTCTTTCCCACAAATGACATAGTGTGTATGTTTGAAACACAGGCACTTCTTTAATGTCCTTTATTGGCAGTCCTTTTGCCATGTCTGATTGGGCTGCATTCCTATGACTCTTGAGGGAAGAATCACAGTTACCACCAGGCCTGGCTAGAACCAACAAGGCTCCCCAGGGTTCACCCTACAGTGAACACAGACTCAGATGTGCTTCAGACAATACAACCTTTTATTCAGGGCAGCAGAGTGGGACAGGTGGAAGGCAGCAGTGTGGGGTGAAGTGATGAAGTGATCAGACACAGGGGCGGAGGTGACCTCCAATAAGTCACTGAACTGAGTCACTCCAAGACCCTGACTCCAGGGGTGTTTCAGAAGTGACACACCATAGATGACCCTAAAAGACTGTGGTACTGGGCCGATTGAGAGGCTCCCTCTCCTCCCCTCTCTTCCCTTCTGTGTCCTTTTCCTGTGCAAGTTCTGCACCTGTGAGAGAGTGTCCTCTGGCTGGAAGGATCTGGAAGATGAGTGGAGTGAGCTCTGGACTGTGGGATCTGGGACTCTGTCCAGGTGAGAGATGCCCCTCGCCTGGGGTGAGTGCTGCCCCTGGGGCAAGTAGGACGTGGCATGAAGGATGAGCCTCTCCCTTCTCAGGCTGGCACCGGAGAAGATTAGGGAGGCAGAAAATCACAGTCACCAGGAGCCAGGCTTCATTTTCTGCAATGAAATTGGGGAGGATCATCTTCAATCAGTGTCATTTCCAGGAAGAAAAAGAGCCACTTTTTATGTTCACCCTCATTTTGCACAAAGGGAACCTTGATGAGTCTGTCCTTTCCATCCCTCATCCACATGTCACTATCGCCGCCTGAAACCCTTCACTCCCTCCCATCTCGTACACTCAGAGTGCAGCCCTGGACTGGGGGCAGTGATGGCTGCTATTCCATGACAGCCCCTTTTTCTCCTCACTGGATGGAGCTGCTTCTTTTGTCTGGCACCCTCTCCCAGGCGTTGAGCTTTGTGTTTCTGCCACCTGCAGCATAGTTGGCTGCTGAGGGCATTCTGTAGTACCACACCCATAGTCACTAGTAGGGAACTGGCTCCTGGGCCCTGCCACTGTCTCTATCCCCACCACTGCCCTGAGTTCCTTTTCCCCTCACTTTCTGGGCTGGAGAAATTGTCTTCCCTGCACTCCTGTCTAAGATTTCCACCTGGCACTTGGCTATGTTGCCATTTCAGGTCACCTCTTGACTTGAGAACCTGCCCTTGTCACCCACAACTTCAGGAGTGCCCGTGCTTGCTCTGCCCACTCCAGAGGTGCCTGAGTGTGGTTGCCAGCATTAATCTGCAAGCCAGCCCCTTACAGCCTCTGCACTGTTCATCTCGGTGAAAGCCACCCTCAGGGTCATGAACCATACTGGCAGCTCTCCTTGTCTGTCTGCTCCTGCCTTGGCCACCCTCCCGGGGTGTCCCCTGCACCCCGTCTCAGAGCACTGGCAGCAGATGACACATCAGACACAAGCATCAGCTGCTCCCATCCCTCCAGCTAGAGAGAAGGCTTTGGGCATTCTCCACACATCCCTCCCTGCGCTCTGCCTCAGCTCCTCCTCTACTGCCTGATCACCACGTGCCCCCATCTACTTCTCCCAGAAACCCACACTGGTTTTCTGCTGCTCTTGTCATCCCCCATTGTAGTTTTTTTCAAATACCACTCTTCCATTGAAGTCTTTAACAAGTCACCTTTGGTAAAATGCAATCCTTACCTTCTGCCCTCTGACACCTTCAGTCTTCGTGCATCCCTTGCTTTACTTTTTTGTTCAGTGCTTATCATTTGCCAACATACTTTACATTTTTACTTAACTTTGGTCCATCTGACCCCAGCTGATTTAAGCACTGCCACAACAGAGGTCCTCATCTGTATGCCAGTGCAGAGAGCTCATTGGGTTCATAGTGGGCCCTCACTAGGTGCATACTGGATCAATGGACTCTCATCACTGTGGCCAGGATAAGGCTTGGTCATCTCTCCACCTGTGGTCTCAGTTTTATTCTTCACTGCAGTGCACACGGCCTTGACATTGGCCTTCTAAGCTGCGCATAGCAGGAACGCTGTAGAAGCATGACCCCTTTCTTCAGGAAACAAATCTACTTCAGCTTTCCCCAGCCGTTATTTATGTCCCAACTATACCTGGGCTTTTCATCACCATGTGTCACTGACATTAAGGGCTCAATGCAGTGAAAATGACCTTGTCCACACCTGTTCCCCACTCGGGGGTGGGCTCTGCTCACTGATGGGCAGCTCTCACGGAGATGAAGGATGGTCCTGTTGTTACTGCAAGTTGTCAGGAACTCTTATTGGCTTGATCAATGCAGGCAACCTTTATTCAAAGGGGAGAGGAAAATCAGTCAAGTCAGTTATTTGACAAGGTGTCCAAGACACAATCAATTATTTGATGGAAATGAAATATTCTATCAGGCAGGTAGGTTGGTTTTGTTTGGATACTTACCCTCCTTCTGAAATTCTGTGAAGAAAAAAATATATGCCTGGTTTTAAATCCCTAGAGAACGAGCCCACACTTACTTCAATTACTTGCCTGCAGGAATTACTATTTGTGAACAGACCTGGGGAGAAAATTCCTACTCACTTTCATATGCTGGTATTTGTGAGTCTCCATAATCTGAGTCACAGATTGCAGCTGCCTTAGAGTTGGGAACTAATGCTTACAGAGTGGCCTCACTGGCTGAGCACTTTACATGCACTGTGATTTATCTCTCAGAAGAGCCCCATGGAATAGGTTTTATTATCACACTTTACTGATGAGAAAATGGAGGTGCAGACAGGTTCAGCGATTGTGTAAAGTCACTTGATAAGCAGTGGCAGAGGTGGAATTTGGACCAAAGACTGTTTGATTCTGAGGTCAAATTCTTTTAGTGTTTTTTTTTTTTTTTTTGGTTTTTCTTTTTTTGGTTTTTCTCCGGTACCGGGAACCGAACTCACGACCTTGCGCTTGCGAGGCAGGCGCTTTTGCCGCTGAGCTAAATCCCCAGCCCTCTTTTAGTGTTTTGGTCTATAGCCTTAGTCTTCTCCTGGGCTAGTTCTGTGGTCGGATGAATAAGACCCATGTTTATAATGGCCAAAGTTCAGAAGGAAAAGAAGATCAATATTTCAGCTCATTCCCCTTGTGTGGTCTTGTAGTAGGTCTGCTCTCTCATTGTGTACACAAGAATGCTGGAGGAGGGCATCAGTAATTAATATCCAAAGTTGACCATCTTATTTAAGACTCATCAAGTTGCTAGAGACAGAGAGAAAGAAATCCACTGAGAAAGGTTTTAAGAAATGAAGGAAATGCATTAACACCCTAAAAATATCATCCTGTTGTTTCAACCCACTTCAACAGTAGTGGCATACTCAGGTGCCAAACTAACTCTAGGATGACATCGCTCTTGATCTCATGCATCCATCTGCCCCAGTGTTAGTTTTTGTCCCCGAGCTTTCCCTTGGGGCAACAAGTTTGTCTCAGTCAGCTATTCTGATCTTACTTGAGCAATCCCAGAAGAAACAGACCATTTCTCTCCCAACATTTTGAGAAAAGTCTAGGAGCTGAGCCTCACTAGATTGACCAGGCATTGCTTGTGCCTAATCCTAATAATGGCCAAGATAATTAACGAGCTGGTTGGCCAGACAGAATAGGATGAGTCTCACTCCAAACCCATGTACTAGGGGCTAGGGAGGTAGCTCAGTTATAGAATGCTTGTCTAGGATGTGTGAGGCCCTGGGTTCTATGCCCAGCACCACATATAAACACCACAAAATTCATGCAGAAGAAATTGAGGAAACGGAAGAATTCACAAAAACAAATCAGGGTATCATGGCCAGAAGAATGGTAACTGGATTTTGGACAGGAAAAAATAGTGTCCACTAAACCAACTGCATTCAGTGCATAATCTCTCTATATATGAGCTACTTCATCTGTAAAACAATCCTTCCATGTATCTCACTGCATTTTTGAAAGATTCAGTGAGATACTGTTTAAAATTGCAGAGCATAATGCTTGGTTTTTGGTAAGTGCTTTAAATAGAGTATCATCACTTTCTCGTATGATGTCCCAGGTCTTGTGACTCCTCTGTGCTCTCCATGCAACAGGATTGCCTTATTTTCCTCCTGCCTCTGGTTGCTTATTTAAATGGCTGAGAATTTCTCAGATAATTAGTGGAATGTTTGATGGCCAGAAGGTCCGTGGGAAGCTGGAATTTTCAGAAAGACTCATATAAAAGCTGTTGGCATCCCTCATTTTTCAATGGGGGGAATGTGTTTTCTGATTTTTGTAGATGCTGTGTGTGAAGCAGAGGTACCCATCTCATTATCCTATTAATCTTCTAACATCTCACTATTTGTCCATAATCTCCTTTCCCAAAAGACAAAGAGGGAGGAAACAACAGTGACAAACACAACAGATTGTGCTTTGCTACCCAGGGAAGACCTGGGGGTGTGTGGTAAAGGGAATAGCTTCATCCATACAAACTACTTATTTCTTAAAATCTGGTCTCTCTAGCAATTAACTGATTGGGGAGTCTCTTTGGGGGGAAGTTATATTAAGTAAGCTGTGGAAATAAGCTTCTCCCTTTTCTTCAAATCTGTTCTGTAAATATTTCAGGATAAATACTGAAAGCTGACTGCCTCCCTGGTGGTGGATATCATTGTTTTAGAAAACAGTTTATAAGCAAGAATCTGAAATGCTTTAAAAAACCAGCTGATTTTCCACTGATGGAAAATAAAAATGGCACAAAAAACAAAGGAACACAGGGGAATGGGTGACCGTGACAAGGACAATTCAGTTTTCACCTTTTGTTTTCAATACATTTTTTGTCTGCGTGTAAACTTTTTTCTATTTCAGATGGAAAAGATGCATGGCAATCTACTTGTTGAACCAGCACCTGTTTTAGAGAGTAGAATTGTATCCATAAATAAAGCAGATAAAGTCTCCACTCTTTAGCACTCACTCTAGTTTGGGAAACCAAAAATTAACAAATAACCAAACCAGAGAAATGTCAAGCAAGAATAATTGCAAACCAAACAGGTGAAGTAGGTGTATGTGACAGAGTGTATGGGTGGGCCAGTGGTTACAAAAGTAAGCTGATGCCCTACTAGATCCTATTTACTAGATCTTCCAGCTGCTGGAGAGTACAACTCTGGCTGGTAGCTTAAACTTGCCTCCTTTGCAGGAAAATTGTTCTTGATTATGGGAGATGACTGTGGGATGATCAGTGAGTGACTGATACACTAGAGAGAAGTCTGGCCCCTCCCTCAAGTTGGCACCTCTGTGAGGTGCACTATGCCCAAGACTTCGCACCACCACCCAATCCCTGGGTCAACTGAAGGCTGGACAGTATCTATGAGCACATTTAAAATTCCATTCTTGCTCTGTGTTTTGTTTTTTCCTCCCTGTTTCCTTTGTCTTTATATAAGTTTTCCTAAGGCCCCATTTCCAGGTAGCTCAAATCAAGACAGAAGTCAAGGAAAGCCTCTTTGAAGTGATGATATATCAGCTGGGAAATGAGCAATAAGAAGTAACCAGGCATATGATTCTCTGGTAGAATGAGCTTGCCATGCTGGAAGAACCCAAAGAAAGTCTTGGATGCAGGAAATTGAAAAGGAGAAAGATCTAAGCCTAGATTGTACAGGATAAGGACTGTGGATTTTAGTGGAAATGTAATAAGGAGCTGTTAGAAAGTTTTGAGAAGTTGCATATTCTGACTTAAGCTTCAAGAGGGTTCTGCTGGACAGTGGGTAATCCTGGGGTCAGAATGGAAGCAGGGAGACCAGCTAGGAGCCTTTGCAAACAATGACTTGGTTTCCATTAGAGGCATATCTTGTGTGCCTGTTATATTCTGGAAAGCTTACCTATACTTCTTAGGTTTCATTAGCAACTCCATGAGTTGGGTATCATTCTAGCCATTTTAAAGATGAGGACCAGAGTCATAGTTTTCTAAGATGTTTAGAGTAAAGTCACACAACTATGACTGATAAATCTGGGATTTAAACCAAGTTATGTGGCTCTAAAACCTGTTTTTATCATTGTACATATTGGCCTCTTCATCTCATTTCCTTGTGGGTAGTGTGCTCTGAAAGAGCTCAATCACGTTGACTTCCCATGTTGGGAGTATCAGAGGTGTTGGGGCTGTTTTGTTCTACTTCTCTGAAGTATCAGGCTGTACATCCCCTGAGAGACTGGTTGCCATTCTCCAAACACATCTGTTTGTAATTATGAGCCGCCCTTAGATTTCCCCTTTTTGTCAACATAATTACTTTCAATCACAGGAACACTGCCCTCACCAGCCCAGGGACTCACTCCCCTGCCAACTGCAATAGTTGATTTCCAAAGCCCCTGCCACTCCAGTTCAAGCATATGGACTCTCGTCTGATCTCCAAGAACAGTATGATTTGAGTCCAAAATAATGCAAATGGAGGTTACTTCTTGCTTTGTCTATGTCAAAGTGGAGTGCAAGAAGTGGTTAAATTACCTAGGGCCAGGACTGGAATTGTAAAAGTATCAAGAAGTTTATGAGCCAGGGAGGAAATATTAGCAGAGATTTAATTTGGTTGTTTTTTTTATTTTTGTACCCTGTGAACAGCTACTGCATCCAAAATCTCCTCCTTCCAACATGAATCAGATAGAAAAAGAGAAGCCAAATCTGTCTGCAACGTTCAGTTTAGGATCAGGGAAGAAGTGACCTCCTCGAGTTCAAGGACAGTCATGGCTAGAGCTTTGCACGTGGTTGGCCAAGGTTCTGGATTAAAGTCCAAACTTTGAAAAAAGGCAGGTTGAAAAGTTTTGTTAACTTTTCAACATAAGAGTGTGGGGTTAACATAAGAGTGTGGAGTTAGTGGAAGATGAGTCTGATGTGCGCAAGAATATGAAAGAAAAAGAGGAGGAGCACTAACATTTACTTAGCTTCACTCTTGCCAGTGATGGGTTAAGGTGTTTGACCTCCGTGGTGACATTTAATCCTTATGCCAAACCTCAGGGAGATGGCCTGAGGCTGTACACTTAGTAGAAGTTATAGACAGGATTGGAGCTCTGGTCTCTGCGGTTTGTGGGGCTACCTTTTCTTTCCAATCTGCAGCAATAACAATGGAAAAGCAAATAAAGAAGGGAAACAGAGAACACGAGAAATCGAGAGATATATTCTTTGGGGATTCCTCACCTAAAAGATCAAGCAGCTTTTGAATTTGGTGTTGATGGAATTATTAGAGATAATAGAATCCTAAAGCATACTAACTAAAGCTTGATGACTGTATGAATGCGTGCACTTGAAATAACAATATATAATTACTTATCATTCTTTCCATAGTGCGTGGTTCAGTTGCTTTGGAATATTACTCTTTGACCCTAGGTAATCCTAAAGAACCCTCGGGATCCTGGGGAGCTGGAGTAGCACATATCAGCAGCGTACAGGTTACACTTCTCTATAAGCCATTTCCACTGCAACAGGCTAGAGCTTCCACCCGTACTGCTAACAGTAGGGTTGTTAATTGTCCCAGTTCTAATTCCAGACTCTATTGATCACCTAAAGGTAAATCCACAGGGAGAGCTGAGCTCCTGATGGGAGTCTTTCCAGGGTATTTCCAGTAGCCTACTTGGCTTTTTCCTGCTCTGTCCTACATTTTTATCAGGGTTTCTTAAAGTGTTTCTTGCTGTTCTAGCAGGATGTATAAGCACACAGATGACTTACCAGCTGAGTCAGCAGATCCTCTGCCCAGGGGTAAGGAGTTGCTGTCAGGCTTCCTAAATGGAGTTTCAGCTCCTCTTTGTAATGTCCTATTTGTAGAAACCCTGGGGAACATGTTGATTTTAGAACAGGCTCCTCTCTAATTCTCCCTGCCTCTATTAAAGTAGTCTTATCTCTATTTAAGAAATCACAACCTATTCATGATGGCAGGATTCCTCTCCCTTTTCTTCTTCTCTCTCTCTCTCTCCTTCCTTTGTGACTTCCTTCCTTCATTCCTTCCTTTGTTCATTCCTTTGTTCCTTTCCTTTTTGTATTCCTTCTTTCCCTCCCTTTCCATCCTTTAGCTTTCTTTGTTCCTCTCTCTGGCTCATCCTTTGCAGTTTTTTTCCTTGTCCACCTAGAACTCAGGCCAGTTTTTTCTGAGTATTGCATATCCAACTACAGTGGATAGATTTTCCCTTTATTCTCTGGAATGTCCTTTGAGAATTGAGAAATGCAACTGCCAATCTTAGCAGGATTCAAAGAGAGCTGTATTCAAAAAGGATAAGTGGAAATATGATCAAGTGAGTACTTTAAAGTCTAAGTAAAATGCATTTTGCTGAATTGACAAGACTGAGAAGCCGACTTTAAAAAGGCAGTCTTCTAACCAAAGCAGCATGGTGGTGCTCCCCTGGCTTTATAGGACCTTCCTCCTGGCCAGTGGGACGTCCATTTGGCTGGTTCAGTTATATATGATCCTTACAGAACATTTAGGGCATGGCAAATTCTGGGCCAATTTTCTTACTCTCCTTTTATGTTCATCTAATTGGGTCCCTGTGATAGCTATAAATGTAATAGTACAACCATCAATTTCCAAATACCATTTCAGGGATTATAGTAAGCATGGCATAACGCTTATCAACAACAACCTTTGAGGTGAATGTTACTGAAATCCCCACTTATACTGAGAAAAGTGAGGCTTAAGACATGTATAGCATTGCCAGGGCCTCTCTACACATAGATTTCACATTGAGTTCAGTATTTTCAGCAAGATGCACCTGTCTCTTGTAAGGCAAAGTGCAGATTGGGTTCCCAGGCAGGGGGAAGAGAGGCTCATCATTCTTGACTCTGGGAAAAAGAGGACAAAACACTCACATGTGTAGGGTGCTACCATGGCATCAGGCGACATGTGAGGCCACTTTATGCACCCTTCATAGATCTGCCCTCAGCACAAAATCCCAATCAGGTTACTCATCTTCATTCAGCACACAGTTGTCTCCTCTATCTCTGGGGATGGATGCAGTACAGGATCCTAGTGGTCACCTGAAACTGCAGGTAATACCGAGTCCTATCTGGATTATGTTTGTTCATTTGTACACCTTGCTATGAAAAAGCTTAATGTAAAATTTAAGCACAGTGAGAGATTAACAGTGGCAAATAACTAGTTGAATAACTAACTTAAACTTGCCTTGGATAGTGTCTACTATAGTTTGGATCTGGAAGGTGCCTCAAAGTCTTGTGTGTTAAAGGTTTGGGCATCAGCCTGTGGTGCTACTAGTTACAATCGAACCTTTGGGAGGTGGGGCCTCACTGCACAGTGTTGGGGAGACAGGATATCAGAAGTGCACCCTTGAAGGGGATGTTTAGACCCTGGCCTCTTCCTGTCTTTCTTTCTGCTTCCTGACCACCATAAGATGCGCAGCTAGGCTTTGCCACTGACTCCTAACTAACATGTTATACCTCATCACAGGCCCCCCAAATAGAAACAATGCACAATATACTGAAACTGTGAATCAAAACAAACCCTTGATCCTTAGAAGTTATTTATTGAAAGTGTTCTATCACAATGATGCAAAGCTGATTAAGGCAATTTGCTGTTATGGGGGACTTTGTTTCATTTTTTTTTTCAGTGCTGAGTGAACCAAGGGTCTCTTGCACACTAAATGCCTGCTCTGCCACTGAGCTTTACCCTCAGTCCCTGACACAATCCCCTTAATTAACTTCTTCAACTCTGCCAGAAATTCAGAAGCAGGATCTTTCCTGGCAGGCCCAGACTCTCCTAGGATTTTTACATTTTTGATAGGAACTCCTGCTTAGGTCTTCATGTAGTCTTAACATTAGCTCTCTGGTATGAACACATTATTGTCAATTGGAACGTGTTTTCTGTTTATATTTTCCACCCACAGATTTAATGCCTTTTTCCATCTTGCATTAACACTTATCACACATTGTAGCCGTAACCAGTGTAGTCTGAGGTGTGACAGCAAAACTAACATAAATTTCTTTTTCCTTCTTCACGATTTCACGGATAGAAGATTCCTTCTTGCATAGGCCCTAGCAGCACAGCATGCTGGAGAGCATTGGTTGTTTATTCTTATAAGAATGTGGCTAGCTGAGAGCTGTGGTTCACTACTGCTGTCTGGTACCACAAAAGGATCACACCGCATATCAATAGTCTGGGTAAAGATCAAAATTCAAAGTTTTAAATATGTTTCTGCCAAACATATATCACTTTCACACCACTGTAGAGTAAAAAGTCTTAAATAAAACCATCCTAAGTTAGTGAGCACTCACATGTGGAGATTTAAGGCTGGCTGGCTCAAGAATAGTAACATCTTAAGTGGTTTTACTTTGAATTCTAGAATTGGGCAACACATGATTCCATAAATACAATACAATACAATACAATACAATACAATACAATACAATACAATAAAAAAGTGTTGTGACAGACCGACCACTGGAGGTTGGTTTTATAGACAGACAAAGGCTGAAGGAAGCAGAAACCAAACAAAAACAGATTGGTCACTTGGCAATTACTTTTTTGAAAGGTGGGAAGAGGGAAACAGAACAATAGAAAATCAACTGGTTGGTTAATATTCAATCACCTTCTTTATGTCAGGATTAAAGTTGGGGAAGCTTCAGCCTCATGTTAGTTGAAACAGGCCTGAACAGAAATCTTGCTGAGGGGGTATAGCTCAGGGATAGAGCATTTGACTGCAGAAATTCTCCTGAGTCCTTGGGTAGGACAGATAACAATTTAGTTTTACTTTGGGTAACATAGACTCTTAGCATGAATGACTTCCTTTTGGTTTTTATTCTAGTCTGTTGGGCCTGGTGTAGGACCTTGGTCCAGAACAGTGGCCTCCTATGATGTTTATTCAACAGGGCTAAAATCTAAAGCTCCCATGGGAAGTACCTGGTGAAGAAGAGAGGGGAGGTCATTTTTGGAAGATAGGGGAGCAAGTGCTCAGACCTTGGAGGCAGATGGAGAGTGACTCATAATCGGAATCCGAAGACAGCAGAAAAGCATAGACATGTTAAGAGGTCATGGCACCAAGTGAAGCCGAAATGTCTGAGCAGAAGCAAGCCTCAGTTGAGCCCCAGGAGACCAATTGTCACCCCAGGCTCTAGACTCCAGCACTCACCTCTTGTTTTATGTGCAGTTTTCAGGTTAATAATATCCCTTAGTTCTTGTGGGCTGATCAGGTCCACAATCTCCCAAAAGAGTGCAAAGCAAAGGCTAAATAAAGGAGGCAAATGGAATGATTTCAGGGCTCCAGGAGGGTCAAAGCCCTGTCACAGAATTCTAGATTCTCTCAGGACTAAGACACAACCTTCTCTGCGTGGCCCATGTTTATTTAGTTATCAGAAGAAGGGAGGGGAGTACTCAAAAAGGGTGGAACCACTCAAGGACTTCTCCAAGTAAATTATTAAATTAATTCACCCAGGAGTGAGATGCCTGAGGCTATAGTCTTTATTTAGTTGAGGTTGGATCCAGGTGTCCTTGGCTGTGATCTTGTCTTATCCTTTCAGACTTTCCCTCTTCATCCACCATTACAGACCTCAATAGGGACCAGTGACTCAGAGAGATTCACTTACTATGAGTCCACCACCCATCTCCAGAAAAGGAACCTAGGCCTTGGCTAGACTCACAAGTAAACACAAAAAGCCAATTGGTTAATTTAAGTATTGCTTAGGGCTGCTTTGTAGTGGTCTCCATCACACTGTCATTTTCCACAAGGCTGTGGGGCTCTGCACGGTGGTCTACTGACTACTCCAGGGTTTAGAAGGAGGCTAAAGATGGGTGTGAATGCAGTCAGGCAGGGGCCAGATTAACAGAAGAGGCAAAGTTGGCTTCTCCTGGACAGGAAGATGGACTGAGTCCACTTTGAGCAGGAGAAGTAGTGTTCCCAGAACAGGCAGATGCCAGTTGTGGTATGGAGACCAAGTTGTAAAGGGCACAGCCTAGGCAAGTACATGGGTGGAATCTGGGGGAGGGGCCCCATTTGATTCCTTCTATTGTTAAGTATGGCAAAAATCAGAAGGCCAAGAAACCCTCTGTATGGCCTAAAGACTTGGGTTGGACATGGTCATATAATAAGGTTTCTTAAAGCCCTCTGCTTAGCAGAGTAATATGTGTCTGGAACCCTCAGCAGGCCCTCTGCCACAGCTCTTGGGTCCAGTGTGTGCAACAGTATCTCCCACATCCCATCCCCATATGTGATTCCACATTCTGTGGTTTCAATTAGTCATGGTCAACCTTGGTCCAAAAATATTCTATATTATTCTGGAAATAAACAGTCCATAAGTTTTAAAGTGTGTTCCATTCTGAGTGGCATGATGAATCGCACACTATCCTTCATCCCAACCAGGACATGAATCATCTCTTTGTTTAGTGGATCCTTGGCTGTGCTGTCCCCTCCTGAGTCTCTGAGTAGCCTTCTCTGCTATCAGATGGATTCCTGTGGAATCATGGTGCTTATGCTTGGGTGATCTTTACTTGGCTCAAAAGCACAAGTGAAGTAATGCTGACAATTTAATTATAGCCCTTTGTCATAATTGTTCTAGTTTGCTATTAATTATTTTGTTAATCTCTCACTGTGCTTAATTTATGATTAAACTTTATCATAGGGATACATGTACAGTATAGAGAACAATAGTGTACACAAGATTCATTATTTTCCATGGATTCAGGCATACACTGGGAGCGCTGGAGTGCACCTGTACTTACAGATGAGTGGGAACTATTATCATTTTTTTCCATCAGACTTGGGACATTCATAGCTTCATGGGGCTTCTGGTGGCACAGGGAGTAGGTGAGGAGGAGGTAGAACTTTAAATAGCCACACTGGCCAATGTATAAGAACAGGAAATTCTGTCTGACCCACCCATACAGCTAAGATTCTACACACAAAGGCCAGGTAACTCTTACCTTTGATCTCTGCACTCATTCCCAGGCATCAAGGTCCTCAGTCATTCCAGTTTCAGAACAATGTGCTTCATTAAATCAGACTCCATAAAACTGGGTCCCTACATGAGAATCACTACCCATCCTATACTATCAGGATTCATTTCAAAAGCAGAGAATTTGGATAGTCAGGGACAGCTGGACTTGGTGAAATCCCACGGTGCCATCTGAATGCCAGTCATCCTGCAAGGTGACACCATAGGTCTACTTTCTCTGTTGATCCCTGACATCTTTGGTGAATTACCTGGATCCCATAGCCACCTGTTGCCAGCTACATTCCCTCCTATGCCTCTAGTAATCAGCAGATATCATCTGGCTACCCTTTCGGTAGCACTCTGGACACCTGATGCCCCCATCTGCCAATTATCTGCTCATGCTCTGCTTGGATGGCCAGTCTGGATACCAGATTCTATCTCAGCCTCTTGCCAGGACCACTTTCCTGCCACCTGTTCTCCCCTTCCTTGGACAGATGGCTTGCTCTTGTGTCTACCTCTGCATACTTGTATTGGCATCTGACCTCAGCAATCAGGTTCTCCCCAGAGGACAGGAGGCCTGGAAAGTCCACCCTCAAACCATCCAGGCCTTGAGAAATCTGGCTAAGTTTCAGCCGGCCCAGTCATTTGCAGATGGTGACAAGATTAGTTTTGCTGCCCTAACCCTGGATGGTAGCTTATCCTCAGTAGGTTGTAGACTTTCACTAATCCCCACCACATGTCCATAGTGTAATATATTTGTCCTGCCTCATTTATTTCTTTACTCTCTGGCTCATCCTTCTTTTGGGGGGTTTTTAACATCCTGCCTAGTCCCTGCCATATTGCTCTTCCTTGGGAAAGTCCTTGTCCTTGTAAATCCAATCTCTAATGAGAGTTTTCTGCCAAACTGATGGACTGCCTTGAGCTGTCAGTTGTCTCCCTCTGACCATGAACTCCCTCATCTTTGCCCTTCCTTGAGACCAGCCTCTATCAGGTCATGATGTCTGGACTATGATTCCTCCTATGAAGGAACATCCACGCCCTCAAGTTATGGGTTCTCAGAATCTCATCCTGCCTAGAGAGGTAGTACAATAACAAAGTAAGGAATTTGGGCTCAGGACCATACTGCCCAGATTCAAATCCTGGATCTGCCTTTTACCATTAAGTTGTGTTTGAGCAAGATAGTTATTGTTCTGAGCTTCAGTTTTTTCATCTGCTAGTGGAATTGACAATTGAGTCTATACTATTGGTTACTGTGAGGATTAAAAGGATAATACGTATGTGCATTTGGAATAGTACATTACAAGTAGAACTCTCTAGACCAATACTGCCTATTGTTTGCTACCTTTCCCTGCTAGTCTATTGTAAGTGGGTACTTGCTGAGCTTGGGTTAATATTTCAGATCTCTCAGACTTCGAGTGGTTGGCAAGATTAGCAAGATCTTGTAAGAGTCTCCCTTCTTCACCAGGTCACAGAATCTACTGGAATCAGAATGCGGAAATGAAATGGATTTACACCTCTTCTTGTTTTGCTTGTTTAAGAAACATTTGTAAGCCTCCGCTCTACAAAAGATGTTTGGCTCAGTGCTTTGCATCTCTTGCCTTACAGTTCCCAAGAGATACACTACTCACATGGAAAGCTAGAACCTCACATCCTGCTAAGATAAGTTCTGCTGTGTGAGTCAGTGATTTCTGTGCAAGATAGTATGGTCTGTGCCAGAGAAGTTGAAATGCTCCTCACATACCCACTCCTGCTCCCCATTCTTGCTAACATCATCACACTCAGATTGGGGGGAATTTTTAAAATAAGTCCTTGACACAGCCACCTCCACATAAGAGTTCCTGTGGGTTCCTGTGGGTTCCAGTCTCCAGGAGGCTCAGACTCATTTCCCATCCCTTCCTCCCACAGAATGCTCACTCACCCTGCTCTGCTGTGTGCTCTGCCCAGTCCCTGCTTGTCTGTAGCCATTTCTAAGTCTGTGTCTCTGAATCCCTCAAGGCAAGGTCCCCATCTGTCTAAATTGTCCATTCCCTTCACCAATCCAGCGCTCTTGATTGCCATAAAGATAAGCAAGTACTCTGGGCAACCAAAAGTAGATTTTTTTTTGTCTGGAATGAGATATAAAGCCACAGTCCAATATATCTTGGGTATTCTGATCATATTTGGGAAAAAATGTTCATAATTAAAACTGCCAGATTGAATGCTAGTTCTAAAAATTGGTTTCATTAGTAATGGGGAAACTACTTAAACACATCAGATTAGACAGTTTTGCTGCTTTTAAGAAAGAAATGAATGTTTAACAGAAAGAACCAAATAAGAGGTTAGGAAATTATCTCGAGCAATGAGTAAAAAAGTTTCTATGAAGATTCTTATGCCTGCCCTTCCCGCTTCTCTTTTAACATAGCTGTCAGATGGTCTTCAGTGATAAGAGTGCTAAAAAGGCTGATTGGGGGACAAGCATGCCCTTTGGAAAATTTGCTTCTGCTAATTTACAAAAGTTAATTGATTGCTTGATTGACTGGTGGAGGGATTGATATGCCTGGCTGAGGAGGGTGAAGGACTCTTCAGCATGGCCTGCTGGCTGGGCTAGGCTGGCAAGCATCCATGTGGTGCTTAAGTGGATATTAATCTAGACCATATCTAAATACAGCTGAAAGGCTCAGGGACACAGTGGCTGTTGTGAGCAGCCCGGGGAGGAGAGAGGTGAGTTCTTTTCTAAATGTAGACTCAGTTACAGGCTCACTGGGAATCAAGGTCAAATTGTTTCACCTCACTTGGTCTTGTCAACTCAGATGGAAAATTGGTTAGAAGCACATCACATACTTGGGGAAGGGCTGTGGCTTCCCAAGGCAGCTTTTATATGGCTGTGTGTGGAGTTTCTGAGGGACAGACATTCTGGGTGGCTGGGAGGCCAGAAATATGGAAAAGGTCAGGGTGTGTGGGGAAGTAGGAGTCTCTCCCACCATCAGCAGGAACTAGGCTACAAACTTTTTCATTTCCTTGTGTCCCATTCTTGCGAGAAGGCCTTGCCTCCTTTCAGACTCAAGAGTGAGGATTTCTGCCCAAACTTGGCTTGGGCCCAAGTGGGCTATGGGCTGTAGACTGAGCATTTGGGGAATGAGCAGAGCTCTTGGGATGAAGGCCACTCAGTGTGTCCCTGGCAGATGAAAGCAGAAGGAAGAGGCACACTTGCTCCTCCTCTTGTCCCATCACTCAGCTCCAGCTTGAAACCCTGCCTCCTGGCCCTTTCTGGAAAAACTCTGGACAGCTTGTGATTCTGCCCTTGCACTACTGAGCCACTTCCTGCTCTGAGTTTTACTCAGTCTCCCCTCCCTCTTCACTTCTGTCCAAATCTGTTCCACAGCTCAACTCAGAGAAGTGACCATCAAGACTTCCTTGGGAGGCAAATGCATGGATGCACCATTTCCTAGGGTGAATATATTGAATCCCTTTCTGTGAAGATAGTGATGAAAGAGACCAAGCTAGGTTCGCTTGCTCTCTGCACCTCCAGTCAAGCGTAACCTCCAAAAAGAGAAATAAATAGATGTTCTCCACTCACCATAAAAAATGAAAATTTTCTACTGGGTACCTAGCACTGGACAGGAAACCATTGATCATCCTCAAAAAACATCCTTCAATAAATCTTTATCTCTCCCCAAAATAATTGGGAGGATGATGGCTTTTGAGTTTACTGTCTTTCAACAGTTACTTTCCCCTCTTTCTTCTTGGTTTATTTGTTTTCAAAGCCAAAATGTACAACATGGCCCCATCCATCAAGCAGAAGGAAGCCCAAATGATTTCCTTTTTTGGCTTTGGTGTGTCAAGCTTGAGGATTCTCTTAATCCTCTGGCTTTGCAAGGTACCTGACATTTTCCATCAAAGGTGGGCACATCCTTGTGCCTCTTTCCTCTTCAAGGACGTGCCTACACTACTAATCCCATTGACATGTTAGGATTTAGAACATTTTTGCCATTCAATTTTTCATTTCACATATAGCCCATAATATGCTTATCTCTATGCTGTGATGTCAGTTATTAAAGTAAATCTGACGATCTACTTTAATGTGTGCCTGTGTATATCTGCCCAAGTGAAATTCCCTAGGGTCCTGGCTTCCTGGTAGGTATTTCTGAGAATATGTAGCTACAAGCAAATGACATCATTTGGGTTGCTACATTTGTAACTAAATCTGTGCCCTTTTTTAACCTAAAATTCATTCAAATCCTTAAACTTAGTATTTCTGATTTTCTGAAGTCTGAATTAGCTATGTAGTTGGTACATCAATATCTTAAACCTCATTCATTTTCTTAAAATCTAGGTTATAATAATGTACAATTTTTAATAAAACCTTCCTGCTACAGTAATGCAAATCATAGAAGCCCTGAGAGGCCCATGAATCAAAGCCATTCATGCCTAGTGGAGGTAGTTATTTGGTATTTGCACAGTAGCCTCTAAATAGAAGAGTGTGCTCTTAGACGTATTGGGTCTCCACAAGGAGCCCACCCACATAATTAAGAGGCTCAGCCTCTGTGTGCAACACATTTGCTACTGGGAACATAATAAAGTTTCACTGTGGCCAAAGCAAATGCTGATGCTTACAAGGAGATTTTGCCAGGAGCTATTGAGTTTAAAGGTTACCAACACAATGCAGAGGGTTCTTTTCTGTAAGTGGATAAAATGCTAAGGAAGATGGGTCCTACAGGCAGAGGGAGATATCAGATTTCACTGTGAAGGTTGTCCAAATAAATTTGGAAATAATAACTTAGGGATAATGGACCAAGATTCTTTTAATGTGGAGAAATCTGGAAAGCTTACATTTAGCAAAGTGAGTAGTATCATCCTCACCGACATGGGCACCATATTCCTTCTGGTGAGCATCCTGTGTGGGACAGAATGTTCCTCTTACTGTAGTCCTACAAAGTTGTGTAGCCTGGATCTAATGGAACAAAGGCTGATTGAGAGATGTTCTATAAATATCCAGCTTGACTCTTGAAAAATGTCAAAGTCATGAAAGAGGAAAAAAAGAAGAGAAACTAAGGAGGCTGCAAGAAAGACATAGCCTTCAGTTAAAGTCTGGATTAGCAAAAGGAAATATATGAATTAAAGTTATAAATAAAATAATCTATCAACTATCTGCCTATCATCTATCTATCTGTGTATCAATCTATCTAAATTTGACTTTCATATCTGTGTGTATAATCTCCTAACAATGACATTCTTTTGTGTAATCATCATACAATAATCAACATTAGAGAATTTAACACTGATAAAAATAAAAACATTATCCCTTGCCCATACTCATATTTTGTCACTTGTTCCAATCATGCCCTTTAGAGCAAGGGTCTGCAAACATCACCCCATTCACCATCTGCTCTCATAAGTAAAGTTGCATTGGAACAAAACTGTGCCCATTTGTTTACATGTTTTCTGGGGCTGCTTTCACACTACAGCCACGGAGTGGGGAAATTGCAGCAGAGACCATATGGTCCATAATGCCTAAAATGTTTACTGTCTGGCTTTTGATGGAAAGGGTTTGCCAACCTCTGCTTTTGCACTGTTTCACTCCAACCCCATCTGGGATGTATACTTTACAATCAGCTATCGGGTCCTTTGATTCTCCATGATCAGGATTTGTTCTTCAGCCTATGTGTTTCTTTCTTTTTTTTTTTCTTTTTTCTTTTCTTTTTTGGGTTTCTTTTTCCGGTACCAGGAATCAAACATATGATGTCACGCTTGCCAGGCAGGCGCTGCGTGGCTGAGCTAAATCCCCAGCCCTCCATGTGTTTCTTGACACTAGTATATTTGAAGAACCCAGGCCAGTTATTTTGTAGAATTTTGTTCACCTTGGGTTTGTCTGCTTTTTCCTCATAACTCAGTGTAAACTCTACATTCTTTGTAGGGCACGACTGCAGAGACGCTGCCTTCTTCCCTGGGCACCATATGCGGAGGAATGTGCTAGGATTTTGTACCCAGAATGATGATGTTAATGTTGGTCATTTGGCTGAGGTGGTGCCCCCCAGAAGAAAACGTATTTGTTTTACTCTGAAAGATATTATTGCTATGATTATCAATATTCAAATATAGGCTGTGTATTAATTAATAAATCTACCCCATATTAAATTTCCACTACTTGATCATTGTGCTGTGATTATATATAAGGATATCTTTGTTCTTGGGAGCCTTGTGCAGAAGTATTTTGGGATGAAGTGTAATTATAATTATCACTTATTGTCAAATGATTCAATCTATGTACACACACATAGAAGAAATGTACAAAACATTCTCATATGGCCAATCTATATAAAGTTTGTGGATGCCCATTGTGCTATTCTAAACCTCCAAAATTTTTGTGTGGGTTTAACTTTCTAAATAGTAGTTTAAAATATTAATGAGCTTACACCACCTGGCATTCCAGATGGAGTGGAAGGGGAAGAAGAATTATAAATCAGAGAGGTTGAGCGTGGGGACAGTTGCCCCTTTGAACTGCAAGGAACATTTTAGTCACTATGGAGAGTGATGGAGGAGATTGTGGAGGACAGAAATTCGGTCATTTCCATGTTCCTGGCCATGGCATTCACTCACTGACTGCGTAGAATTGATTTTTATTTAATTGAATTGAATGCCTCAGTAGAGTTTTTAATTTCCCTATGAGAGCTATAACTTCAAAATCACTTAGGGAAGAGAGAGAGACAGAGACAGAGAGAGAGTGAGAGAGAGAGTGAGAGAGAGTAAGAGAGAGTGAGAGAGAGAGAGAGAGAGAGAGAACCAAATTAAGTCTAAGAATTTCAGCTATAAAAATAAAGCAAATTTTTAAGTTTGAAGTCTCATATAAGGTTAAAATACAAAAGCAAACTAGAGTATAAATTATTTGCAAACAAGGCTGAGAAAAAAACTAAAAAAACTGCAGATGGGAAGGGCAGCAATAGATCAGACAAGTGAAAATGCAGAAAGCAGAAGCAGAAAAATGAATGACAGATAAGAGAGAAGATGGGATAAAGGTATAAAATACCTTCCTTCCTTTCTTTTTCTTCCTTATTTTCTTTTTCTTTCCTTTCTCTCTCTCTCTTTCTTTCTTTCTTTCTTTCTTTCTTTCTTTCTTTCTTTCTGCTGAGGAATTAACCAAGGGCCTCGGGTTTACTTACCACACACTCTACCAATGAGCTGAGTATGCAATCTTTATTTTAAAAGGATTGATCTACTGTTTAGATATAACGCACATGAACTGAATAATAAGTCACCAAGTAAAACACAGAAAGAAACTAGTAAAAAGAATCTATCCAAGGGATAATTGATAATTATAGGAGTTATTTTAAAAGGTAATTTCAGTCTTTGACACATTGAGAAAGCAACTATCTAAAAAAATTATACACACCACTTAATCAGCTAGTGTATCACTAATACACATATATCAAATACATTTGTGATGCCAACGGAATATTCACACAAATGGATCAAAAAGAGAGAATCTCATTCAATCCAAGACTAAAAATTCTATAATTCTCAAATGATTAATTACCATGCAAATAAACTAAATACCTAGTACTGAATAACATCCTTTGATAAAATACCCATTTTTGTTACTGTCTTTGATTGTTTTATCGATCTTACATTCTTACGTCTGGTGGACTGAACAACTTTGTTGAAGATAACAGTACGTAATGTAGCAACCGTTGTTAATTCCTATCATTTTGTTTTGAGGTGAAGTATCATTTTTATTGTTTTTGTGTTATTTTGATTTTGTCTTCATTATTTTGTTAGATTTTTAATCTTTAAAATAAAAAATACCCATTTAATAATTACAATTATAAAATAATTAAAATATTTTAAACCACATAATAGAAAATCAATCAAAAAGCTCCATTATTTATTTTTTAAAGTTTTAATTTTGATTGAAGCAATACTGGAGAAAAGTTACCATTAGACGATTTTTAAAAAATTATTTAGTGCTAGGGATTGAACCCAGGGCCTTCATAATGAGCTTTATCCCTAGCTCCTCACCCCTTTCTTTTGAGACTAAAACTCACTAAGTTGCCCAGGCTGGGTTTGAACTCAAAATCTTGTTGACCTTAGAGTTCTGGGATTACAGGCATCTGTCACCACTCCTGGCTCTGAAGGCCGATTTTAAAGGGAAGATAGACAGACCAGTACTATACAAAGGGAAGTGCTGAGGATATCAGACCTGGCCGGAAGGAAGTCACACAGGGGACATCACTGGCAATGAAAGCTGACTTTGATGAGCTCTGTTCTTGGGCTGCAGTCAGGACCCACGGGAGGAAAGTTCAGGAATCCAGATCTGAGCTGTTGGTAATGACCAGATATGTGGGGGAAGTGGTGAGGAAGGCAGGCAGGAAAAGAGGAGATCTGAGCCTCAGGTAGCTCTCTAAGAAGATGCCTTATTTCCTGCCCTTGCTGTTGCAAGAACATTCTCCATCATCCCATGATTGCAGTTGACCAGGCAAGAGCTTTGGTGCCATTCTTCCTTGGCCCCCAACTCTCTTTGTCTATACCACTCATCTAATCCACAAGCAATACCGGTTACCTTTACCTTCAAAATGTGCCTGGTATCCAGCCACTCACAGCCCACATGATGACCATGCTTATCCCATATCCCAGTTGCTCCCCTCTTTCCCACCATTGCCCCTTTCAGGTCCACTTGTTTTTCATGCAGCAGCCTACAAAGTGTTGATGAAAACTTAAGCTGAGTCATGTCAGTTCTCTGCGTAAAATTCCCCAATCATTTCTCACTGTAGTAAGGGCAAACTTCAGTCTCCTTACTTTGGCCACTTGACTCCTATGGTCCTCCCCTCTGATTTTACCCCACCACACTCCCTCCCCACCTCCCTCCTCCAGCTGCACTGGCTTCTTGCTATTCCTAATTTCTGCTTGCACAGCTTCCCCTCAAGAAGGTGCTGGCTTGCTCATCTCCTGATGAGAGTTACCTCATCAGGCATCTCTAACACCCCTTTCCTCACCTTCTGCAGGTATCCGACAGCAGGGAGCCTCCTGGCTGCCTTACGTGAAGCTGATATGTGTAGGTGTTCTCCACGAGAACAGTGAGCTCTGATTCCAGTGCCCTCAACATATCCTAACCTAAAGCAATTCTCAAGAGTAGTAATGGGTTGGATGAATTTGCTAAGAACACTCTAGGAGTCAGAAACCACAGAGATGCAGAGGAAGCAAATATGGGTTAAGAAAATAACAGAGACTAGAGGAGGAGGAGATGGAATGTTTTCACAGCTGGGTTCTGGGGCCAGCTGCATGGATGTTGGTTTCATGTTATGTGTCATTTGATTAACATCCACAGCTCTATGATAAGGACTTGGAGTCTTCATCCTGAACGAGAGGAAATAGGAGGCGATGGTGGCATTTCCTTTAGGAGGTTGACATGGTCAGCTGTGCATTTTAGGGAAATGCTCAAGTTGGCAGGAAAGTGGGTGAGACAATGCGGGAATATTCCCTGTGGGGAAAGGCCCGTGCTTGCACTCAAGCCATATATCAGTGGGGATGGAGATAAAGAAACAGCTTTTAGAGATGTAGGAGGTAGAATCATAGAATTCAGTAATACAAAACCGTAAATCAGGCACACTCTCGGGAAGCAGTATATTCCCAGAAAACATTGCACCTTATCCGCCAGAGTGGTTTCTTTTTATGCTATTTGATGAAAGCAATTAGAAATATCTTCAGAGCATCTTCCTCACAAACAAGGTTGTCATTCTGCACACTCAGGAGAAATAGATGAGACTTTAACCACTCTCAACCCTGCACTCAGGAGGCAGCATGTTATGTGTGGTGAGGGACAAAACACTATGAGTAAGGGTCCTGACTCTCACAGTCCAGAGGCCTGAGCCACAGAGAAAAAAATAGATAGTTGGAACTTATTTAATGATAACACTTACTTGTGGGTGTGCTATCAATTTTATTAAAACTTTATCCCAACATTTCTAAAATCTAAACCTGTTGTCAGACAGAATCAAAACTCTTCTCTCTACCTGCAGTGTGGCCATTATTTTTTGACACTATTGACACTTATGTGCAGCAAAAACCCTTGTTACCAAGGATTCTATTTAATGGCAAATCTAGAACTGCCTAACTTGACTATATATTCAAAGGAAATATGTAAGTCAGAGGATCTTTGGCTCTCACATGGGGAACCGAGGTCGGGGACATCTATGGCTAGAGCCACCACCACGTGCAGTGGAAACATTGCCACATATGAGAAGAATTTATTCAGGGATTTGTAGTTAATCCTGGGGAATAGTTAAAATTGACATAGAACCACAAAACAGTAACAACAAAAATAAAACTGTATTCAGATGAACTCAGCAGCGAAAAAAGAAACAGTTATGACAGAATCAGAGAAACCCAAAGTCCATGGAGAACCGGGTCAGGTACTGTGTGTCTAACTGACATAATTCCATCTCCTCACCCCCTGACTTGGTGTTGAACAAGCTTACAGGAGGTAACTGGGTAGGGAGTCCGCTGCCTCTGTGTCTGTGTTGTGAATTGTGTTGGCGAGAGATCAGGCCTCCAAAACTTTAGGCATAGCAGTGCAGACATCAGAAAACAAGTCAACTTTGGCAGGGGGGATTCTACATCAGGAAACCCTCAGCAGGAAGGCATCTGATGGTGGGATGCAGGGCCCTACAACCTGTTTCCACTGTGAGAAACTTCTTGCCACCATGTGTTCATGCCACATGAAGCCCTTTCTGGGCATTCACTGCTAGGCTAGAAGTGTGGGACAGAGTCTCCCACTTCTGCCTTCACTTCCACAGTCTAGAACAGACTGTGATTCAGTTCTAACAGCAGCACCTCAGACAATGCCATGATTCATACCAAAGACCCTTTACAAAGTCTTCTAGCCCCCTGCTGAAAGGTGCTTTCTGTTGTGATACAAGAAATAGCCACTACCAGCAACAGGGTGATATGATGCTAATATGATCTGCTGCAGAGCTCAGGCTACTGCTCATATATGCTTGATTTTTTTTTCTTTTGAATTTGCAGGTCATAATAAAGCATTACATATCCACAGGCCAGCAAGGAGAATTAATTAAGAGGAGCCTTTTAATGTAGAAAGCAGCTTACTGAGATAATAGAAAGGGCTTTGGTAAGACTTGGCTTAATTGGAATTTCAAGCAATTCCTTGCTTGTTGTACCAGGGATTTTTACTGTTATAGACAGGATGAGCAAGCTGTTTAAAGAGCTTACTGGCAGAACTGGACTCAGAGGTTTCCGAAGAGATGGATTTGGCTCAAACAATCAGCGTTGCTTGGGAAAACAGCAAGGAAGGAGTATAAACGTGTTCTCCTGACACTGCACCTTGTTGCTGCATGGACAAATGAGTCTTATAAACCTCTGTCGTCCCAGATAAACCAGAAGCTAGAGGATGAAGCAAAAGATCAGGTTCCAGCATTCCAAACTCACTGCCTGTTTCTAGGTACAAACATGGGAGGAGTCAAAGCAGGACCAAGTACAGAGCATGGACTTAAGCATTCGAAATCCATGGGCTCATGCTCTGATTCTATCATGTGTTGCTGGATAAATTTCAGCTAATCATGGCCATCTTACTGGAGCAGGGTCCACATTACCTGTCGGTGGAACTTGCTAAATTCATGGTGCTCTTCTACAATGTGTAATATTCTCTGTGCAGGGCATATCAGTGGACAAGCTTTGGATACTTCCTTAGAGAAGCTTATAATGGGGCAGAGATGGCAGGTAAATCATATTGACTGAGAAGGAGTCTTCCATTTGGATCATGGTACATTAACGGAGCAACTGGAAGACAGCCTACTGAAGTGAATGCTTTTCAAGCACATGAAAGGGCTGCAGAGAAGAATGCAGCTCTAACTTTATGCAGGCTGCATAAGGGTGGGCAGAGGCACAAGAAGATGTCTGAAGATTTATTATGGCTTGCTGTCTCACTGCCCCACAGTGCAGCTCCAAGGCTGTTTCCTTGGGTTCAAATGCTATTCCTCATAATCTCCCATGCTTGCAATTCAGTGGGACCATCTGAAGGGCTGTTTGTCTGAAAATTAGCTTGATTCACATCAGAATTACCAATGATTACTAATGATTAGTTGATTACATCTTAACTTGAGCTTCAATTGCTATAAAGTGCTATAAGTCACCCTAAAATATATTCTACTGAAGGCTGATTCTATTTGCTTCTTGATTGCCATTGGGGTCAAATTCTCCTAGCATACCCTTTGATGAATTTGGGGTACACATTTGTCTTCTTTTCTTGTGAGGCTTGGTCTACCCACCAGTTGAAGGACTGCAAAGAGCAATTTCTTGCTTCCAAGATAAGACCCAGAGCTCTTTCAGAGGTAGCAATTTCTCCAGTAAAAATACTCTTTCTGCTATTGCAATAACAAAGAGGATGAAACTGAATCCAGGGCATTGTCCTAAAGCTTTTTCCAGTGTAGCAGATACAAATGACTTTGAAAACAGTCTTAAATAAAACCCTAAGGCAAAGAAAGATCCAGAAAAATATGCATTCACTGGAATAAAAATCTGCTAAATATAGCAGCATAAAGGTTCCCCAGTGCAACAGAAAATTTTAGGATGAGCTTCTCAGAAAAGACTGAATTGTAGCATCTTATATAAAGGAAAAATAGGTGCATAATTATTGCTCACAATGTATATTGTATAAGTGCTTAATATAAATATATTACTGTTAAAAGTTTTTGGTCTGTCGTCTGATTCTATCTGCATAACAGGCCTGAAACACGTGTTTTTTAACGCATGGTTAGCCAGAAGAGGCTACGCAGACTGACAGAAGGCAAATAGTGTCCCCAGGTTCCTACGACCATCAAGAGTGATGATTCTGGTAAGGATACATGTGACAACCTGGACAGACCTCAAGTTACCTGCAGTTATTATATGAGACATTTTATGCTCAGTCTGGAGTCCTGTTTTGCTTTCATCTGGCAGTTACTTAGAGGAACTCTGGTGGTCTCACCCTAAAACTTCTACCAAATCCCTGCCTCAGCTGCAGGCACCTCTTGAGGTCTTCCTGCCCCAAGCCAGGTGTTCCAAAATGTCAGTGCACCTCAGAGTTTCCTGCAGAGCTGTATAAACAAAAAATTCTGGATCCCACTATGGATTTAATAGGTCTGGAAGAGGCCAGAGAATTTACAATTTTCCATTGACATATACTTTGCATAATATAATAGTTTCAATGAGATATATTTTACAACTATAAAAGTCAAGGATTTAAAATATGAAGTTCAATGGAAACTTTACCTACACATATAACTATCAACGCAGTCTAGTTCTGGAGTATTTCTACTACCCTACAAAGATAATTTATCCCTATACTCCAGATTCTACATAAAGGCCCTGGAAATCTTTAATCTGTTTACAGCCCCATAGATGTGTTCCTCTGGAATTATACAATACATGGTCTTTTGCATTTACCTTCTTTTTATATAGCATGCTATGCTTGAGGGCTGTCCAGGTTGTCACATGTATTAGTACTTCATTCCTATGTACTCTGAGTATCATTCATCACATAGGCCACATTTTATGTACCTAGTCCCTGAAATTTGCATTTCTGTCAAATTCCTAGATGAAGCTGAAACTGCTATTTTGGTGACCACAATTTGGGAATACTTTGTGAGAACAACACTTCTCAAACTTGAACTGAGAAAAATAGTTCTCAACCTTGGCTGCCCATTTGAAACTACAGAAATTTGGTGAAATACAATGCCTGGGGCTCTTGCATATTTTGATTTAAATAGTCTGGGGTAGGACCTGGAACAAACATGTTATAGAACTGCCCAGGTAACGGCAGTACGGCAGAAGCTAAGAGTGACCAGCAGCTGCAGGGCTTTCCTGAAAACCTACTGGACTCTGAACCACAGGACCCAGCTTAGACTTGCGGAATCAAGGTCCCCAGCGGATTCCTAGGCACAAAGAGGTTTGCGAAGTGCTGTTCCATATAGAGTATGATGGTGAGGAGCAGAAAAAATAACTAAGAGGAAATTTCACTTTCAGACTGAATTGTAATGAGATCCAAGAAATGGCTGTTGATGAACAGGTGGTCCCTCTAGTCTGAACTGTTTAGATTAGCTCTGCATTGATCAAACCATGGGATAATTGCTGGCCTTCTTCCCACCGCCTGGGGCTGCAGATGAGCACGGTAAAGGGAGCTGGGTTAAACTGCCTGCTCTAAATGGACCTCATCCCCTTTCAAGGAAGTGTAGATGGGACATACTAATGAGTTTATGCGTGCCCATTCTAATGAGGATGTACTGGGATTCGTCCAACAATTATTTTTCTCTGAATTGTCAAAGCAGCTTGGACTCCATAAGACTACAATATCTTGATTGGATTAATTAATCCAGTTGAATTTTTTGGTGAATTTAGGTCTGGGCATGGATAGATAAGTACAGTATTAGAGTATAAAGATCAAGTTGCAGCACGTGCCTGGAGGAATGTGGCTTATTGTGTATTCCACCAGCACAGAGATTTAATGTTCATTGTGACGATAATAATAGAAGCTTCGGAACAAAACCACATTTGGTGGGAGGATTGGAGTCAGAGATAGTTTTTGGAGCAGATAATTATTGGGACAAGGTTGAGTAATTTACAAGGAAGGGGTTGGGGATATAGGTCAGGGGCACTAGTGCTTGCCTGGTAAGTGCAAGGTGCTGAGTTCGATTCCCGGTACCAAAAAAACCCCCAAATTTATAAGGAAGTACTAGGCTATGGAGATGACAGGTTGCAAGGGGGCATTAAACAGGCAAAGGGAAGAAATGGGGCAAGAGCCTACAAACAGAGATACTTGAAATTTTGCCTCTTTCTCAGATCTAATTTTTGTAAAAGAAAAAATTATTTTGTACACAGAAGGTCAAGTTAGCATATTTTGTGAAAGATCCAGAGAATAATCTTGAAAATGGAGCCAGAAGTACTTCGAAGGCAGCCAAAGATCCTAAAGTCAGCTCTGTTCGTAATAAAGAGGTAGACATTGAGAAGGAAATGATGGCATCAGTTTGAGTCTGGGGGCTCTGATACATGGAGGTCTGCTCAGGATCACTAGATATCTTCTCTCACGGAATGTCAGTCTGACACCCCTCTCTGCAGCCTTGTGACACAAGGGTTCCCAAGAACATGTGAAGAAGGCTGACAACCAGCCACCAAATAATCCACCTCTCAGGACCCAAACATGCCCAAGAGGGAAAAAGAATCCCAGGCAAGGAGCTTCTGGCCTCACTTTCAGTATTCTAAAGACAAAGATGAAGACAGGTGTGAGTTCAAATCAGAGCTGTTATACATACCAACTATGCACAAAGAGTAGAAATAGAACATCACAGGTTGAAGTTCTATATAGATGATCAACTGATGCCAATTTCCTTCTCTCCTGTACTGGTCAGCTTTCCTGTCACTGGACACAATACTCCTAACCTACAGTTCAAAGGAGGAGGTGTGACTTTAATTTGATTCAAGTTTTAAGGGGCTTCAGTCTATGGTCAGCCAGCTCTAAGGCAGGGACATCATGGTGGATGGGAATGGTAGGAAAGCTGTGTAGCTCATGGTGGCTGGAAAGCAGAGTAGGGAACAGTGTCCTAGAGGAAGGGGCAAACACCTCCATGACCCACCCAGACACCCCAAAGTGCTCTTTACCAGCTCCTCAGGCCAAGCCCCAGGGCTCCAAACCCAATCAATCTGACACTCTACCTTAATCAACACACCTATCAAGTCTTCTTTCAGTGATAATACACCTGGAATCAAAGCCAGATTCCACTTATCACGTGCAGTATTCATCTCCCTAAAATTTCTTTCTTTCTTTCTTTCTTTCTTTCTTTCTTTCTTTCTTTCTTTCTTTCTTTCTTTCTTTCTTTCTTTTTTTTGTACTAGCCTGACCATTTTCTATCTATATAGCCAAACTTCCTTTGTCGTGGACTGTAGATCCCCACAATAATCAACTGAAGAATTTAAAGTTCTCCTCTCAATCTTTTTTTCTCCCTCCCTTTTCTTTTCTCCGTTCTAAGTTAAATGAAACCTTCTGCAGCTGCCTGAATACAGAGGGCTTAATCACACTCAAAATGAGTGGAAAAAATTAACATTCAAGGAGTGTGCTCATTTCAATCCCAAAATAACTCCACAAAGTGGATAATAACATACTATCCCCATTTTACAAGTTTAGAAACATTAAAGCATGGGATCTTGTCTAAGACCACCTAGCTGGTAAGTGGTGGAACTTGTCTGTCCAAATTTACCTTGAACCAGGCTGTGTACAATGAGACAACTCTGTGTGCCAGTGGTTCAGCAGACATCTGAGGGAGAGATGTCCAAAGATGTTCCAGTTGTAAAAGTGTCTGGGTCACCACCCTCAGAAACAGACCCTGAAGGAAGATCTGAGGGCAGCCCAGGGGTCAGGAGATATGGCTCTGACCTTGAGAGGATGGGAGTGGCTCACCTGCTAGGGCTGTGGCCTGAGGCATGTGGCTGGGGGCTGCTCTGCTCCCAGTGTGTGTACCTGATATTCATGTGTCTCATTTAGAATTCATACTGCATGTGGGGTCAATGCAGGACTTGTATCCAGGGAAGGGCAAAAGAATCACAGCTGCAGAACAGGTCCATTTCATTGGATACCAGGAGGCGAGTTAGCTAGAAAACAAATTATGTTTAGGAAAGGGTTGGGTGCATCCATTGTGGGCAGCCCCGCAGTGTAGCAGGTTATTTCTTGTCTTTAATTACTCTGTCCTCTACTGGGGATGGAATATAAGGTTAATCCATTACATTCTATTCTCAAAGCACAGACCCCCTTGATTATTTCCACTTTTAAGATACTCATTTTGTTTGAATGAATGTGACTGTTATTTTAAATTTGCAAATTAATGTAATTAACTAAGAAATTCTAACTGAAGTGTGGGATTACATTTATTTGGCATCTACGCCATTAATTCCTAGCATCTAAAAAGCATTGTTAATCATGTGCACACTGTTAATTATCTCAACATGTTTAATTGTTGTTTTCTTAAATAACTAGTAGGCCATATGTAAATGATCTTTTGAGCATTAACATTTCATTTTGGAAAAAGTAAAGCACAGAACAGATTGCATGATCCATTAGACTGAACATGATATTTGGGCCATTCATACTGTATGAAAAAAATGGGAAACAGAGGACTACTCCCCCTTACCTCTCAAGCTAATACCCCAGTTTCCTTGGGGGCACACATAACTACGCTTGGAAATGTTGCAGAATTGTCAAATGAATAGCAGATCTGTAGTGTAAATTTTGAGACATATGTTAGAATGCTATTTTTCCTGTGATTGTATACTTGGACATCTTTTTTTGTCAGGCTAGAAAACGAAAATAATAACATCTAACATCCGGGGAATGCTTACTATCTATTTCCAGCAGTGTGCAAGGGCTGGGAGAAGCTTTTCATCTAATTTTCATAATGGCCTTACAATAAAGAAAATATGATTGTCATCCCATTTTATCAATCCAGACAAGGATAAGTTCAGTCACTTGCCAAAGGTCATGCACCTAGTGGCCATATGAGATGTTTGTCTAATATTTCTCACTTATTCCTTTGGATAAGGCTGGCCAATAACCTGTTTTGGTTTATATTCTTAAAATAAAAAACCTAATTCTTGCAGCTCTATGCTTGTTGAGCAGCTAACCTCAGCATCTAATAGGAGATATAAAACCCTTTCTCCAGCAATCCTAGAAAACCTTTCTATAACCTCACTTCCCTCCCACTGTATTGGGAAAAATATATTAGCCTGTTCAGGAGACAGGTTTACTGGGTGGAAATGCTTTTTATTTTTTTTACTGTTCTTTTGGAAGCAAAGAGGCATGATAATGAATAGAGCAGAAGGAATGTGCCTGTGAGTGTGTGTGTGTGTGTGTGTGTGTGTGTGTGTGTGTGTGTGTCTGTGTGGGTCTGCATGTAAAGAAAAGGATGAGCAAATGTGCAGGTAAGCAAGAAAGTGAGAGAGATTGTTAGGAGCAGAAAACACATAGAACATGAGAAGAGGAATGTACTACTCCATGGATATGGATATGGAGAGTTTATCTTTTTCCTCCAAAGGTTTTGAGAAAGTGTGAGAAGAAGCTCAATGCCTCAAATACTAGGAATCATAATAGCAACACTCAGGCAGAATTTTGGCTCGCTAAAAAGATCACCTCATTGGATGGTTATCATTGATCTAATTGGTGCAGAAATTTTGACTCTTTTCTCCAGTAATTCAGTGGGAGAGAAAAGTAGAAACCATATTTTGTTACAGGACAGTTTCCAGCAGAGTATGGGAACCTCAGCACACTGTGCCATGGTTTGGGTAAATGATTCCCTAGGTCCTGATGTTGAAAACTTGGTCCCCAGCAGGAGGTGCTCCTGAGGGGGGTGGAACCTTGAAGAGGTGAGGTCTCATGGAAGGTCCACAGGTCATTGGCAGTGTGGCATTGAAGGGGATAAGCAACTGAGCCAGCTCTGGACTGAAACTTCTGAAGCTATTAACCAAAAATAAACCTTTCTTCTTTTTAAGCCATCTAAGGTATTTGTCACAGTAGTGGAAAGCTGACTAATACACACTGCAAGAACAACCCAGCATCATAGCAACCTGGTGATGGAAGTTGTGCAGAGAGCTGAGAATTCTACCAGAGGGCTGACATGCAGGTGCCAAGACACGAGGGAAAAGCTGTGACTGTGGTGATCTTCCTGAGTTGAATGTGAATGAAGGTAACATTTAACTATAAATGCCAGTCTATTACATAAGTTTGGTCAACAACTCACACTGATTTAGAATTTTATTCAATCTGTAGAGTCTGAAAAACATAGAAAATGAACAAATAAACATAAATTTAGAGCATGGTGGTAAATGTGGTGTGATTTATTAGAGTCAATGAAGATGGCAAATGAGGGTAAGAAAACTATTTAGCCACTAGCATCCTAAGCCAATGCAGAGATATTGTTTTAGAGTACAAATTCCCTGAAATGTCACCCATGAGGGTAATTGTGTATTTTAAGAGAACAGCTTACCCCAGTTTTGAGGCCTGGGTGTTTCCTAGTTTTTTTAGATTTCTCTTAATTTTTGTCTATCAGACCACATTTCCAATGTTTACTTAAGTTACACAGAAATCAGTGGTTGTTTTTGGGTTCAGAATCATATATTGGTTTAGAGAGGAAACAAGGACAGGGAAGTCCCTGGAGCCTTCATTCTCTCTAGTGGGACAACACCCATAAGTCAAAACCAAGCCATGCAAATACAAGCTTTAGGGATTCTGGGAAACCCTTGCCAGGCTCCAGGTTCTTGTTCCACCCTGTGAGAATTGTTATTTGTGAAGGATATTTGTGCTTCATAAACCTGCAGCATGGCATGGGATCCATATTTCTGGATGAGTGCTCTGAAGAACAGTGTTTTCATCTCAGGCCTACTGAATCCTGAGTACCTGTCCTCCATGGTAGAGACCGTTCTAAAGCCAAGTTCCTCACTTTTTAGGTTCTCTAGGTGCTGCTCAGTTTGCTTCAGAGTAGTTGCCTCTGCCACTCTGTACATCCATCAGCACTCTATTTTAGTTTGTCTTAGTCCATCATCTGTTGCTATAACAAAATACCTGAACCTGGGTAGTTTATAAATAGGAGCTTATTTGGCTTAAAATTCAAGAGACTAGGAAGTATGAGGGTATAGTGTGGGCATTTTTGCTACATCATAACATGGGCATCACACAGTGAGACAGAGAAAGTGTGCTAGCAGCTCTGGCCCTCCTCCTCTTCTAGTGAAGACACTAACATAACCTGAAGACCCCTCTCTCACAATTTCATCTGATCCTAATTGATTTTCAAAGGTCCAACCTCCAAACACCACTAATGTATGAATTTGGGGATTATATTTCCAACACACAGTTTTTGGGGAGACATGTTCAAGCCATGGTAAAAGTTACTTCCATACCCCTACCACCACTCTTACCCCATTTTTTTCTGCCTGGAAGCCTTCTTATCATGCTTTAAGATTTATCTTAAAGCTTAAAGTGTTGTGTACAGTCTCCACTAATTGTCCCATACAATGCTACCTTTTGGGGCTGTAATTGTTTTGATCTAATATTTCTTGGATAAGAACTATTGGCCATAACTATGATGTCTTAATCCTCTGTGTAGCTCTAGAACCTACCAAGACTTTACTAAATATCTTTGAATTTATAATTGAAGGGCAATTAACAAGAAAAGTAAAGAAGGGCAGGAGGAAGTGAAATATGTAGATAAAAATAAGAGAAAACAGAAAAGGAAAAGCTTTCGGTCCACCCATATCAGTATAGATTGGGAGATGGAGTTGAAGCCCATAAAGTCCCTGGGGATTGTCATCAGGGTATTGCAATGCTTCCTCCGTGACTGTCATTGTGACTACTGCTAGGAGACTGGCAGTGTCTTGGAAAAAGTTATTTTTCCCAGGATACCTCAGTGAAAGATTGTTGTAGCTTCTGGGGTACTTGTGAATGATAGAACTCATCCATGATTCTTACTATTTTTCATATTGGGAGCTCATGAATCTTCAACTCTTGCTAACAAGGTCATCTCCCCCTCCTGAGATCTCTATGCCTTGAAAACAGTCATAAGCCCTGTGGATGGCATTAGGAGAAGTGTTTTATGATGCTCCTCAGCCCTTCAGAAATTCCTGGCTTGAGTTCTAGATGTCAAGGGTGTAGACCTCCCTGAGCACTGAAATCTTCATTAAAGTGACCTAGGCTCCTTCTGTCAAGACAGCCAAAGCTTCCTCTACTGGCTTCTTGCCATTCCTCTGTTGGTTAACTGTGCTTTGATGTAAATAAGTGATGTCTAGGCTACAAGTCTGTATGTGGGAACCTCAAGAAGAAATCTTCCTACAGGGCCAGACTCAGTTCCTGAGGCCAGGGATGTGTATAGTAGGACATAACCAAGCAGACAAATGCTGGAAGAAGGTGAAGAAGGTAGAAGAGAGCTTTGTACCTAGAGAAAACAGAATAACCTGGACCTTGCTGGTCTTGACTCCACAGAATACATAGAAAGGAGGTCATTTTATAAGTGGTTTAGATGACAATTTCTTCTCCTTGTAACAACAATCAATTAATTTTTAAATTTATTATGCTTAATTTACAAGGAGGACAGTTTGGCATAAGGCCGTGGTACCAGCTGGATTCTCAATGGCACAGCTTCTGAGATGAAGTAAGAAATAAAAAATGTATGTTGTGGTGACATTCCTGTGAAAGAACCAGGAGGGAAGCAGAACTGGTCAGGTTGGAGGGCACATGTGGCAAATCTCTGCTAGCCCCACAAGGAGCAGAGTGAAGGTGCCCAAGAGCAGGTCCCCCTTTAGAAGGACATGCCTACATAGGCGGTGACTCCTGCCATGAAGCTTAGCCACTGCCAGGGCTGCCTGAGAGTAACACGGAGCCTGAGGGTTGTCTGAACAGTGATTCCATTCCTGAAGGGGAAGTGGAGAGCATCTCTCTCCGCATGCCACAGGCAAGGTGCTTTGCCATGCCTACCATACAGTGAGTGACAAGGCCCAGATCTGAACCCCTGCCAGTGTCTGTAGCCCAATTGCTCTCACCCCAGCTTTCTTACTGCCATGTCTCACATGCATTTACCAGCAAAGAAACTGTGGGTCCTTCCCTTGAGCTCTCCATGGTCTGCCCAGCCGCTGCACAGAACCTGGGAGTCTTTGAGGGACCAGGAGAACTCTACTGGTGACTCCCAGGATCAACTCTGTTCTGGTTTCCTCACCACTTCCTTCTGTAGTGGCTTAAGTTGGTGCTGGGCACCCTGCAAAAGCTGTCGCCCTGCGGCAGCCCTCTTCCATACCTTCCTTGCTCTTCTACATTTCAGCCTAGGCTTTTTTCAAGTGGAAGAAGTAGCTGCAAGGCCCTTGTGTTGGTCATTGTCCTCTCTCTTGATCTTTGCCTTATGATAGGAATAATCCTGTTGAAGTTAGCTGGATTATCCTCCCTCCTCTTTCTACAAACTCAAGGCACATCTGCTGTAAGATTGGTCCAAAGAGAGCACTGGCTCCTATATCATCACACCAGGATCAATTCTCTGACTGCCTGAGCCCCAGCATCTCCCTTCCCCTGATCATGTGGGACTTTTGGATCACAGTCTGACTGGTCATGAGTTTAACTCCAAGGTGCCAGTGGCCACAAATACAATCCTCGGTGGTCCACACTCAAACAGCTCAACATGTCACAGCTTTTTCTTAGATAGATTTATAGACTCGAAATTGCCCTGTGACCATTGCTATCATTACCAATAAGCTGACGAAAGGGACATTCAGAAGAGAAAGAAAGATGAGGAGAAACTCAGGGAGATTTGCTTCCGTCCCCATCCTGATTAGGTACTGAATCTTTGCTTGGGAAGATGACTTTCTACCCAGTCATTCCCCTACAGACTTGGCTGTCGGTGCATGAATGTGATCCGGCACAGCCCAGAGTGAATAATGATAACCTGGCAGACGTGCAATTAGGCATTGATGATTTCCAAACTGCCTCTGCCAGCCCTGCCCTCCCCAGGAACTCTCAGCTTTTGAGCCTCAGTCTACATGGTTTCTAAAGCAATTGATACCTAGGCACAGGGCAGCCGGTGCACAGCTCTTGGAAGGTCAAGGTGGGCAGGATGGCATTGAATGCTATGAATAATCTGTCCCCTTGCCCAAATGGTAGCATACTGTAACTCAAGTCTGCTCACAATACAACACTGTTTTCCCCAAATGTTTTGACATTGAGGCTATATCTGCAGCAATAAGCCAAAGGAGAATGTAGCTAAAAAGATGATAACGTGGCACCCGGGAAACGAAGCAGCATCAAAAATCTAATTTCCATGAACAAATTTCCACAGTACTCATTGATGAGACAATCATATTCACTTACTTCTTTAACTGAGCATTTACAAACTACCATTCCATTAAATTTTAAACCAGAATATACCTGTACATGTATTTTTATAGAAAAACTAATTAAAATAACCCGATACTGTAGTAAGTATGACAATTTTTTTAAAAAGGCAAATAGAAGCTACAGATCTTGAATAAGCTCTAGCAGTAACTTTTGTGGTGTACAATATGAAGTAGAGATTTTAAACCCTTTTTGGAGATTAGGATAAAACCTTAACATGAAATTTGGTTGTGTGCCAATTTTAATTTAATCTTCTGGTTCTATGTAATTATGCTGCTCCTTTTGGGAAGGGTGGTGTCTCTGAGTCTCCCATGAAGGGCACACTCTTGGCCTAAAGCCTCCTCAGGGACCTCTAGTTTTGCTCTTTGAACCAGGTCATCCCAGAGCCCAGTGGGGTGATCAATCACTTGGGCATCTCCCAGAACACCAGGCCAGGAGGTAATAGTTCATCCTCTGGGACTGTTGGTCCTGAAGACCTTTGTAGCAATGATTGTCAACTTGACAGAGCCAGCTAGGTTATTGTGTGCAGTCCACCGACAGCACTGGGTAGAGAAAATTATGAAATGCCAGCACTAAGCCCTCAGGCTTTCTTCAGAGGAAGACTGATAGGGCATCACACTGCAGAAAGAAAAGCAATCAGCTTTGCACACACCCAGCACCACTTAATAACTGCATGAACACAGAGCAGTTGTGTAAGCTCTGTAGGCATCTGTTTGCTCACCTGTAAATGGACTGGTTGGACAGTGTTGCAGGTGAGCTTGCCTCTGTGGAATTCCCGCTGAGAGCAGTTGGCAAGAACTCAGTTCTGGTTAACCCTCTTCTTTGCCTATACATGGAAAAAAAAGCAGGATGCAACTTGAGGGACCAACACCCGGGCCCAGGGGAGGGTCAGGAATCATACCCTCAGTCCCACACTGGCCTGGGAAAAAGAGTACCCAGAATCAGAACCTCATATATGTCCTATAAACCATCAATGGAGAAAGGTCAAGAGCAGCACAACCACTTGGACAAAAGTCTTGGGTATCACAGGCCCGTTAGGCCACTGCAGAAAAGAGCCACAGTAGAGTTACCAATGAAAGCGCAAGTCTCTTCACACCAATGGAGGCTCAGTTAGCTTGAAACATAGGTATTGTAATGTTCCAGCCTAAGGATTCTGTGCCTCGTTGTGTCAGGAAAGGAAAACCTGGGAAAAAGGAATGAGTAGCTGGGAAAAGCTGGGATTTTGCTAAGTATTTCCAGGAATATTGACAGGCATTGGGAGAGAGTGTGTGGAAAGAGTTCTGTAGTCAAACAAGCTTAGGAAATGCTGGATGAGGGAAAATGCTAAAGGTTTGAAGTATGACCTATCATTTATTCCTTATCCCAGCATTTCAGCTTTCAGGTCAGTGTCATTCTCTTTGGCTCCAGGGCCAGATGAATTCAAAGGACTTGTCCTGGTTGTTTAGTCAGTTACATCAGCACTTAGATTTTGTCTCAGGTCTCTCTTACTCCCATGCTGGTAGTATTCTGAAAGATTGTTTTATTACAGGAGAAAAGTCCAGTAGATTATTTTTGAAGGACAGATTTAGATTTAATAAAAGATTACTAATAAAGAATACATTAAGTAGAATAAGGCCTGCTTGTGTATGGATGGTCAGTGGTTAATGTTCCCTCCCCTCTCCCCAAAATCTGGGTAAAATCATCATACTAAGGACAATCATAGGTGTATTCTCCTGTCCTGCTTATGACACGATGATAGAGCTATAGAAACTGATATGAATAGAGAGCACATTCAATAATTCTAAAAAATGTGTCCCTGCAGATTGTTGGTCTTGCCTGTGGCCACTCCAGTCTGAGCCCTTTTGTGGCAGGAAGCCAGGGCTTGCTAGGTGGCGACAACAGCCCTTTCCCAAGCTAAGGAAACAACCCTGCTCCTCCAAGGCTTCAGGCCTTGACACGGAAGGGCAGCTCAGAGTTTTCTGTGCTGTTCCCCTCGGGTTCTTTGAGACCTGGGTAGATTGTGATTCTTTTTTCCTAGGAATGTTACCCACCTTTCTGGCCAAGTTCCTGTTCCTCACGATCCATGCTGTGTCTCAGGGGGCTCCCCCAGACACAGTCCAGCTCTGCATGTCTGGACTCCAAGTGTTAAGGTCATCCTCTCTCTCCCTTAGAATTACACCCCTTCACCACCCCTCACAGAGGATGGCACATGCTAGGAAGCAGACTCAAGTTTTTCCCTAACCATTGGTCATTCTTGGTTGTGATTTCCATTTACATGGACTTAAATGGAGTGACAAGTTCCCAGCTCTCCTTCTTGGTCTATGTCCCTTTTTTCTGATAGGTTAGGAATCCAGTGCAACCCTCTGCTGAAGGCAGTTTCCTGGGGAGTCTGAGATCACAAAATCATTGCTAGCTTTCTCCTGGATCTTGGAACTTACATGGTTGAAGGCTCTCAGAACAGACTATTGTATCTAGACAGGACTTCTCTGAAAAGAGGATGTTTGAACTGTGTTCCAGTAAGTATGTTACTATGTGCAATTCATCATGTGCTAAAGTCTCCATAGAAACCATGCCTGTCACTCAGGAAAGGCCCCATTCATGCAGAGGATTCTTGGAAATGCTCTTCCGTGAGCAAAAGCCGTAATCTACCCAAACACCAGAATCTCAAGGAGGCAGGACTTCTAGGTAACAGCACTGAAGAAAGATAGTTTGACTCCTGTCACAGAGACCCCAGGTTCCTGCCTCCAAGTGACCAGAGTGTGCAGGTCTGTGTCTCTGCTCTTTCCTCAGAGGGGTCTAAAGGGCCTAGTGTTACGTGGCAAACAGGGCAAAGTCATCCTCTGACTGCTCATTATTTGGAAGTCAAGCACTATTTTTCTAATATGGAGAAATTACAGGTTGATAATGTGACCCCAGTGGAAACAAAATACAGTGGCTGATCCCTCCTGTCATTTAAACCTCCGTGTCAGCAGGGAATCTCCATGCTGAGGGTTACATTACTGTGTTGTAAAAGGGGAGCTTTTAAAACATAAATATCAGGTAGTTATGTTTTACTTTATGGAAATTCTTGACCATTTAGCTATTTGGTAATTGCTATGCACAACTGAGTAAATATATGGTGAGTTCCAACTCATTCAATACCAAGAAAGTGGAACTTTCTCTCTCCCTTTCTCATATATATATATATAGTTCCTTTGAGTGTGAGGTTTACCATTCTTTCTAGCTATGACTTGAGGTCAGCTAAAATATGATTAAATGTCAGAACTGCCAAATAGCCTTTTTAATTTCCAGGGTCTTGGAAACTAGATCTCTCTGGGCTTTTGTTCATTTCCCCAGTTCCCCATTTCTCTCTTCCCTGAGTATATTGGGCATCTCTGCAAATAAACAGCCATTTCCTTCCTATTTCCTCCTTGTGGCCATATCTAGGGCAACATGGCTGTAGGCAGGTCTCTTGCAGAGACGTTGACCAAGGACACACTGAACCAGGCTCCTAGCTGGCCTTCCACCTGAGGGCATTTGCACAGTCCATGCCATCTGCTTGGGATGTGATGCCATCTCCTCACCCTGCAGATAACCTGCTAAATGTCACTTCCCCAGATGGCCTTTGTCTGACCCTGTAGGCAAGGTCACATCTCTTGTCATTTGTTATTGTTGTATCTTACACTTCTCTTTATGACTTAATTACAAGGAGAAATTGTGATCTTGAGTGAACAGCAGTGGTCAGAGAACCAGCATACCCTGGCTTTAGAAGACCAAGGCTGCCAATTGGCCTCTAACCAACATGCTTGCAATGGGTCAGCCTCCTCTCCAACATCAGGACCATGGTGCACCACATGGAGACAGCTTCCAACTAAAGACAGCTGGGAGAGGGCTTTGAACAAACTCAGTCCTCTTGCTCTGTGGACTGTCATACTCCAAGGATCGTATCACCACCCCAGGCTTATTTTGATACTGATGTTGCTTTTTCAACCAAGTTTTGCAGGATTTAAGAGATAACATACATTTTGCTGCCTGTAAGATAATTTTCTGGCATAGGTGTCTTTCAGACTCCTGGCCCTCTTTGTCTTTTTTTCTAAGGATCAATGTTCTCTTACCAGTGAACTCATCTCCACTCCTTCCGGTTCCCTTATCTGCTGCCTCTGAGCATAGTTCTTCAGCTTGGATAGTTACCTTGTTTGCAGCTGGAGATTTGGTCTGCCACCACTTCTTCTTAGCTGGGTCTCAAAAAAAAATTGGCTGGGCTTCTTTAGTGTTTGCCAGGGTGTTTAAGCAGAGAACTGGTATCCCCTGATAAACATAAGACAGGATCTCTACCTTTCAGAAGAATGAATTCTCACAAGTTTCATTTTTCTACTGTGAGGCAGACACTTAGCTTTCAGATTCAAGGACAAGAGCCCCAGACCCACTGGAGCAAGAGAATTTAATGATGAATTCAGAGAGTAGGGCAGGAACTTCTGATTCCCTTTTGTTTATGTCTAGAGTTTATCCTGAGGATGGGAAGTGAGCCTGCATTTGATGTTTAAAGCTAGATGTCTCCACCTATGGGTAGGTGTAGGCTGTGCATTCTTGCGAGGTCATCATCTTTATCACTTGCCAGATCTGCTATGGTTTCTTAATGTCTAAGTCATTCCTTGGAAAGCACTGATGACTACAAAAGATCAGATGCCTTCTCAGTGAGGGTTATTTTCAGCACCTTCCTTCTGAAAGAAGTTATGGCAGCTGATGGTAAAGAATTCATTGTTGTATCCCAGGACCAACTGCACTTATAGGAATGCGCTCACCTCCCTTTACAAGCACTGCTATCCAACAGCTCCTCTGGGCCTTCACAGCTCATTATCACCTCGTTAGAGAGGATTGCAGGTCAAACTCTGGCACCAAAAATCCACTGCAGATAGGTCCTTAGTGACATGATTATTTGTGTTCTCCTCTTCAGAATTCAATTTACATGCTAATTACCTTTTGAGTATCTAAGCACATTTAGCACATATTTACTGGTTGATAGTGGTGACTCTCCTCTTCCTCCTTGAACTTCCAATTTTGTGAAGTTATCATCCCAATGAGAAGCAGTCATATGATTGGGTCTCTGTAGCCCAGAACTGGAGGCATTCTGACTTCATAACTCAGGAAGGCTGCTCACTAACTTAACCTGCCTAAATGCGGGACAAGGACAGAACAGCCTGTATTCCTCAATACAAGAGAGGGCATTGTTTATCCTGCCCGAATCAGTGTGCATGGCAATATGGAAATTTGTTGTCTAACACTCAATATCGGAAATCAGGCCATTTCTCTCCCTCCAAATGCCACTCTGAAGTCTTCAAATAGTTACTAAGGGAACCATTTTGCCTTCCATAGTGTTTGTGTGCAAGTGTTCTGGGGCACAAAATGCCAAGCTGTGTGCATTAACAGAGGCTGCTCCTTTGCAGATTTTACTCTACAGTTTTAATTCAAATGTAATTGACCATGACAAGGCTGAAAGAGCTGAAACTCTTCCTTTATTGGAATTAACTCCAAAACATTTCACCCATTGGTGAGATGTGCCACACAGCAAAGGCTTTTAGAAACAGCCTGTTGAAAATGCAGAAGATGAATATCTGGGAAGTAGGTAAGAACAGAACTTGGGGTGGTGGCCTGAAAGTGAGGGCACATGGGCCACGTGGGCTGGCTCAGATTCCTCTTGGATTCCCGCCATATATGTTTATGCTCATTTAACCAGGTGGCCTGGCTGTGACAAGATGAGCTGCTCCTGTCCTGCTCACATCTCCCAATTGCCTTGATGCTGTGTTTTCCTGAATGAGTTATAGATTTCACTCACACTGAGCCTTCTTGGAGGGACTTCAGTGTGGGAGTTAGAGGAAGGTAAGATGGTTGGGATTCTATGAAACCACTTTTGGCATTTCCCCTGAATTGGATCCAATAAGTCTTTCTCAGGACATGTAATTGAAATTGGAGTCTGTATCTCTGGTTGAATAAGATGCTACATGGCAAAACTATCAAGACACTGAAAGGCCACAGTGGCATCTCAGTGGTGTTTCTACTGCACAGCAAAAGCCCTGCAGTTCAAAATGGGATCCTGAGATGCCATTTTGGGGTAAGAGAATTGGGGTAAGCATAGCAAACCACTCAGTGAGACTCATCCCTCACCCTGCCCCACTTCATGCCTCCCACCACATGCCACCACAAAGGCCTTCAGGGTCTATGGCAGCAATGATAAACACTAACTGCACTTGTTACATGAGTGTTTCTCCCACGGGGCAGTGAGCTCCCCAATGCTGTAATTGTCTCCTTTGTCTTTATCCCCAAATTTTAGCACTCGGTGAGTGCTCTGTCAATACTTGAACTCAATTATATATGGCCATCCATTATGCTTTATATCTGGATGTTTCCCAAAAGCCTCATGAGCCCAAAGATTGGGCCTTTGAAAGCTGAGCAGATTATGAGGATGCTACAGTTGACTTGATGTTGGGAGGTGGGGTCTGGTCAGAAAAGGTGGGGAGATAGAGACAACACCACCTACAGGTGTGCTAAATCCATCTTCCTTTCCCACTCCTCCTTTGATCTCTCTCTCTCTCTCTCTCTTTCTCTCTCCTGGTAGCCATGAGGTAAGCAAATTTTCCTCCATCATCCTCCTCTGCCATGCTGTCCTTGGAAGCAACTGACTATGGACTGAAACAAGAACCAAAATAAACCTCTCATCTCTTAAGTTGCAGGTGTCCCAGCATTGGAGAAAATAGTTAAGAGACCACTCATAAATCCAGACAGTCTGCTGTTTCTAGGGCCATCTGGAAGGATATTAGATACTCATTTCCTACTTTAGAAAGCATGAAAGAGCCACAGGTCTAAACAGCTATAGAAACAGAAATGATTGTTTTTGCCATTAGATTTGCAGATCAAGTACAAAGTCCCAGGGAGGAGACTTTTGACTCTTTGCCCACGACATTGAGCTATTTCCTCCTCACACAGTACAAAAATTGCAAACCACTGAGTATGGAGACCTCACACACTGACCATCTCTGGCCCAAAGAGATTACACTGATATGATCATGATAAACTGGATATGGGGACTTAAGAGGATGGGATTTGGGTGAGGGTGTAGGTGAGTTGTGGTGTGTACAGGGTAGAAGATCAGTACAGAATTACTCCAATCTTTATTTCTATCCTTTGCTGCTCAAAGGTCACTGGAAATATCACAGATTGATTTGGGCAAGTAAAGCTTTATGGGTGATCTAGCCTGAGACCCTTAAAAGTGTTCAGCCTAGTAGAGAGCTCAAGAGGAAAAAAAGCTATGTGAGAAAAAAGTCCTAAAATTACCTGTGCTTCAGATACTGCCAGACTCTTCACATGTTTTATTTCATTGAATCCTTGCAAAGGTCTGGAGGCTATGCATTCAGCATTATTCTCTGTCTCTCTGTCTCTCCTCTCTCTCTGTCTCTGTCTCTGTCTGTGTCTGTCTGTCTGTCTGTCTCTCTTGCTTTCTTTCCCTCTGCTCTCCCTTGTCTTTGTAGTTGTGGGTTTCAAGCTTAAATCCATGGCCCAGCACATAGTAGGCAGGCACTTTACCACTGAACTATATTTCCAGCATTCTTGTGTCCATTTTTGAGAAGAGAAAAATAACTTATCTGTAATTTATCTAAAGTTTCAAAGTCAGTAAGTGGCTACCTGACTGTACTGGGTGTCTCATTCCAAAGCTTCTGGTCTATTTACTTTCCTGGAAAAAAAGTGATAAAAAGAAGAAAGAGGAAATTTTAAAAAGGCAGGCAAGGGACAGAGAAGGGAAAAAGAAGAAAGAATATAGAGAAAAATTGAAGCTGTGTATGCCAAGAAAGAAAAAGAAGATAAAGTATCTGGATCAGGAGCCCCTTCCAAGATCTCTCTGCCTTACAGCAAGCTCTTTTTTTTTCTGTGTTTAGTTCTTCATTTTTTTCAGGATGTAACTCAAGTTTGTGAACCTCTGTACTTGTTTGGCAGACAAAGCATATTAGTGCAAAAAACACATTGATTCTAAGGTCATTGTAATAAATACACTGGTAGTTGCATAAGTCTATGTATTGTAGGAGAAAGATTAAGTGTGAAGCTTTCAACTATGACATTGCTTTATTTTCAGTCAATGGACAAGACAGAGGGTGACCTTCAAGAGGCATGGTAGACACTGTCTAGTCTACTCTGCCAGACGTGTGACTTGGGAGTCTGGGTTCTGATTCTCACACCCTTTCTTGCTTGACTGAATTCACTTAGGAAAGATGCTTGAGAGCTCATTGTGTATATATTGAAATAGCTTTCTAATATTTATCTTCTTTCTCCTTTAAGCTTGGATCCATGCTGATTGCATTGCTCCATGTGTTTTCCTTAACTTGAATATTTATTTATTTAAAAATATCTTGAATGTTTTGATTGACATAATAAATGTACATATTTATGGACTGCAATGTGACAGTTCAATTCATATACATATTATGTAGTGGCTAAATCAGGTTAATCAGCATATCCATTACCTTAAATTTTTTATCATTTCTTTATATTAAGCACATTCAAAATACTTTGGATTTGCTATTTTGGGATTTTGTTGAGTTTTTTTATTGCTTTGAAGATTAAAAAAATTCTCTTCTTGCACAAATGTAGTGAATATTTACCTCTATCTCACTTTATCATTTTGTGTGATTTTTTTAAACATTTAAATCATTTAATTCATAAAGTATATAGAGGTATTGCATGAGGTAAGGATATAGTTTGTCCCCAATCATTCAAGCAGCAAGTATTTTCAATCAAATTTATCTCTATTAATTTCTGATGCTTCTTTTAAACTGGGGTACTCTTTTTTATTTTACATTAAAAGTTCTTGTCTACTATAATCCTTTCTTCTGGACATCATTCTGTTCCATTTTGTAGAGGTGGACGATGTTTTACAGGAATGTCTATAGTAATAATTCTCATTGTTTACCTCTCCCACACTTTCTCTCTTATTTCTCTAACTGTTATGTCTCCCGTGTTCCTATAAATCTTTGTCTCCTCACTATCATCTTTGGTCTTTTCCTCTGATTCCTGAAATAACTTCTCAAACATTTTCTTTAGCATTAAAATTCAGTTTTATGCACCATAAATTTTATTCTTCTTTGACCCCAGTACCAATTTTTAATCTGTTTTTGGAGAGATTTTGTGGCAGACTTTAAAAATTTCAGCTTATGCTATTTTATCTTAGAATCTTGCCTTTTTATCTCACCTGTTCATTCTTCATATGCAATTTTCTCATTTCATGGCTCTTCTTTATCTTAGAGAACACAAATCAGATATTTTTTAAACCTGATCTATTTTCTCAGCAACTGTAAAATGCATGTTTTGCCTCTGAGTCCTCCATATCTGCTATGTTGCAGTTTTCTCATAGACAAAAAAGTTACATACAGAAAGACAGTGAAATATTTGGCAGAAGAATAAATTCCCATTCCCTTAGCTCTTTATCTGGAGCCTTGTACCTTTGAGTGTCCCTCAATAGTGTGTCCCTCATAGTGTGTGAGGGGACACACTATGTGTCTAATTTTTCACAAGCCCCTGCCTGGCCCTCGAAGGTCTCGAGGCACTCTTTGGAAAGAAGTCAGCCCAGACTTCCAGCTTCAGCGAGGGATTACAGAGTCCAACATTTATAAATGAATCCTCTTCCCTGCCCCATTACCAAAATAAGTCAGAGATTTAGCCTACTTTTTTGTACAACCAAAGTTCATCACTAAATCCTTTCTGTGAAGATATAGTCAGCATATGAATAGAGCCTCACCTTGATGATTGGGGCAGGTATGTGGCTAATCCCACATGACCATACCCTTATTTGGATCCCATCAGATAAATCTCTGAGATACAGCTAGAGAGAGTGCGCTCACCTTTCAACTCTTTTTCTGCTCACAAGTTCTCTTACTACCCTCAAATGCAATCGTATCCTGATGTTACTGCCTGATTCTTGCAGTAACAGAATGAAAATAGAGACCATGGAGAATATGCAGTTGTCTGTAAAATCATCTTTTTAAATTTCTTTTAAGAAAGTAATTGCAATATCTACAAGATGGTATTTGTTCTCTCCCTACAACTCCTCATGCACTCATCTAGTCTAACATGCTTGACCCGGGAAAAGCAGAAATCCCAGTGTAATGGTGGGTTTGCAAATGGAGCATGGACACAGCATATCCAATTTGCTTTAGGTAGCATTAATTTCATCCCTCATAATATCATTTCTAATACAGTGTTTGTCACAGACTGTTGTGCATCAAGGTCAACACACTTAAATGCAGATTCTACTTCAGCAGGTCTGGGGCAGACAAAAGGATTGTATGCTTCTAACACCAGCGCAGTGAGTCTCACTTCAATTGGCTTATGGTTTTGTAGAAGTCTGGTGGGAACATTAAATTGTTTTAGTCTTAAGATCTGTACTTCTTGTGTCTCTGGGTTCTCAGTGGTTATCCATCTGCCTCTAAGGCTGGAGCATCATCCTATTAAACCCAAATGTGTACACCAAGCACATATGACTGACAGGAGCTCATAGAGACATGCATGACCACGGTCATATTTCCCATCACCACTGCATCCCAGTACCAAGGGAATTAGATCAGTGCACTTTATTGTGGCTTTCAAATAATACTTGTTCTGGTGGAGTTTAGATCAGTTTGGAGACATTCAGGAGATTAAAATTATACCAGTGTTTTAATACAGTATTAAATACACAGAATTGCAGAGTATGCATAAAGTCTTCACTATGTATGTATCATGGAGGTAAGACATACAGGAAGCCACTCTCACTCAAGAGCTGGAAAAAAAAGAAAACAAAACAAAATGGTTCAAGTTTTGGAGAGGGAGCACTGCTGAGTTGGACCCAGATTCCTGGTGCTGGTGTCTGTGCTCAAAGGAGGCTCCCATAGGCCTGAGCCATCCTCTTAAGAAGGGGTCTGATGTTGTTCGTGTCACTGGTGATACTGATGTCTCTGGGAGAAAGGGGATAAAGTCAACTGCACGAGTGTGGGGAAAACTGCAGACTGACTTCAGTTGCTCTTACTGGAAGAACCTGTCTAGGGAGTTTCTCATAGGAAAAGGAAGCAGACCAGGCATCAAGGAAACAGACTAGAAGGAGCGTGCCTTTCCGGCCCTCCTTAGCCAGAGTCTCCCTCTAGGGCCTCTGTGTGAAGACATGGAAAGGGAGCAGTTAAAATACAGGGTTTGCAGAGGCTCAGCTTCAAGTTCACAAAGCTAAGGATAGAAACACAGGTATGGAGCTGACAGACAAGAGCCGATGTCTTAATAAGTGCCAACGTGTACTGTAGGGAGAGCTCTATAAGCACTTAGATTTGGGAAAATTAGGTTAAGTAGATGTAAAAAACTTCAGATTAAACCTTAAAACACACTGCTGCTAGGAATGTAAATTAGTACAGCTACTGTGGAAAACAATATGCAGGTTCTTTGAAAACTAAAAATAGACCTTGTATATGTTCCAGCTATATCACTTTTGTCCAAAGGCAAAGAAGTCAGTGTACAAAAAATACCTGAATTTCCAAGAGTAATTATGACATTATTCACAAAAGTCAAGTTATGGAATTAGCCTGTCAACAGATGAACGGATAAAGAAAATATAGTATATATACAGAATGGAGTATTATTTAGTCATAAAGAAGAACAAAACTATGTTATTTGCACAAAAATAGATGGAATTGGGAGACATTATGTTAAGTGAAATAAGCCAGCCCCAGAAGGATAAGTAGCACCTGTTTTTTCTCAATTATTACTATAGAAACAACATTAACAAAAAGATAGGAAAGCAGATGAGGGATCAAGAACTATTAGGGAATGAGACAGGGACCTGAGGGTGGAGATGAAGGTGGTGCAGACAAGTGAGGGCAGCAGAGAGATGGAGGGGACATGATCAAGGCATCATATGTGCACCCATTAACTTGTACAATTCATATCTGCTAATAAAGGGAAAACCTTTAACATGTCTCATTTCTTAAATCACAAAGCTCTGTAGCTTCCTGTCGATTGAATAACTGGTGTTTTATTGCATTAGAGGAAGAGTGTGGTTCCTATGCTAGGCACAGTGGCTCGCTGGAGGTCAGAAGGAGGAGGAGACGCAGGGATGCCATCATTCACAGCAGAGGCGAAGGGTGGAGATACTCTTTTGGCTCAGGGAGGTAGAAGTGAGAGATGAGGCATCAGAAACAAGGATCTTAGTCTCTGACATCCATAAGAGGATAGAAGAATAAAAGAAACCTAAGGAGGCTGAAGGGGATCTACATTTGGAATTTCTGGAGGAGATGTCCTTACTACAGGTCCTGAAAGTGACAGGAAACATAAGAAGTCTTTTTGTCAGCTCTTGTGCAGTAGGCATTGAGGGAGTCAGTGAGTTTCTAGCGTGTAGGTCGAAGGTGGCTATAAATTAAGCTCCACAGGCCTCCTGGGTCAAGGAGAAGAGGAAACAGAGTGTCTGTGTCAATGGGCATCTCATAGCTAGAAGAGCTGACCTAAATGCAATAAGTTTGAAAGATATAGCAAGAACCATAGTAAGGATAAGTTAGTAAGGAAGACTCAAGGGAACGATGACATGAAGAAGGTCATGGACATCACCAACCATGAATTTGAACTGTAGCTCCTGATTGCATCAGGGTACCAAGAGTCCAGGAAAAGTAATGGTCATCACTGTCCAGGTCTCATGAATCTAGACAGTGGCTCAGGAGCCCTAAGAGGGGCAGAAGTCCCTTCCCAGCTCAAGCTGAAGACCTAAGAAATCTTCAGCAAAAGAAAATTCAGCTCTAGTAAAGTATTTGGGCCTTGAAATTCACTTAGTGTTTATTAATTCATCAAAAAACACTGAACTGACTTGAAAGTGACTTAAAATGAAGAGGGATGAGATAACTTTAAATAACAAAGTTTACCACCAACACTTCCTTCACACACAAAGACGCATGTACACACACACACACACACACAGAAGCTAGGAGGATATGGGCCCTTGAGAATATAGTAAGACCTAAATTAGTTTTTCTTTTTTCACACCTGAATACAGTGCAAATTTTGAAATATTCACTACACAGTCAGAGCATTCATTATCCACCTGATCCAAACCTTTAATGAAGCAGTGAGCCCGTAATGCTCTTCTGTTACCTGAGAAAACGTCAGCAGACAAGCGCAACTGAAGAATGCTCTTTGGAAACCCTGGACCATATTCAGTATAACACCCACCATTTGAAACCTTTGCCATCTGTAAAGCACAGTGGCAGCTGCCTGATGTGAATCATCCATCAGTGACCCCTGGAAAGTGGAGGCACTGCTATGTTTACATCACTCCTGAGGAAACTGAATCTGAGCAGCCCCTTCCCAGTCAAAGTCACATACCTAAGGAGTAGTAAAGTCAATATTCAAGATGAGATCCATTTGGTCTCAAACCCACCGCCCTTTCTCTAGCCCAATCAATCATCAAATAATCAAACCTAAAGTACAATACCAGCAAAAGACAAGAAAGCATACCATAAGTGTCCTATGATGGGTCCTATGTCTGTCTTTAAAACAATCCAAGAAAAATAATTTAGAAGTGAAATAGCACAGAAGTCTAAGAGAAAACATTCACCACTTCATTTCAGATCACCCAAAGCACCATTATTTGCATCGTGCTTTATCTACCCAATTTTTCTTGCACAATTGTCAAGTATTATCTCTAGATCTAAATTAATTAAAGTTGGCCAAAGGGTACAAAGACAAGGAAACACGCTTTGTAAGAACATATTAGATGCTGTTATCCATCAGTGGTGTTCTTAATCATTGTGGGAATTACAGAAGGCATCATCAAACTAATTTTTCTGTGTCTCTAGTGGTTTATAGTCTTATTATCTCTACTGTCTTTTATCTTACATACTTTTAACTCTTCCATACTAAAACTGGCATCTGTATAGTCATATCGCTCTCTCCCTCCCATTCCTCAGTGCTATTTTAGATAGCTGAGCAGCATTCACTGCTTTTAATTTGTTGTCTTTCATTAATTTTCTGTGAGTAACGAAGCCCACAGCATTAACACTGTGAATGTATCACAGGCTAATAGTAACATACAATTGTACTTTCCCAGCACTTCTCCTACTCAGCTCATTTGCACAATTTGACCCTGCAGTAAGCCTCCCTGTCTTTGAAAATTTCTGTTTTCTTCCTAGATGCCTACTATGTGACTCTCTCTTGTTTTGCGCTCCACTCACAGCTGTTTTCCTTGTTGATTACATGTCTGTCTCCTTTCCTTCTTGATCCACAATGAAGTTCTGTGATATCCTTTTGACCATACCTGAAATTGAACTCATAAGTACCAGTCTTTTTCATAGCATGTAGCCCTGAACTAACAAAATCTGCGTGGGGCTTCCTCACAGGTGAGTTGATTCTAATTAACATCTTCAAAGTCAGCTTCATATGCCAGACCTTCAAAGCTAAAATTTCTCCTTCTACCAGCTTTGCTTTAGCTTTCTCAGGGCAAGCTCAAGACCGGTTAACCAGACAACCTGAGTATTGCTCTCACATGTTCCTTTTTGGTTATCTTATCTGCTGGTCTCTGAGGGCAGCAACATCACGTACACTGCACTTTCCCCTTTCCCTGTTAGAATCACCTCTCAACTCCATTACCTCAACTGTGCACAGCATAGAGTTGCCTCTCTTCTTTCTCCTTGATGTTTCCTCCAATGTGCTGACCAGATCTGCTCTCTAAACACAATGTCTCTCCCAACAGTTCCTGATGCTGGGCAGGCGATAGCATCCAACTACCTTATTGGTTTGGTGTAAATCCAAATGGTAGCCAGTATTTTAATATGCTGGCTTCAGGCCACATTTGCAAATTCACCTCATTCATCATCCAAACCATACTGTTTATATAGTGCTTTATTCCTCTCTTTACTCATAACACACTGTACAATTTCAAAAATCCATGTCTTTGCTCATATGCTTGCTTTCTTTATTATTCAACTTTGTTAAGACTCACTGCAAATGTCATTCTTTTCTGCTGTTCTTCAGGATCCTCAAACAAAATCGATTGCTCACTCTTCTTTTTATGAACGTGTATAATGTCAACACCGTGCACAACCAAAATTGCTGCAGTATGTAAGAAAGAAGACTTTGTTTCTGACCTTATTTTATCTCAATACTAGGTAGGTCTCATGTCTGATTGCTTTATTGTTAGATAATAATAATAATACTTCTTGTTTCTTTACAAACATACATAGCCTCAATTCAGACATTTGAGTGTCAAGGTCCAAAAGTTTTAGTTATCTCCAAAAATAACCTTAGTTACCTGCAGTGGAGGAAGAACCCCTGGTTTTTCTCTCTTCATTTGTCATTCCAGTGAATCAGGAAAACAAATGGTGAGAAGATTTTCTAGGGCTGGCACTGACAAGATGTCCGAGAGGTCTCTGGTGCTGACAGACAGTGATTGTGACTACCTTAGGGACTTCTGCAGAACTTTGGGAGCTCCTTGCTGTAGCATGACTCCAACTGTCCACTTGCTCCCATCCAATCTTAACAGGCCTCCACTTACCCTTACGGTGGAGTTCCACCACCTCTTTCTGTGGTGTTCTTGAGAAGCCAGCAATAGAACCAGGTTGACTCTGTCCTGTGGAGTCTGCATCTAGATCACATAAAATATTTATTTCTCTTTGAACTTCCAAGAGCAGGGCATTAAGAGGCAGCAACAACTTGCCTTCTTCCCTAGCAATAGCGCATTTGGCCAATCTGTCTCTCCCGTTCACCAGGTACTTCCACAAGATCAAACCCTTTTCTAGTCTCTCTCACATCTAAGTTTTCTGTGACGGTCCTGTGAAATCTCTGTATCTAGCCTTGACATGAGAGAAGCAGCATCCTTACATTTCTGTCCTCCATGGTGGGAACCAAGTACATCAGTTACAACATCAGTTCTTGTCAAAGAAATTTCAGCATGAAATCTTACTTTTGTCTCCATTCTCTCAAAGTATAGAAACCTAGATTAGTGTCAAAATTCACTGAGTGAGGTGATCATGGGTCAGGAAATCAGTTTTCAGCCACTTACTTTGAAATCCTGCTTTTCTGTTCTGGTCTACTTCACTTTATAAGCAGCCTTTTCAGAACTTGGTATTTTGGTGAAAACTTGAATTTCAATATCTTGCTCCACAGAAATGACACAAAGCATGTAAAATATTGGAAGTATGAAAGTATTTTCTCTAAACAGTGCTGCATTTGGACCAGCCCTACCTTTTCGAATTAGTGAGAAATCCAGTGTGCATCAATCACTTATGCATTGGAGACTGAGGGGGTTTCTGTTCCCGTGCTAGGACTGTTTGAAAATTATGGGACTGCACTCAGTATAAAAAAGTAAGCTCCTAACAAATTCATACATCCCAAAATGGTAAGTATGAACTCTGAATTATCTTTAAAACAAAAGAAAAAAATCCAAACACCTATTCTGAGAGGTCTGATAATTACTAGAGAAAGTGTGTAGCAGATGAATTCCTCCATCCTCCACAAGTCACCCCCACATGTGTATATGTGTGCGTGTGCACATTTGCAGTTTTGTTGGAGAGGCAGCCACAGTCACAGTTAGCAACAAGAAGTTGGAATTTTGGCAGAAAACCTACTAGATTTCCTGTTCAATAGGAAATCTCTGGAATCAACAAGGCAGCATGGGCAATGAGAGAGAAACATTAGAAATGAAAGAGAAGCAATATTATGGAACCCCCAGTACTGTGCATAAGCTTTCTAAAGGTGTGAGACTGACTTCTAAAATACACATGAGAGGGAATGTGAAAGTAGCTACAACACAAGCCCCTTGAGGTGAACTGGCCTGTAGAACACTATTAACCACAGGTATGATCAACTAGATTTGAGTCTTACCTGTAATTGCCTTCTTAAAAATTAATAATCTCAAAGCCAGGAATAGTGGTGCAAGGCTGTAATTCCAGCACTCTGGGAGGCTGAGGTAAGAGGATTGCAAGACTGAGCCCAGTCTGGGCAACTTAGTGAATTAGTGAGATCTTGTTTCAAAATCTTAAAAAAGAATTTAAAAATGTCTCAGAATGTATTTCAGTGAGAAGGTCATAGGTCAGTTCTCAGTATCACCCATAGACACACACACACACACACACAAACACACACATACAATCAAGCATTTGAACAAATATAAGAATCCATATCACATAACATCTGAAATGCCCAGGATAATATTCAAGGTCATTTGACACCCAAAGAACGAGGAGCAGCAGATGCCAGCCTTGAATGATTCAAGTGCTAGAAATATTAGATAAGAATGTTAAGGTATCAGATATCTACCATACATGTGACACTAAAATAATGGAAAATACATTGATAACACACATATAATAAATGTGAAGATACTAGATCTCTGTAAAAATAGGTAATAGGAAGACAACAGATTGGTCACTGTGAAATATAAAATATAATAACAAAATCTTCAGCAAATGAGTTTAATAATTATAGCAATGGAAAGGGAAGAATCTGTGAATGCAAAAATAGATCTACATAAATCATATGACATAAAGACAAGAAAGAAATAAAATAAAAAATTTGACTAAAAGGGCCTTAGAGTCAATTTCCAAGACTCCAGAGAATCTGAGTCTTAGAAGACAAAGTAAGAGTGAGAAAAATACTTAAAGAATTTATATCCTCAAACTTCTCAAATTTGTTTAAAAACATAATCAAACAACTCAGTTTAAAGGTCCAATGCATGAATGTTATATACTTGAGGAGAGCCACACCTATGCATGTAACAATTATATTGCAAAAATCCAATAGAAAGAGAAAAACAGTTGGAAGTTACTAAGGAATCCCAGTACATGAAATACAAGGCTGGGATAGACTGAATTACTGTAGACTCCTCATTTGGAACTATGGCAGTCCAAAGATAGTGGAACAAATGATCATGATGTGATATGTATATCCAAGTGTTCCAAGCTGAATGTAATTATTATGTACTGCAAACATATACTAATAAAAATATGAAAGAGCAAAAGAGTGAAACTAAATCTGCAAAACTCTGTTGAGAGGGGGAAGGGTATGGAGGAGACACTGTCTAAAGGATACAAAATCAAGTTAGCTAGAAAGAGTAAGTTCAAGAGATCTACTGTGCAGAATGGCATCTAGAGTTAATAACAGTGTATTACTTAAAAATTGCTAATAGAATATTTTAAATGTTCTCACAACAAAAAATAAGTGTATCCAGTAATACCTATGTTAATTAAGTCAATTCAGCTATTCCACAATATATGTACCTCATGTACACCTCAGTACATCACATGTACAACATTAAAAAAGTTAAAGATTTTCTAAGGTACAGCAAGATAAAAAAAATAAAGGAAAATATACAAACTTGTAACTCCATAACTGCAATGATGTTTTAATAAATAAAGGAAAAATAAAGGCATTCTTATGCAAAGGAAGACCAGGAATATTTATTGGTATCCAATCTTGTAGCACAAATAATATTAAGTAAAGCTTTTCAGCCTGAAATAAATAATACAAGAAGGAACTTGAATTCTCAGAAATAAATGGAGAGAACTTGAACTATTGTATATAAAATACTTTTTTTAGTTTTCTTCAAAGCGCATATGATATTTAAGGCAAAATCCACAAACTGTTGCATTTTAATGGAAATGGCTGCATTACATACAACAACTACACTATACAAGAGGGCTAAAGGCTTTAAGAGCTTACATGGTTGCAAACTCCTATAGTTCCCATAAAGTAGCACTATCTCAACTCCAGGTGGAGTCTGAAATGTAGGGGTTGTATATTATAATCCTCACAGCCACTACAGACACACACAAACTAACTAACAATTAACACACAATGCTACTTTAGTCACCTGGTAAAGTGAAAAGTCTGTATCATGACCAACAATAACTCATCCCTGGGTCCTAGGATCAATTTAATTAAACCTTGCTTTTAATCACTGTATGGAGAAGACTCACAGATAAAACAGTCTCAGACAAGAGTGCTCAGCTTATATGATCAGGGGTTCAGCACACGACCTGGTGTATCAATCTATGGTGGCCCTTTTTATGCTCTGTCAGACAAACAAAATTGTTAGGCTGCCAGTAAGGAGAGTAAGCAGGAAATGTAATACAATGTAGATTAGACAAACATGAAATAGACAAGGGAGACAAATTCTATGCAATCCTGTCGCCGTAAGGAGACTACTGAATGCCAATGCTACTGCAACTTACTACTTTATGTTGTATATCTAAATTCTTTATGTTCTCCTTTGTTAATGATTTTTATTTATTTTAGATTTTGAGAGAAGTCTTTGTCAGCAGTGAGCTAAAAAATATAAAAACAATTTCAATTTTTAAGTGTATGGAAATCACATCACTTAGAGAAGTTCGTGATGAATTTGTAACTTACACAATACTTCTGGTCAACATCTACTTTCTACTGTGGAGCTATAGTACTTTTCTCACTGAACGAACACAAGCAGAGCAAAATTCCTAAAGAAACATTAAGATCTAATACTAAAATCAGCACTTTATCTAGAGTGTGCTCACTAAGATTTCAGTACAGAGTTAAATGAAAGCAACAGGATCAGGCATTTTTGCCTCATTAGTTTTTTTTCAGGTGGAAAAATCAATATTTCCAAAATAAATAAACTTTCTACAATTTTGAAGATACTCATGCTAGTTTTCTAATTTTTTAAAAAATAAACAGCTATTATCAAAAACATAAACAGTACATTATCAAATGCTTTCTCTACCTAAGTCACAGTGATTGCATAGTTTTTCTCCTTTCTTTTATAAATAGTATTGGTTGATTTTCAAATGTTAAACAAATATTGTAAGTCCAGATAAATTGTATTTGTTTACAATATATTACCATTTTGATATCTCACAGAATTTGATTTACTAACATTATGTGTAACATTTTAAAATTAGAACTATTTCATAGGGTGCTAGTGTAATAAAATGACTTCACCTACTAATACATAAATATTTTCAGTATAGTATAATTTCATTATTTCAGTAACTTATCAAAATTGTCATCTGATGAATGAGAAATTATACGATGATTCTAACAGTGAATGAGAGAAAAACACACTCAGGAACACATGCCTAGAGTAAAATGAAAAGAGCAGATTCCAACAAATCTGAGGAGCAGCTCCACTCTAGGAATGACAAGAGGATGGTCATGGTCAACCTCAAGAGGAGGAGAAAGAATCATGAAGAGCCTGGCAGAAGACATCAAAACAAAGCTAAACAGTGCTGAACAAAGGAAAGATAGAGATAGAAATTCACTAAAACAACACTGAGAATGAGGACGATGAGATGGACAGGAAGGCAGACAACCAGAGAAAGGTTTTCAAGGCAACCGGACAACACAGCAACTGTATTAAAACCCATATCAGAGAAGGACAGAGCAGAGCTGACATGGCTAAACATAGATCAGGAGGGCAGGAAGTTCAAATGGTGATTGAAAGCCAAACATACCATTGAGCAATTTCAAGAAAATGAATAATAAAATATGAATTGGGAGAAAAGCACATCATCCCTGGATACTAAGGAAACATGGACCCCAAAGGCAAAACAAAGCTCAAAGACTATGCTAGAGTAAGAGTACTGGATGAAATAACAAGGCAGCAGGCTGGCCCTCCAGCAAGCTCCCAGCATCAAGACCATATCCCAAGGAGCAGAGCTTGAAGGCAAGCTTCGACTGGCAGACTGTAAGCACAGCCGTTCAGGCCCACGGGTGTTCAGACCAGGAGAGCCACTCCAGTGGAAACTCAACTAAAGAAAGAATGACTCTTAACCAGCTGGCCCCTAAGGGGTGGGAGGTGAGAGCGGTATCTCCACAGAACAGGGGCTTTGATACAGGCACTTGGGCTGTCACAGACAAAGGAGGAAGAGGAGGAGGAGGAGGAGAAGAAGGTAAAGGAGAAGAGTAGGAGAAAGAGAGAGAATACAACCTGAGAAGGTTTTCTGCATGAGGCACCGCTCCCCTTGTGCCCACATGTACACTGTGCAGATGGTGCTGCCTCATGCTACAGTTTGACTACATTTTGTCTCCATTTAAACTCAAGTTGAGACGAATTCCCCAATGTAACTATATGGAGGTTGGGTGAGCTTTAAGAGGAGGAATTAAGTCTATAACGTGGATCAATTTTGTCTCAGAGGAGTTCTAGATCTTCTGGGATTAGATGAGGACTTGAAGGAGCATTTTGTTAAAGCCAAGTTCAGCTCCCTCAGCTCAGTCCCTTGTGCCCCTCTCACTATGTGATCTTTTGCACACACTCCCTTGTGCTATACCATCTGCTGTGTTATGACTCAGATGAAGCCCTCTTGAGATATGGCTGTCCCATCTTGGACTTTCATTCCCCAAACCATGAGCTAATTAAACCTCTTTTCTTTATAAATTACTCAGTATTGGAGATTTCGTTATAGCCACACAAAACGGATCATGATGCCTTATGATCACCTTATGTGCTGAGACCACTATACCTTCTGGTCCAAAAGAAAAGTCCAGCAAATCTTAACATGGTAATCTTATTAATTTACCCTAGAAGTTGGAGTAAAACATCTATCTTGCCTTTAGCCATGTCTATCATGATTCCCAATATTAGACAGGTGTGGAAATTCTTCCTTAATAGGTGAAAACAGGAAACCAAACCTAGCATGATTGCAAGATACCACGGGCTAAGATAAAATGTTTCCTTCTAAAACAAATTTAAGAAGACAAAAAAATCTTCAGTAGATATTTTGCTTCATGTGTACTTATCAGTATCTGAGTTTAAGTGTATGAAAAGAAAAAAGAGGAAAATCGGAAAATGTTTTCAAATGAAAATTTAGAATATCAAAAGGTATAAATTCTGTAAAAGTAAGGGCTGTTAGGTTGGGAACTACAAAAAACAAGTAGTGAATAAGAAATCTGGCCTGTGAAAAATCGATCAAAGTTTAGTAGGAAAGGGTACAGAGATGAATATCAGTTCAAGGACAGAATCTTTGCAGACAGAGCACTTATGCATATTTATGTAAGGGCACACAAGAAATATACCTGCAGAAAGATGAATAAACAATAAAGAAAGAAAGAAATCTCACTGGATTGAGGACTGAGGATTCACGAGAAAAATCTTTACTAAAGAGTCCCCACTCTGAGTGTTGATGGTAAAGTCTTTGAATTTAAGAAATGAACAACTAAAAAAAAACAAATCTCAGTTCTCATTTAAGAAGATTTACTAAGCATGGATATTTTTATCTTGCTTTTTTCAAAAATCTCATGCAAATGTCAAAATTATGGAAATGGGGAAAAATTAACAACACTAAAATATGAAGAAGAATGACATGAAAAGCAAAGAAACAGGGTACTTAAGGAAAGTATTAAGCTAATGAAATAATATTGATCCCCAAGTCTCATATGGATGAAGAACTGAAACCTGTAAGACACAAGAAGGAAGCTCTGAAATTAATTTGCCCAAAAGAATTCCTCTAGAACAAAATCATAGAAAGCAAGAGAAAAATATGGCTTTTTAAAAATTGTGCTATTAATTTAAAAACTACGCAATAGCCGCAGCAATCCCCTGAATTCAGGACCGTTAGCTGCTACATTTTTCCAATGGATAAAGTTGGCAGGTCTCCTGTATGAAGACCATGAAAATTCTATCAGAGAGTCCTGTAATCAAGTGATGTTGGGGTCTTGCCGTGGAGGACAGGCCACCACACTGTCCGTCTGTATCTCTAGGGTGAACCCTGAAACCTGAAACGTTCTAGCCAACTGAACATAGTGGCTTCAGCACTCACTGTTGTGACAATAATCATTGTCACATGTACCAAGGAGAGCCCCATGGACAAGAACCACAGATACATCTACAAGCTTCTTAATACAGAAAAATGAGCAAGCAAAAAATAATAAACATTGGAGAGAAAAAAATGAGAGCTTCAAATTTTTTTCTCTCCAATGTTCCTTATTTTTTGCTTGTTCATTTTCATGTATTAAGAAGCTTATAGCAAGTAGTGGAACAGGTCAAACAGGTGCATGGAGTAGAAACTCACACAAACCTCACAGAGGAATGAGAAATGTGGTGCATCTCCATGCCCAAGAAAAGTAAGAAGAGACATTGATGGATGTATAACATTTTATCTGAAACGTTTTACCCTTCTCATCATGAAATATTCATTTTGTCCTGCCCCTATACAAGGAGCTAACTCGGATCTAGTTCAAATTCCTTAATTTTCAAGTGATTCTCATTTTGCACCATCAGGTTTATTTGTCCCTTTGGACCAGTGAGCTAAGCATAAAAACAGCGAATGATCTATCTTCTCTGATGTTCAATGATACAGAAGTCTTGGAGGGCCCACAACAAACATTTCCACTGTGGAAAGACCAGCTTATTTTCTCCAGGATTAATGAAATTTGGCTGAGCAGGTTTTGTGAAGTCCACATTCTGGTTTCAGCAAAATTCCTTGGAGATATTTGCATTCTTTTTTCTGGCCATATCTGAAGTAGGTGAGGATAAACGTATCCTAATAGATGCTAGAAATTATAATAATGTTATGTAGTATAAAACCTTCGTATTAATATTTCAGAAGTAGGTAAAAGAAACAGATTACCACCAAAAAAAAAGAATAAACTATTGGAAGAGAACTAGAGAATTTCTCATATGGGAACTTGACATGCTCAAGAGTAAACATTTTTAAACCGTTGCAATTATATAAAAGAAATAAAAAATAGACTCTTATGATACCATATTCCCAAATAAGTTCTAGGTGAATTAGATATTCACACACGAAAAATATCAAAAATTTTAAGAGAAAACAAAGACAAATGTCTATAACATAGAATGAAGAAATTCTTGAAGAAGAAGCACATAAAATAGGGCAAAAGATTGATGAAACAATATAGTATACAGTTTAATATGACAAAAATAATTATAAAGTTAACACAAATTACATTCTTTTTGATAATTTATTTTTTACAACAGTGGATCAGTGTCTGATGCAAAGTACTCTATTATAGTTCCAAAAATAACTGAGAAAGGAAATCACAAAAGGTAAAACAACTTCAAAGATGGAGCTACAAGGTGACAAGTAAATATATGAATGCTTTCCTTCAGGAGCAGGCAGGAAAATACATATTTAAATGAAAATCTCATTGTTTTTACTGCTCGGAGTAACCATGAGAAATGGAGAAGGAGAAGAAATGGAATCTCACAGGCCGTGGGAGGACTGCCAGTTACTCACAGTTTTTAGACAGCATTGGTCTGTTATGTATAGACAAATGTAAAGGTAACTAAACAGGCATAAAACTATGTGTGCAAGAATATTTATTTCTTCATTGATTGTAACAACTCCAGTTAGAAATCAACCTAAATGTTTTCAATAGAAAAATAAATCGCAATTATTTTATATCTATAAAATGGATTATTATAAAATCATTAATATATGTATGGCCCTGAAGCAATCCTACAGAAAGACCTTGAGACACACCAAAATGCTAAAAAGGCATTTTGCAGAACAATTTATATGGAATTGTCTAAGTAACTTTCCCTCTTCTTAAAAATTTTCTATTGTGTACATATTTATACGTACATACCCAACTGAAAAGACATACCCAATCTTGTCATCGTAGTTAACACTGGATAAAGGGGCACTGTGCTTAGAAAAAGAACACTTTTGCCTATTCCTCTAGAGTCATTATCATAAATCCAAGTAACCAAACACTTTACAACTAAACCCAATACATAGATGAGAATAACATATCTAGATTGCTCAAGGTGAAGTTATTTTCTGGCTAATCCCTGGAGAGGCATTCCTACTCCACACAGTTGTGGGGTGTTGATGGACACATAACTCCTTACACACTTCTTGCCTTGTTCATGCCTCCCCTCGAGAACAACTCAACTGATCTGCAATGCTGGGGACCACTTGGCATTCATTGAGCCTTACGACAGAGTGAGAAGCTGGGCCACTGTTCCCGTAAGATACGCTCTTTCTGTCGCACAGACTCCAGGCATCTTGCGATTTAGTCATTATCAGACATCTCTAAATGAAACCAAAGCCTACTCTGATGTGACCCAATGTGTCTATTTCATTTTAAAGGTAGGAACTTGAAGGAGGCATATAACTAAAAAAAAGGAGAAAAAGGAAGAAATAAACTCAGTAAAATAGAACAGGAATTGTGATAATTATGATATCAGAATTTAATAATGAAACAAGAATAGATTTTATAAATGAGCTTTAATTTTTTTTCCCTCATGTGACCAATGAAACAGACACAGGCAGATGACACCTCTCCCCCAAAATAAAGGAATGATACCAGAAAAATCTTAAATACCATTGTGTGCAAATATAATTATAAATTTAGAGAACATACACAAATATAAAAAAATTACATAGCCAGCTTGACTTAGCAGGTCATATATAACATAAAGACATTTTTAGTCATGCTATACCAGCAGAAACCGTCAATGTCTACCCAGGCAGCATTAGGCCGGAACAGCTTCATGGCAAAATTTTGATAATGGAACAAATCCTTCTGAGGCATGTCATTTCAAAGAAGCCTCAAAGAAGAAGATGGTTTTGGATTTATTTGTTGTAAAAGGTACAGTTACCTAGAAATAGACAGGTCACCCTTTAAAACATTTAATAAATGATATTGGGAAAAGTCACTATTTGGGAGCAAAATACAGACCTCACATCATACACAGAAATAGATTATAGACAGATAGAACAATTTCTTTTTAATGCTATAAATATAGGATAAATATATTACAAATTTTACGTTCTTTTACAAGGTGGGAGTTTTCCTAATCAATTCAAAAAATTAAGAAGTTCTAAAAAGTAAATGACCAAAATATTTTATTGTATACAATTTTAAAGAAAGTATTTTTTTCTTACAAAAGACTTCCTAAACAAAACCATCGGGAAAGGGGGTCTGAAAAATGGAATTCTCTGAAATACAAAGCAGAGAAAGGGAGATGAGAGGAAAGGATCTGCTAGGTAACAAATAGATAATGGACTGGTACAAAGCTCGTGGTTAGGCTGGAGAAAAGAGTTCACAAAATGAATGGGTCAGTTCACATAAAAGGCCATCCTTCCTGTCACTCCACAACAGAGAAAGCTAAGCAGGCTGCACAACCTGAATCAAAGCCATCTGTCATGGGAAAAGACTTCAAAACAATAGCCTGAGGTTTAGTGCCTTCAATCATCTATGGTAAGAGTTGGAATTAAGTTTTCTGATATGAAGACAATAACCAGGTCCTTTTCAGGTGAAGAAATACCTAATGTCATGGAATGACAAGGGGCCACTTACATTTGAAAGGCACTGTGGTTTCTACAGAGCACTTTCTGTTGTGTTATCTCATTTATTCCTCTCAAAACTATATTAGGTCACATAACAGCAAACTTATTTATCTAAGAGAAATACAGGCTCAGAGATTTAGAGAATTTCCAAAAGATCAGACCATGGGTGGAGGGCTTAGGATTCAAATTCAGATTTTCCTCTGATGTACAGCAGGGACATTTCTACTTCTTCACGGATATTTTCCCTTATTTATTCACATGAGTTTAAGTAGTACATGAACAAGCTTAAAAGATATATTATAACTTGAACTAAACAATCTGCAATGTATATAGCACACAAAACACTCATGTTTGCACTTATAATGTGTCCAAATAAGATAAAAGACAAAACTCAACAGAAAAAAATAAATAAGAAAACTGATGATATAAAGAAAAAATACAGACATCCAAAAATATATTCAAATAAGCTCTTTTGTACTAATAATTAAAAGGGTACGGATTGAAGATGTAATACTACATTACTTCTTGCCTACCGGCTCAGTAAATACCAGAATTTTTGGCAATATTCGATGTTGAATAATTTCATCATATTTGAATTTTCTGTAATGGGTCATTTTGGTAATGAAGACACAAGAGAGAAAATAGTTTATCTTCATTTGATTAGAATATGACCCAGGGGCTGTTTTCTGCCATCCAAGAACTTGCCCAAAAGAGACTAAGGCTTTGGTTTTTCATTTCTACCAGGGCAGACCTGCAAATACATTAAAACTAGGTAAGAGTTCATTTCAAAGATCCCCAGGTGGCTAAGTAGCAGGGAGGCTAAGAATCAGGGGTCCAGACAATGAGCCCTACAGGAGTCCACAGGAGGAAGAAAGAAATCACTTCCACCTGGGGTCAGATGCTGCCTTTAATTTCCTCTTGTATGTTACAAAGAATGTTGCCTTCCTTATAGAATGGGTCTAAAAAAAAAAAAAAAAACAGAGAATGGATCTGTGTGTAATGTTGTTGCTGCTAATAAAAAGATTTATTTATATAACCAAAAGAAGAAAAACAGAGTTCATTAAAAACCAGCCAGGCAAACAAACAAAAAACCCACCAGTTTTTTCTGTTAAGAAGGAGGAATAGTAAGAAAAAAAATTCTTAAGAAAAATAAAGGTGTTGGAAAATCTCTCTTTCATTGGACACAGCCTAAGCACTGCACAAGCTAGTTAAGTTTTAAGTTGCCTCCTTCTCTGATTTTCTATGTGTCTGTGCATAATTAACACAGCGCATCTGAGTGTAATCTATTAATCTATGCCAATATTTTGGAATTTCCCTGAAAGCTTAAAAAAAAAGCCCATGTGCATCCCCAGTGAGGGAATCTGCTGTTTCTTTTTGCCTAGGATCAATGCTGCCTTTTCTGAGGACAGCACCTTGAGTTGCTTGCAAAGCTCTCCTCCCCAGCACTCGGGTCCTGTGCTTGTGGGGATCCCAGGCTCTTTCCCCAGGCCCATGCTTCAGCACTCAGCACTGCCACATTCTTCTTCCGACCTCTCTGGAAGTCAGAGACCACAGATGAGAGACAGTTCATAATAAGGACCAGACACAGGTTCAGACATCAAGAGGCATGTTCTCCTTTTGCCTCTTCTTCCCATCTTCCTTGTCCCTCACCACCTTACCACAACCCCATTTCTCCAGGTCACCCAGTAACTTGGCAGCAGCACCTGCAGCTTATGTCTGATAACTGTGGTATCCAGAGAGAGACCTTTTCTCAGATCCATTCCAATGTTATCAGGCAAAAGCAGTGCTTGGTCCTCCTTGGGTCAGATTCCCACCCCTAGATCTGTCAACTTTGATCAGTGCCATCCTGGAGATTCCCTGCTTCTGCGTCCACTGCAAATGCTTGGTGAGGTTCAGAGAGGAAGGGACAATTTCCCAGGGAGAGAGGGTGACAGAAAAACAAATAGGTACATGTCCACCTCATCCTGCACCTAGGGATGGAATGATATGGGAGGCAGGAGAAGAAGGGCAGGGTCATGTCAATATGAGTAGACAGTGGTTAATTGTGACAAAAGCTGTAGAACAATCCAGCCAAAAAGGTTGGTAGGCGGGGCTGGGGATTTAGCTCAGTGGCAAAGCACCTGCCTGGCAAGCGCAAGGTCTTGAGTTCAGTTCCCGGTACGGGAGAAAAACCAAAAAAAAAAAAAAAAAAAAGGTTGATAGGCATGCCTCCCTGTATCTGGTAATGAGACAGTTGTAAGCAGCCTTGGCAATAGCTGTTCATATGACATGACAGAGACTGGAGCGGCATTGCCCATGAAGGCAAGAATTCTAGGGTATTCGTCAGCATTTCATTGCAGGGACACAATATTTGACACCAACTCTTAAAGCAGGAGGGGCTGAGTTTTGGCTCATGGTGTCAGAGGTTTCAGTCCATGGTTGACTGGCTGCAAGGCAGAAACATCATGGCAGAAGGGTTTGAGTGGAGGAAATATGTTCCCTTCATGGTATCCAAGAAGAAGATCAGGGAAACAACACCAGAAGGGAAGGGGACAGGGCCCATGGTCACACCTCCATGACTCATCTAGATCCAGAATTGTGCTTAACTAATATGCTAGACAGCTTTCATGCCAACAAGGTTGACAATCCAGCAGAACTGAAACAGCTGGTAACTAAAGTAGAAGGAATATGTTAAGATATGACCAGAAAACTCTCAAATTAAGTTTTGCTGCTGCTGTTAAAGAGTGAATAGGGTCATAGGGTAGTAACATTTTCACCTTGTAACACATGGCTTTCCACTGGCCAGTGCTGGTGAGACCCTAGGCTGGGACTGGTACTGGATAAAGGACTGAGCTCCTTATTTTCAGTGATTCAGGACCTCTGCATGCTCTTAATAAATCATGTCTTTTCCCAATCTAAAAAACATACGCAGTGACCACAAGGGAGGCTCACCACAAAATTTCTCACAATATCTTTACCGACAGATCGATTTATATTAAAAATGTGATGTTTGTTCAATTCCCTGAACGAGTTATACTCCTTCATGTTTATAAAACTTTATCTCTGCCTCTGTCTCCTATCAGTCTGACTGCAAAAACCTCTTTCTTTTAACACCTTCCTTTGTGGAGTTTTTTTGGAATCTTCCATAGAAATTTAATACTTTTTGCTAAATCTGTGAGACCAAATACCTCCAATATAACAGAGGCAACACTGTATTGCCGTTATTCACTCGCGTGGCTTGCAGGGGTTACATCCCCAGGTGAGGAACTTGCACAGCCATTGCCCAAACCCAGGTGTGGGGTGAGTACAGGCACAGAACAATGCCCAGAACCAGCCTTGTACTTCCCTTCCTTCCCTGGTCTGCCCTGTGCAACTGGTTGCATAAGTACAGAAAACCAAGAAATAAGATGATTCCACTCCAAGCACCTGTCAGAAACCGTGTCATATTCTGCCTGCTGTGCTCAGTTCTGTCTCAGCACTTGAAGCAGCCTTTGGGAGCCACCAGCTTGTCTCACCCAGGGAGAGTTAGACCAGCTCTCACCCCACCTACTCTGCTCAGTTCTGCACCAGTGAGAGTGACAAAGAGCTACAAGAGGAGGTGGGATTCACCCAGCAGCTCAGTTTAGACAAAGGGAATGTTATATATGCAACCAAGGCGCTTAGTAGGAAGGTGCTTGAACCTCATTGTGGAATCCTGCAAGGAACATTTGGGCTGCAGCCCTACAGAAATGAGGGTAGAGAGTTTCTCTCTGGAAAGGCTGGGGAAGACAAATGGAAAGAGAAAGGCAGGTTAAAAATACCTGTGCTCATTTTAGAAAGCACATGAAAAACCTTGGAAGGTAGTTAGTGTTCTTCTAGAGAGAAGAGACAAGGTGCCCAAAAGGTACCCATTAGGACCAAGTGAGATTGGCAAGCTGAGCAAGGAGTTCTTGGTGCCTCCATTTAGAGGATTTCCACTGACACCTGGAATCACCCAGTGGGAGAAGCCCTGGGTGTTACGGTCAACAGCACAGATTGTAGAGACTATTTCCACCCTATGCCAGTTCCGTGATGTTGGGCAGGTTATTTAAACTGTCAATCTTTAGCTTTTCCATTGCAAATTGAAAACTTACATGTCCAAGTTGGCAGAGTTGTTGGAAGAATTAACATAGGAAATGCCTCACACAGTACCTAGTAGCTGCTCAGTAATGTTTATTATCTAGAGGGTTTCCAGATTCTAAGATTTCTAGAACTTGGTGTTTGTGATTTTAGATAAGATTTTTTTGTGTGTTTTATTGTCTCATGTCATCAGTGGTGCTTGGGTGAGCGGGAAGTTGGGAGAGACTGAAAGGCTGTGATGTACTAGTTAGCAAAATACTGTAACCACAACCTTCAAAGAAAATTGAACTTTGCTTATCATTTTAATATTAAATGTTTAATGATATTCTGATGGTTTGCAACTTGATCATTCAACTGGCATAACTCATATATCCAATATACTTGATACCCTATAGGATCACTATTTTGGAAAAATCTGCTTTCATTGTTAATGCACTGGCAATGATTATGTCTAAAGTTAATAAAGAAGAAGAAGAATAAAGAACTCAGAGTCTTCAGCAGCATTTAACCTTTCAGAATCTCTGAAAGGAAGCCTAACTGAGGAATAGTCTGTACTTTTCTCCACCATCTGTATGGATTCTACAGCTCTTCCCATACTCTACTCCACTTTTGTGGTCAACTTGCTGTCTCTCCACCCTGCCTGGCTTACCATAGTCCAGTGACATTGGCTTTTCCTCCACAGGCCTCCTGCTCCCTAGGTCTGCACACACTGCCTCCTGTAGGTGGCAGGCTCTTTCCCCCCTTTTGAGAATAATGTCTACCTACCTTTAGGTCCCAGAACCAGTGTTTCCTTTTCAGGGGCATCGCTGGTAGCTTTGATGACTGTGAATTCCCCTCCACAATTCCTGTGTTACACTCTGTACTTTTATCATAGTTGTTATCATAAATACATTTAAATGTTTACTTGTATAATTTTAATTTAGTTCCAGTCATTCCTACTCACATTTCCTTTCCATACTAGATTCTACCTTTTTGGTTTATTGCTATATTTTCAATGTATAACCCATGCCTGTTCAATAAATATTTATGAATTGGGTAATTAAGTGAGAAATTATAAATGAGAATCCTACTCCACCCTGGGGCTGTTACTCAGGCTCTGTGGCCAGACCAGAGTGGCATGGAAACTCAGCTTTGCCATTTGTCAGTCCTATAGCCCCGATCAAGAGAAAGAACACCTCCCAGCCTTAGTGTTTCTCTTGTGTGACGGATAATATATTACCCAGAACGTTATTATAAGGTATAATTTTGTTGTGGTGAGTTCACAAATGTCCAGCACAACGCCAACCATGTAGTAATCACTCAACAAGAAGTCAGTCCTCAAAGATGGTAACTCTTTTTTTTTAAATCTTTTTGAGGCAGGGTTTTGCTATGCAGTTCAGGCTGGCCTTGAACTCACTTTGTAGCCCAGGCTGGCCTTATACTGGCAGTGATCCTTCTGTCTCAGCCTCCTGAGTGCTAGAATTAAAAGTTTGTGCCACTATGTCCTGTCTAAAGACAGTAACTCTTAAGCTTGATATTAAATATAACTCTGAATATGGCCACGATAAATGCTATGCAGGTGTAAGTAAAACTCATAGATAGCTGATGCCTTGGCAGAATCAACATGTAAGATCAGTTTTTTTCTCAGTTTATTAAGGATGCAACTAATCATAATACAGCATGTAATAACACCATCTGCTGCCTCATCAACCCTAATCTGAGAGGAAGGCTGTCATTTAAGTTGTGACATCATCCATGTTGTGCCACCTCCAACTTCTTCCAGGAGAGCTGCTGGGAGAACCAAACCTGATGCCCAGTTACATTGTGTACAATTACAATGGTCAGCTTGACCAGATAAAGAGACTCACCAGTGGGCTCATCCAGTATGTTCATAGTTAATGTGCTGTTAGGAAGTGGGTTGAACTGGAGGTGGTTCACTGGGAGATGACGTAGGGGAATATCTCTTGTGGACACTCTTCCACTGTGCTCTGCTTCCTGGCAACCATGAATTAAGTAGCTCTTGTTACACCACTCCCTTCTGCTGTGATATTTCTACCTTGGATCCAGCCAACCAAGGACTAAAGCTGAGAAGTCATAACCCAAATAAACCTCTTCTCCTTTAAGTTGTGGGTGTTGGGTATTTTGTTCCTAGAACAGAAAAACTAATACAGGCGCTGGCTTTCCTGCTAGAAGGTGGGGCTCAATACGACCTCCCAATCCTTACTTTAGCAGCATCTAATGATTGACGACATTAGGACAAATGTCCCATTAACATCCTGGTCTGGTCAGTAACATCAGTTTTACTTCTAAGTGTAAAACCATGCCACATCCAGGAGTATATATAGTCTCTAAGCCACATGAATGTATTTCTGGTAGAACCTACCATCTCCAACATAGCCATCTCAGATATGGATCTGCTTTATATTCACAAAACAAAATGATTTCTAAAACAACTATATTTAACAACCTTTCATTTCTGCCTACAGATTGTGGAAAATTGTGTTGAGCCAAAATGAACACTAGGCCTTGAGATGTCATTTCTAAAGGACTTTGTAAGAACAACAAGAAGGCAAGGTAAAAAAAGAAAATCAATGTTATTGGAGTCAACTATTATTACTAAGTAAATTAATTTCAAACAGTTATCAAGAGAAGACTGTGGCTAAATGGTCACTAAAACAAGGTGGGGTGCACTCTGGCAGAAGATGTCTCAGAAGAAAGACCTTGTTGGTCTTTTCATCATTATGGAGTACAAATAGAGTATGTGCGTGTGAAGAGGAGTTTCACATTGAGCCTAGACTAAAGATTTGGAACCAATTAACAAAGTGTTGGGGTAGCTGCAACAAAAATGCCATACCCTGGGGTTGGGAGGAAGGGTTAATAAGCAACATAATTTTATTGCTGACAGTTCTGGGGACTGAGAGGTTTAAGGTCAAGACACAGGCACATATTTGTGTGGTAAGGGCTCATCCTCTGCACAGATACTGTCTTCTGCCTGTGTGAGCTCCACAAGGCTACTTTTACACAGGTACTAATCTCATGACCAAAGACTCCTACTTCATATTGGGGAATAGATTTCAACATACGAATTTGGGGGGGCACAAACCTTCTGATCATAGCACCAGATATAAAAACAATTGAGCTTTGCTATTGAGTTGACGCTGCTGGATGACCAGCTGGGCATTAGAGTCACTGGATTCCTGATTCCTTGAAAGTAGATGAGGCCATGCAACAAGGTTTTGCCAAAGGAAAATGGGCAGAAGTGTGGCGTGTTGCTTTGGGTCAGCAGCAGTTGAGAAGAGGGTATGTTTCCTCTATCCTCTAGTTCCTTATCTGTCACCTGGTTGCCAAAGACTCTAAGGGAAGGTGAACCCAAAATTTGGAAAGATCTGGATTACACTGTCCTTGTCTTGAGAAAAGTCACTTGTTGACCAGGAACACCACATTGTGCTATTTATGAGCAAGAAATATACTTTATTGTCCTATGACACCAAGATTTTATGAGTATTTTATTACAGAGGTTGACATTGCCTAAAATAATGAATTCTTTAAAAGGGAAGACCATCACAAGATTTTTAGAAGATTCTTGAGATCCTGAAACCATCAAGAAGTGGAAATGTCTGCAGCTTGGTGAGCAGGATTCCAGAGCGTGTAAAGCAGCATGCATGAGTCCATTGTCCAGAAGAATCTGTCATAGGTCTGTATTTGCTCTCTGGCTTCCTAGGGTGATTTCTCTGGTGCTTTTGACCTTGACACACTTTGGAATTCTCTTAGCTGTTTTTAAAATGGAACTCATTGTTTATTTGAGATAGTTCCTACCTTTTGCCATTCTTAGTTTTTGGTCAGTTGCCTAAAATATTGGTTATTTGACTTAGTACCCCATAAAAGGCCATAGGGACCATGGAGTTACCACTTGTAAATTCATTATTCTTCCTCTGTGAATGAAAGTTATGGCATACACAGTAACCAGCTCCTTACCGAATGTCAACCCGGAAAGCCATTCCTCTCATGACCCAAAACTTTCAAAGCAAACAATTTATGCATGATGCTAATTCCTTTATTATCAAATGTAGGCATTACTTTCTTCAGTTAAGTACTCAACTCTATGTAATGTACATGCATTATATATCTGTACAATATATATTTGTGTATTATCTAATATCTTGGGCTGCTAGCCCTACCTTCCATGGAGGACTTAAATTAGTGATTGATGAAACTTTTCTTCTAGTCCTAAGAATTCACTGACAAACAGTGTCCTATCTATTCTCCTTGCCAACCTCTTGAAGGCAATGTAATGTCAAAGGACATACGTAATGGAGAATAAACAGCCCACTTCAAATATGTGGAGTGTATACCAAGGCGACCAGCCTTATTCTTGCCTTTACTGTTCCCATCAGACTCACAAAACTCTCATTGCTACGAGTGTCAAATTTCACTTCAAACACAGGTGATGTCAGGGCTCCTAAGATAGATACCAGAGTATCTTTTGGGGTTTAGAATCAGAAATCAGGGACTTCTGTTGCAGGAACTCTATCCATACTTAGGAATTCTTTTCAATATGTATTCCTTGAGAGTTAATTGTGTAAAATTGGAATGCATTTTATATCCTTGTCTTCTGGTCTACTGTGCCCTCTGCAGACTTTCCCTTTCAATTCTACTTCCCTGTGGAATCTGCAAGCCCACAGCTGAGTGGGGATGATGTGGTCCCAGAATCGCTACCATTCTTCCTAATGAAGCACACTGATGCCCCTCCTTCCTATCCCTATACCTACACATTCCATCATCATCGTGTTCACTTACAAGCTTATCTGCAAGTTTACACCCACCCAGGCGAGGCTGGGAGATGTGATGAAATATTCATGGCCACAGTGACTTTTTCTGCAGACCGGACCAGGGTGAGTGCCACTTGGAGGAACGCTGCATTCTTGGCAGTGAACTGCTGTGTCAAAGAGCCTGGAACACAGCTGAGGGTCGCTTGCCGGGGCCAGTAAAAGGCAGCATCAAAAGAGTGATCTGAAATGTGAAAAAGAATCAATAATCATTCTTCAAAATGAGGCCTTTTCAAACATGGCAAATGTCACCGGCTCTTGGCAACGCTACTTGCGGCTTATTCTCTCAGAAAGGGCACCACCACAGGGCTGGGATGGAAAGCCCTGGCATGCTGTTCTCTGAAATGGCAAAGTGACAGGAAGCAGGCCCGGGGAATTCAGACCGGGGCCTGAATTAAATATGCATGATCCACAGGGTCTTCTGCTTCTCCTGCTCTGAGGGCTGTGCTGCTAGGGTTGGGGCAGTGGACCTGGGGTGGGACCAGTACCGGCAGAACCTGGATGTGCTCATCTCACATCTGTTTTAAGTGAGCATCAGAAGTGGTGGCTTATTTCTTAGTTATTCAACTGTGTCTGCTTATATTCTACAGCCTAGTTTTCTAATCCAGAAAATGAATCCCTTGTCTTGACTCCTCCCAATCCTCCCCTTCATGTCTAAACATGTTGTCCTCTCTGTTACTCCTCTTCTCCCCCTCCCTTGAACTCAAATCAGGCCACCTGGGTCACTACAGGAGCCTGTCCTCTAGTTCCCTGTGTCTGGGTTCTGCTTGCTCTCTGAATTCCCCATGTTCGTACCAGAGTAATGCATCTAACACTTACATCTAATCACACCATACCTCAACATTAAGCACCATGATTCTGGGGACTGACCTACAAAACAAACACCAAACACCTTGCACTACATTCTACGTCTTTCACAATGTAGCTCCAATCTTTTATTTAGACCAGTCTCCTGCGTCAACCCTCTACCCACAGATATGGCCGACTGAAATGTATTCTGTGTATCTTCCCAACCTCCACTATACAGCAACCTGCACTCATCCTTCAAATGTCAATGCCTGTACTGAATAATTTTGTGAGAGTAAGAAGAGCTACAAATGTGTACACAGCATATTGATGGTACAGCTCTCACATCAGATGAGTCCATTTCTATGAAATTCAAAAACATGCAAAATTAATCCATAGTAGTAAAATAGTAGTTACCCACTGGAGGTGAGAGGGATTCACCAGGAAGGAGTAGCAGGAATTCTTCTTGGGAGTTGAAAATGCAGTATGGAGTATCTTGTCTTGGTGGTCACTATATAAATGTACACACACATACAAATTCCCAAGGCCCAAGATGAAGAATTGAGAACATTATTGTGTGTACACATACCTCACTGGAAAAGAGACCCAGTGCCACAGGCAAGTGACCTCTTTGAGGAAGCACTTTCACACTGTAACCTCTGCCCTGACATAAACACCTTCTCCTTTGCCGATTCATTTCCCACAAGAGTCATAATTACAGCAAATAGTCCTTATTAGTGTTTTCTCCCGCTTAGCCTATGATATCTTTATAGAAAGGGATTTGAGCAGCACTTTTCTTTTTATTCTGATCACTTGACACAGTGTTTGGTCACATGTCACTGAATGAGCTGGGATGAGAAATCACAAATGGAGCAGAGTTGGTCCCTCAGAAGCGGGAGGCCGTTGCTGTCGCCTACGCCTCCTTGTGGGCCTGTGTGTTGCTCTGCAGGCAGAATTCTAAGCCCGGCATGCTGTCACCAAGGTGTGTGAACAGACTGCACTGTCTTCCTATTAAGAAGCTGAGCGAAGGCAAAACAATTTGCACAACAGGACGACAGATGAACCACACGGCACTGAGCCGCGAGAGCCACACTGGGGCTTGTCAGCTGCATGAACATTAGACTGGTTAGTGGTTTAAAGAAAGCAAAATTAATTTGTAGCTGTCAGTCAGTTGAGTGGGATTTGCTTTAGTTCTGAAATTTATTGACAGGCTCTAATAACCAGCACTTAAATTGTCTTTTCTCGAAGCAAACAGCAAAAGCCACATACTAGAAATGTAATGCTCACCTCTGGTTCCCAAGCAAAACAGGAAGAGGCCATTGTGGTCATACAGCTTTTAAACCATTTTCAAATTTTAATAGACACTTTTGCTATTGGAAGTGTCCCAAATTAGCTTGATGTTTTTCTTTGTTACTGTGAGGTTAACATAGTCTGTGTGTTTTGGCAAGGTTTACAACGCAGAGTGGGGGAAAAACATTATGGCTGTCTGTAATAAAAAGGGTACTGAAAGCTTAGATTCAACAACCTGTTTATTGAGGGACTTGCGGTTATGGGCACTTTGATATATTTTAATTTTTTTACTGCTCACAGCAATATTGTGAAGAAGGGGCTCACAGATGAAGAAATTGAAACCACAGAGGTAAAAGGATACCATGTGATACGTGCTAAACTCAAATTCAATGCATCTCATATTAATCTCATGATCTAAGTGTGAGTGCTTGATGAAATAATAACTTGTAATGTTAGTGATGCATCTTTTAGGAAGGAGCAAAATCATCCTAGCTCCCCTTTAAACTCCCCACCACTTCTTTCTCTTTTATTCAAATGAACCACCATTCCAAAGTGAGATTCTTTTATTCAAATAAACCACCATTCCAAAGTGAGATACAAGGACTCCATTCAACTCAATGGAGTTAAACACCTTGGACACCATTCAACTCAAGGCAATATGTACTGACAGCTACTAAAATTTACTATTTGTTTACTTTTGCACATAACGGAGAGTTCTAAGGGGAGAGTGGAGTCCTGACCCACAAGGAGCCTCAGTCTATGACTAAGGAATTGATCATTTCTCCAAGGTTTAAGGAAAGATGAGGTGGGGTGGTCTCAGTGTGAGAGTCTCTGCACTTGTGTATCTTAGCAAAGCAAGAAGCAGCAGCCTCTCCCAGGCCACCATCTGCCTGTGGTCAAAAAAGCTTATTGTTTTTGTGCTCCATGAATCCCTGAGGGGTTGTAGCAGGCTGAGTGACCTGGGATTCCCAGGAGTCAGCTAGCTTTGACCCCTGGGCTTCCAGTTTGAAGTCAAGATGACACCTCAGTACAGAAGGAATTTAGGATACAAGTCATGCTTGAACATTAAGGACCTGGAGAGGAGGGTGCAGGATTTGATTATCTCCTGTTGAATTGTTTATACACCTGAATATAAGAAAAGTGTAAGGGGGATAAGTTAGCTATATATTAAACGTATTATACTTTACAAAATGGATTTAAGACATTTTGAATCCTAGGACTTCAAGGGGTTTAAATCTTTTGAGGAAGGAAGATTTGACTAATTGACATCTGCTTGGAACTTGCAGAAATAAAGACAGGGACAAAAGGTTATCAAAGCACAAAGAAGATCCCATCTGAACTCGCCTGGAGAAGCTGACAGAAGTCAGACAAAGAAAAACAGAACAGTAATCTGAGATGAAAGACTATCAGATAGCAGCACAGAGGCAGTGGGAAATGTGTCATATACCAAAAAGACATGTGCCTTGAGGTACAGAATTGTGTGGGTGATGGCTTTGAAATTTTTACTGTTTTTGTTTATTTACCTTTGTTTACTTATCTTGCTGTTTTTCCCTTTATTAATATGTGAAAAGATGGAAAGATAGAGAGAGAGGAAGAAAGGGAGGGAGAAAAGGAAGGAGGAGCAGGGAGGGAGGAAAGGAGGGAGAGATGATGGGATTTTAAAGAACTGGCTCACTGGTCTGGGGAGGCATGGAAAGTCCAAAATCTGCAGAGTAGATCAGGAGACTAAAGATCCAGGTACATACAAAATCAGTCTGCTTACAGGCATCTTCTGCTCAGTGGAGATCAGTGCTTGATCTACTAAGACCTTCAACTGATTGGATGAGACCCACCTACATTATGGTGTGCAATCTGCCCTTCTCAAATTCTACTAACTTAGATATTAATGTCCTCCAAAAAACACCTTCACAGAAACACCCAGAATAATGTGACATAAAATATCTGAGCACTGTAATCCAGCTATACTTATAAAGTAAGGAGACATGTTTAAATTTCTGAGAATTTTTTAATCTTTTGCGTAATAGAAATTTTAATCAAACAATGACAAAACCTGCAATTTACAAAATAGGTAGAGGTGCAGTAGATGATGCCTAAATTTTTAATTGAACAGATGCTAATGGCACTAACAGACAAATATAGGATGAAAATGAGATTTGGTCATGTTGGGTTTGAAATGGCAGCATGACAGCTAGATGTAAATATGCACAAAGCATTGTAAACACAGGTGCATGTGTGTATAGCTTAGGCAAGGAGAGATACATTTTGAAACTGTCATTCCATAGTTCACTGCTGAAATCAGACATTTAAAAGATAGAGATTGAGGAGAAGCTGAGGGTGGTCCACTGAGGAAGATCAACCTTTTATATAGTGAGAGAGGGCAGGGAGAGGATAAAGAAAGAAGACTTACAAGTACCCAGAAACAACAGTGACTGAAGAGAGAGGGTCTAGGGAGAATAATAAAGTGGGAACAAAAACAAGGTGTGAGGGTCTCCTACGTTGTGTGTCCAAAATACTCGTGTGTATGAAATATCAACTCACCTGGCAGGCTGGAGGAGAAAGACAGAAGGAAACAAAGGAAAGACATATGTGGGCATACGACGCCTTTGAATGTGAAGACAGCTGCTACTACAGCAGTGATCAGTGAGTGCAGAGTGAAGGAAGAGTACGTGACGGCAGAGGGGATGTGAGGGAACAGACACAGGTTCAGACAAATCATTTGAGAGCAGGATGGTGGAGGAAGAAAAGGGCAGAACATTTTAAAGGGGATTCTCACTTGGGGTTCATTTTTTATTAGTATATGTTTATGATACATAACAACTGCCTCTGTTTTGGGAACTGGTAATATGCATATCTCATGTTGAACATTTTCACTCCTTTATCCCAATTCCCTTCTCATCTCCAAAATGTTTGACTCCTTGTTTCTACTCTCTCTCCCTTGTTTGCTCTTTAAAGGATTTATATTCTGTGTTTCTCCTATAAGAGAAGCTATGTGATATTTAACCTTCTGTGTCTCGTTTATTCCATTTAACATTATGGTCTCAATTCCACCCATTTTCCTATAAATGACTCACATAAATCCATTCTTGATGCCTGACTAGTACTTCATCATGTGTTTATACCATATTTTCTTTACCTATTCATCTATTGATGGGCAAAAAGTCCACTTTTGCAATTTAGTTGTTGTGCTGCTGTATCTAGTGTGCATGTACTACTGTAATATGATGACTTTAACTTTTTTGAGAAGATAATCATCATATCTTTTATGCTTGAGTGTAACTTCTATTTTTAGTTTTTGAGGAATCTCCATATACTAATTTTTGCAGTGGTTATAGTAGTTCACAATGTAGATCAGTTCCTTTCCCTGACAAACTCATCAGAATTTGTGGTTTTTTTGAGTTCTTGATGTAGGCCACTGTTTCTGGAGTAAAGTGGAATCTCAGTGTTGCTTAGATTGGTATTTCTGTAATGGGTAACGACCCTGAACATCTTTTCATGTACTTGTTAGCCGCTTTTACTTCTTCCTTTGAGAAGTGTTTGTTCATTTCAGTTGTCCATTTTTACTGGGCCTTTTATTTTATAAGGTCTAATTTTCCTAGTTCTTTGTGTATTCTAGATATTAGTCTTCTACCCAAGGAGTAGCTGTAGGCTGTCTCTTCACTCTGTTGACTGTTTCTTTGCTGTATGAAGCTTTATAATTGGATGTTAACACATTTGTTAATTCTGGGTATTATTTCTTGTCCAATTGGGATTCTATTCAGAAAGTTCTTGCCTATGCCTATGTCTTTAAGAATTTAACATATTATTTTTACCATCAGAGATGGAGGCAACACTTGTCTCCATCCCTGCTTTTTCTTCCAGGTGAAATGTCATTGCTAACTTAGTGCTCTTAGCCTCTCTCTGTCCCTTCACCTCCTCTTTGCCCATGGTATATGAAGTGATGTGTCTTATTTGAAAAGATGGAAAAAAATACTGTTCCTCTCAGGCACAGTGCCCATCAGCACAAGGGGTGTGTCCACCTCTTTCTGCTTCATGCCCCTCTTTGTGTGAGAAGTCTTGGCCCTGTGCTGGAGACCTGTAGGGTGCCAGTACGCCTACAGGTAGGGCAGGACTGTCTACCCATGCTGGGAGTCGGTGTTGGACTAGAGTCTACAAATACATGCCTTTCTCTCTAGTTTCATTATCACAGGTTAAAAAAGAACTATTTTGACACACCTTCTGCTATTTTCTGTCTTAATTTTCAGTAGATTAATTGTGCATGAAGAATGAGAACTGTTATTAGGCCCTAGATTCCTAAGGAGTATTAAAATAAAAGCAGTATATACATTCTTTGTCATTCAAGTGTACATGCAAACACTGAGGGTAGAAATGGGCTCATTTCCTGCTGCATGTCTCACAGTATCTGCATAGCTCACTGTGGTCACCCAGATAAACCAAGATTCTTTAATTCATGATGGGTGAGGTATTCCCCAGCTGCCACACCCTCATGCATTCTCTCTTTCCTAAACTGGCTGTGTAGCAGAATAAGGCAGGCAGGACATGTCTCTCACAGATTCACCACAAAAACATTAATATCCACTATATGAGAGGAGCTTTTCCAAATCAATAAGAAAGGGGACAAAAATCAGAAAGAAAATGAATTAACAATGGTTGATACATTGTGTCAGCTGGAGAAGTTTAGAAGTTTAACTAAGCAATCCAGCAGGGAGCCAGGGTCCTTTGTAAATACCCTCATCCCATACAAGAGGAAGGCATGGAGATTGTGTGAGTGCTACACCCTGCCTGGGGGGTAGCCTGCTTACAATATAAGGGAGGACAGGGGGGTAGCCTGCTTACAATATAAGGGAGGAAAACAGGCTTGTTCTCCATACCCTTTTGCCTTTGCTGCTTTTGCTATCTTCTTCTGCCTTGAATTGTTGCCCCTGTACAATGCCTTGGAGCCAGCTGAGTATGGAATGAAACGTCCACAAACTGTGAGCCAAATAAACCTTTCCTTCCTTAATTTTGGGTGTCAGGTGTTCTGTCTCAGCAATGAGAGAAAAGTACTGAAGACAGACAAAAACAAAAAATGGCAATTAATGGACAAAATGATGCCCAATCTCATTCACACAAGAGAATGCAAATTAAACAACAATAATTTCAACTGGTTTATGAAGATTTAAAAGACGGATGATGTGTAATGCTGGTGAGAACTCAGGGAAGTAGGCAATGTCTATTGCACTTTTGAAAATTGTGTAAAGTAAGGAAGAATTTTTTTAGAAGGTGACTTGGCAGCGGTATCGTAATATTATCTGTGCACAGTCTCTGTACAAGCAATTCTATGCATAAGAATTTATTCTTGAAAAAACACTTTACACAGTCTCAAGCACATATGGGCAGTGGTGCTCTTTTCTGCATTGGTAGAAACAACTTAATATTGGTTAATAGCGACTGCTTACACAAACCACAACTCAACTATATTATGGAATATGCTAGAGCGGGTCTCTCAAACTCATGTTGACATTTCAGTCTGAGAGTTAACATTTTAGGCTGGATAAATCTGCATTGCAGGAGGCTGCATGGCTCACTGTGGGATGCTTGGCAGCATCCTCTCCCCCTTGCATCCCCTGTTCCTCAGTTGTGTCAACTAAATATTTTGCCAAACACTGCAAATGTCTCCTGTGGGGTAGAAACATAATCACCCCCCACCTAAAAATCACTCTTCTGCACACATACAGGAAAAGAATGACCAGTACACATTTAAGTATATTAAATAGAAGTGCTGTAATTCATATTTTCACACACATGGAGAGAAGTTGTTGCTACAGAGAAACAGGTAGAGAGGATGTACACAGATTTTGTAAGTAGCAAGTGTGGAATAAGGGTGAGAGGCATTCACAACACACCCGTGTTGCCCGGCTTCCTGTGAGTTGAGAAGACAAGCTTGGGAGCTTTCTTTTTCTTTGGTTTTTGTAGGACCACTTGCACCACTTAGGAAGTTAGAAATTGTGTTCTACTACAAGGAAGAAAGCCTTGACAAAAATGATGTGTACACGCACGGACGGAGGCAAAGCAGAGATGGGGTGGCTGGCTCACCGTGTCTTCAGAGAGACCATGTTTGATCTCAGGTGGCCTTCTGCACACAGTGCACAGCACCTATGCTCACAAAACAGCTCCTCTTCTGGGCCCTCATTCAGGAAGACAAAGCACAGCTAGACATTGGGCAAACTGGGCTCATCCTCTCCACTTGCATGTCAGTGGCCAAATCTGTGCCATCTAGCCACCCTCATCTAGAAAGAATTCCATAAATATGATGTTTTCCTTTAAGCTGAGACATTACAACCTTGAACACAATCAATGGGAGGCATTTATGAAAATCACCAAATGTGTAGAATGTTTTAAAAATGAAAATAAAAGGAAGGTGTAATGAGGCCTCAGAATGCGGTAAGGAAGAAAGGTGAGGATAGCAGGAGAGATGGAATGATTGCAAAAATGAAAGATAATAGTCTTGGACTTGAAACCTTCTACTATCACTAGCATGCTTTTTAGCTGAAGGCAATCTATTATTTTTAGGCTGTTTTTCCAACTGTAAAACGCCTACCTTAGGAGATGCCTCTAAATATCAAACTGAGATTCTTCTTCTGGCATTCTAAGAGTAGTAATTCCATATAGTAGGTGTCAGAAGAAGATGATTGTGTTCCTTCTTCACAGAATACCTACCATCTACTAAATGCCATAACACTTAAGCACACAGCCTTTTGCTTCTGTAATTGTTTTGTGGATGGCTTGCTGAGGAGACTCTCTGAGGAGACTTTCTGCTCTTGAAGGACAGGGAGTTTGGAGTCCTGTTGGGTGCTGAAAAGATGGAGATATCCTTTATATCTCATCTACCCTGCACTGAGCACTTCTACCTGCCTCCCCGGCACTGAGTGCAGCCAGTGACACAGCAGTTTTACCCAGAGATAACAGTGGACGCTCAAGGGAGGTTCAAAGGAAGGTGAAGGAATGATTGCTGCAAGGCTGAGTCCCAAGGGCCTCATACAGGCTTTGTCAGGCTGCACTTGGATCTATTTGAAGGCACTTGACATGGGTGATGAAAGAAGAGAATTCAGAAAGGAACAGAGAGAGTGTTATGCTGTGTTCGGATGATGGAGATTTTGTTGAGGGGTGAGTGTGTGTGTGTATGTGTGTGTGTGTGCTGTGAGGACGCCATGGAGAAGACAGGATCTTGGTCAATTATTTATTTTCTGCTTGGAAGGCTAAAGTAACTATGATCGTGAACACATACTACCAATATTCTCATAGTTTCAAAATTATTTTCAAGTTGCAATGTGTGGAGGTCCTCATTAGTTCCAAACAGTAAAATAAGAAAGAAAAGAAAAACAAATTATAATTATAAATAATTCTCAGTTGAAATTAGCACAAAATTTTGCACGCACGAGTGCACGCATGTGCACACACACACATACACACGCACGTCATCCCTCCCTATCCACGGGAACTGGTTACAGGACCCGCCTCTGAATACTAAAGTCTGCAGATGTCCAACTCCTTATGTTGTAGTATTTGCATTTAACCTAGGCATGTCCTCTTATATAGTTTAAACCATCTCTAGGTTACTTATAATACCTAACAGAATGTAAATGTTATATAAATAGCTGTTATACTATATTATCTAGAAAAATAATGACAAAAAGTATATATATTCAGTATGGGCACAATTTTTTCTAGAACTTTTTTATTTGAGTTTGGTTGAATCTATGTATGAATAACTGACAGATTCAAAGGAAAGAATATATATTATTCCAAGGCTGGAAAATCCTACTGATGACTTACTCCATTTAGGCTACCTCCTCAATTTTAACCCTAATACAGTGCACCTCTCCGCCTCTCTTCTCACTAAACAGGTTATCCTTCTGGCTTTTTTTAGTCTCTATGATGAGCATTCCTTTCTGCTCCTGCTCAGGTTTATGAGCTGGGTACCCCTTGCTGTTCCTGTCACTACAATGCCCAGTCTTGCCTTTCCCAAGAACTCCTTTGCACCTCCTCTGCCAACAACTTCACATTCTTAGACCACTTACCCCATCTCTCTACAGCTGTCCTTTCATCTTGCTTCTACCTCCACATCACCACACCAAATACTGCCAATCTCTTTCAGAAGAACAGTTATCTGGTCACATAACAAGCTACCAGTTTTCTAGGCAACCACATTCAGATAAAGAGAAGTGAAAACGCTTGGTCAAGGTTACTCAACTTGTACATTTCTGAGATGAACTCAGAACTTGATCTCTCTGGTTCCAAGGCCCTATTCCTTTCACAGTGTCACGTTCTGTCCTGCATCTGGAAAATCTCTTCATGCTCCTCGAAGGTGGTCAACTTCTGCCTTTCTCCACACCTGTGACCCAGCTCTTCCCACATCACTGGCAACCAAGCCCTTCACTGAGAACTCCACTGTGAGCTGTTGGGGAGGCAAACATCAGGTCAGGATGTCATTTACCGGGCAATGGAGTCAGGGAGGGACAAGTGCCAATGCCTGTGACTTTTGTGTTTTAATATTCACTTAACTTTGTAGAGAGTAATTATATTCCACTCATTCTACACCAGCTGGTATTTACTTCATCCTCCATCAGGCATCAACAGAGCATGGTGCTGCAAGACAGAAATATTACTCTGGCGAGCATAAATATTTCATTTTTCACACCACAAATGTGTTGATGATTTATTAATTAGCCTAAAGGCTGCTGCCTCTGCAGAGCTGAAAACGAGCCTTTCTGCTGTATGGATTGGGCCTGTCTGGGGCACAGTGCCCATGGGTGATGCTCAGCCAGAAACATAGCCCATGTTTGACAAAGAACTTCTGGAAGACCCAGTCCAAAGTTTGCAGGCTGGGAGCATTGCAGAAAACTTCCTCAGCCACAAAAGTATCTTGCCTCTGCCACTCTAGAAAGTAGAGCCAAGGCCAGGGCCAATTGGTCTACTGGCCAGCTACCCACTGAGGTGAAGCTGAAAGCTTGCCTTTGACCCAGTGTATCAGACAAGGTTTACTAGAGAAATAGATATAACATGAGATATACAAATATATAGGAAATTACAAGATTGGCTTAAGATTCCTCAGCCACAGAGTTGGATGAGGAAGCATGCAGAAGGTGTCTGCATGCTGGAGGCTGAAGGGTTCAGTTCAAGATCTGGAGCTCACTGCCGTGTTCCATGCAAGTCCATAGCAAGAGGCTGAGGGGTCTGTGATGGATTGCTGAATACTCTACAGTGAAGGCTGAAGAGTCCACCCCAGAAGGCTGAAGAGTCTATGATGAAGGCCAAAGAGTCTATGCTGGATGGCTGAAAAATCCCAGGTGGAAGCTGAACAGTCTGAACCTGAAGTCAGGAGATGATGACCAAGATGAAGGTGAAGACTGGAGCTGCACAGAGGAATCAGCAATCAGTCCTTCCTCATATCCCTTTTATTGAAGGCTACCCACCCTGGCCTTGAGGGGGATCCTTTACACCCACACCATCTCCCTGCCTTCCTCTTGCACAGGCTCAGGATGTTTACAAAGTAAGGACCCTGGCCTCCTGCTAGGTCACTTAGTCAACTTTTTAAACTTCTCAAATTAACACAATGTATCAACCCTAAAACCTAGCTTCTGTGGCCACAAGACTCTGAGTGTTAAATATTCAGGACACACAAAGGAACATCTCTTTGAAATTCAGCCACAAGTATCAGGTTGGTAGCAAGACCCGCCACCCTCTCTTTTATAGCTGTCCAAACACAGTCTGTGGGAGGAGTAATTATAGAAGTGTTGAAACACTCATGTAACAGAGGTCTGTATCACTGGAGACCTACACTGCCTGGAATTGAAAACACCCTGAAAGGACCCCTCCCTGGTTTCTGAACAAGTTATAAATTGTCAAAAGAGATAATAAGTGTGGAAGGCAAAATATCAGCTTTGTTACTTATGAGGCTAAATTAGAGGTCCCCATTTGCTTACAGATCCAAGTGGCATGGATCTGTAACTCCTCGTGTCTGTCTAGAGTCATGGTTTTAAGGAGAATGGGGGAGACTGCAGTACGGAAACATTTGGCAATGTCTGCACATATTCTTTACTTATCACAACTGTGAGAATGCCATGGATATTTAGTGGGTAGAGGCCAGGAATGCTGATAAACACCGTATAATACACCATGAAGTCTCCCCTACACATCCCCAAAGAAAGAACCATTTGATCCAAAATGTCAGTTGTGCTAAGATTAAGAAACCCTTATCTATACTTGTGGGCAACATATTTGAGGTAGGTAAAAGTTTGTAAATTACACCCACTTACACTTCTCCACACTAGTTTTGGGGGAAAAGGGAAAATGAAAACCCACATCCCATGCTCAGAACCTCAGACACACGAACTCTATATGAGTAAGGAACGTGTACCAATATTTGTTGCCTTCGTCCAGGTAACAAATGACCTTAAAGAGAAGAAATAACAGAGGGGTAAGAACCCAGGAGCACTGTTAGAGAGTACTCCAGGAGTATGCTAAATACACTACCATTAAAGAAGGGAAGCTCTTTCCTAACACATTGTCAGACTCCAGCCTGTAGCAAATGATAGATGCACTGAGCAGGAACATACTCTGGCCTACTCCATAGCTCTGTCCCCTCATGCCTTCCTTTTGTTGCTGGCCTGACTTGACTTTGACATCTGCTCCAAGATCACTCTTACTTCCAGTACTTTACTCTTGGCCTCCACCAGAGGATTCTTCTCCTTTCTCCTACTGGAATTTGCAATAACTTTTCTGGCTGCTGCCTGTACAGCTGAGCCCATACCCACTCCCAACTAGGTACAGTCTGGTAAAAGGATGAGAAAACCACTCACGGAAGACACCTCAGCAGTGTCTTTCGGTACGTCCCGGGGAATTTCTCAAATATCTTTCTTTTTTTTTTATTTTAAAAATAAAAGGAGGAAAATATTAACAGACAGTCGACATTTTACAAAATAGCAAAGGAACAGTACAGACAGTACAGAGTTACAAACAGAATGG